>NC_137076.1:107959768-108217268 GCF_951640355.1 Cnephaeus nilssonii | reverse complement strand
CCCCACGCGTGCCCCCCGATCTGCATTCCCCTCGTGCCCGCCTGGGTGCAGAGGCGCGTCCGGTGTGGGTCCGGGAACAGGACCTGCTGTGGTCGGCCTGTGACCCAGCATCCCCGGTCTACACGCAGGAAGGGGTGGTGGGTGGGGGTCCTGTGGGCGGTGGGAAGGGCACCAGAGCTAGACCCGTGGGGTCAGAGGGACCTGGGTCCAGCAGCCTCGGGACTTGGGTTCTGGCTGGGAAGGAACTCAGAGCCGAGACCCAAACTGTAAGAGAACGTCCTGTATAATAAAAGGCCAACATGCAAATCGGCCAAATCATGGAACAACTGGTCACTATGACCTGCACTGACCACCAGGGGGCAGACGATCAACACAGGAGCTGCCCCCTGGTGGTCAGTGCGCTCCCACAGGGGGAGCGCCGCTCAGCCAGAAGCCGGGCTCACGGCTGGCGAGCACAATAGCGCGAAGGGTGTCTGACTGCCAGCTTAGGCCCGATCCCCGGGGTGGGGGTGGGAGGAGTGGGCCTAAGCCGTCAGTCAGACATCCCCCGAGGGCTCCCAGACTGCGAAAGGGCACAGGCCAGGCTGAGGGACACCCCCCCCCCCCAGTGCACGAATTTCGTGCACCAGACCTCTAGTTTATTCACAAAGACACAGAGGTGGGAGAAGTGATTCCTGGGAGAAATGGGCTTAGGCAACAAGTTATCGAGGCAAAGGAGGGCCCTTAGAGCTCAGAAGTGAGGAAGGTCACGGTGATGTGCTTGGGGGGAGGCGGGGGGCTCCCGGGAGGGAGTGTGCTGGGTCCTCCATCCTAAGGGTCTGAGGGTGGAGATGTTGGGGGAGCCCCCGGGGAAGATCTCAGTAGAAGACTCAGCACCTTTCCAGGGGTGTCCTGTCAGGGTCTGGTCTCCACGGATTGATTGGCGGGTGCCAGGACAGGGGTCCTTATCCAAGGCAGCCGGCCCGAGGTCAGCCACGGGGTCACTGGTCTGGTTCTGCTGCTTTTCTGGGCCTGAAGCTGAAATACCACTGAGACCGAGATGTGAGCTCAGGAGGAAAGGCCAGAGGGTCACAGGACAGGACCTGCCCGGGATGTGCTCGGGGAGGAGAGGCCCCCGGGCGCGGACCCACCCACCACTGCCCTTTGCTGGCACCTGGGGCTGTCCACCCTGGTCACCTCTGCACCCGGGGTCCGCGCTCTGCTCAGGTCTGTCCAACGGCCGACCGCAGATCCAGGGGACACCTCACCCACGTTCACCGACGGAGAGGGAGCCGGCGGCTCAGTGGGCCCCTAGCATAGTGGCTCGGGAGCCGCGGTTTGCCGCTCTGTTGACGAATGAGTTTGCCGACCACTGTCCTAGCGGGATCCCAGCACGGGGCGGGTCAGAGGGGTGGTCCCCTGCGAGCCGCTTTGGAATCCTGCCGACGACGCCAAGTCAATGCCAACTTAAGAAGCACTGAAACGGTAAAGAATGTGCGTTTATTTGAGCCGAACGGTCAGACATTGCGGGAAGCAGATCTCGGCGGATGGAGAGCACGGAACGGCGGGTCTCACCTGGCTTCTCCGTTACCCTCAGAGGAGCAGACTCAAGTGGGTCACGTGAACTCCCTTCCTGATAGACGAGGAGGCGCGAGAAAGCAAAGCGGGGGGAAACCTCTGGGATTGGACGAAAAATAAAATGAGAGACACCGGCTCCTTTTACCGAGGACCCAGGTGGTGCAGGACCGCTAAGAGCCAGCCAGGAGCGCGGGCGACCACGAGGGGCTCTGTGGCCCCGCCCTGGGCACTGGCTGTGTCCTGAGGGGTCCGGGATAAGGCAGCTACCCTGACGGTCCACAGGTGTTACCGCAGAGGCCAAAGGTCACGGGCTCAGACAAGGCACAGACGGGCTTGTCCGGTTAGCCTGTGGCCCTTGCGTCCACAGCCGGGGTCCCAAACCTCCAAGGGTGGCCCCGCCCCGTCCTGTGCTCTCTGTGGAGCGGGGACACTGAGGCCGGGGGACACGCCGGCCGCCCTGGGGCTCAGGGCTGCAGCCAGGCCCCGCCTTCCCCTCACCCACTCCGGCTCTGGCTGGAGTGGGCTGTGTCCTGTCTGTCTGTCCATTGTTCCTAGGGCACCCCACCCCCACTGCAGAGAGGAGGAGCTGGGGGGGGGCAGAGCTGTTAACAAGCTTCCTCCCACCCCCACCCGCCCCTGCCTCCCCAGGCCCTTCCCAGGCGGAAAATTCAATTAGTTTCGAGCAACTGCTTTGCTGAAGCGCCAGAGAAAGGGGCCGGGAAGAAAGGCCGTCGCCCGGCGGCTGCGCGCGGGGGGCGGGGTCCCGTCTCCACACGCGTCTTTGTGTGGAAGTGTGCGTCCCCGGGTGCCCACGTCTGTTCCCTGCCCACGCGTGGCCCTCGGAGGCCTCGGCACCCGGGAGCCCCCTCGGCCCTCGCGGCACGCCCCGGCCGGCGGGCCCAGGTCGGGGTGCGCAGAGCCCCCTGCAGGCTGCATCGTGCCTCCCACTCAGGCGTGGCAGGGCCGCTTCCAGGCCGATGACACCATCCTCGCTGCCCCCTGGCCTCCTGACCAGCCCACGCCCTCGGTTTCCGGCCAGCAGCCTTGCTTTACCGCCCCCATCACCTTCAAGAACGTGCCCCAGGCTGGCTCTGGCCTTCTTTCCACTCCCATCATCCCCTGCCAGGGAGCAGGGCAGCCCTGTCTGGGTCCCTGCCCCTGGGCCCAGAGGGGGCCCCGCACACAGTAGGTACTCTTTAAATGCTGGCAGAGAGCGAAGTGCCGGGCCCACACCGGTTAGAAACGACAGCGCCTCCTGCCCGGCAAACTCCTATGCACCCTGCTATGGCCCGGCTGCCAGTGCCCCTCCAGGATACCCGAGTGCTCCGAGGATCAGACGGTCATGACAGCCTCGCCCTCAGCCCGGGGGTCTACGCTTTCCTCTGGGACCCCTTCTCCCTTGTCTCTGCCCACGGTCTCCGTCACCCACCCAGGGACCATGGCCCCTCCTTCCCCTGGGTGGCAGGACCGTGGGGACCTGAGCCGTCTGCCCCCTCATGGAGACCATCACAGCATCCGCGTGCAGGGCTGGGACCGGGTGCCCATCTGACCCAGTCCCTCACCCTCACACCCTGTCCCCCGCCCAGTGGCCTTCCTCTCGGCCCCCTCCGGCTCCTACCCCAGTTCTAGGCCGTCCCTGCACCCACGTGGGGAATGGAGGCCCCCACCCGAGCCTGTCGCGCAGTGGGTTTTCAGGACCCACGGCTGTGGGGGGACGAGGGGGACGGGGATGTGCGCACAGCCCCACGGGGAGACCAGGTGGGGGCTGCGGCCTCTGAGAGCGTCGTGATCCTGGTCCCCAGACCTGCCGGGGCGGGCCGGGGCCTCCAGAGCCCTGCGCGGGGGGAGGGTCCCGGAGGCAGCTGTGGGGAGGGCCGCGTGCAGAGGCATGTGGGCGGGCCCCTCCCCGGCCGAGGAAGGACAGGGACAGATGGCAGCCGGGGCTGAGGCCGGGGGCTCCTACGGCCTTCCTCGGGAGCCGTGGGGGCACAGCCTTCTCCGGTTCCCGTCGCCCCCTCCCCACCCCCACCCACCAGCTGTGTGCAGCTGGGGCCTCACCCTGAGGAAACCCAACACCCTCAGTGGTGGGGGTGGACCGGGCCCAGCCGCTCCCCACCTCCCGGCCTCCCCACCTCCCGGCCTCCCCGCCTCCCTGCCTCCCTTCCTCCCTGCCTCCCTGCCTCCCCACCTCCCCGCCTCCCTGCCTCCCGGCCTCCCTGCCCGCTGAGACTGGGCTCCCCCACACTGACCGGCCCTTGGAGGCTGCGGTACCACGACATGGGTGACATCGCCCTGGATCAGGCTGGACCGCACAGGGGGAGGCGGGGGCCCCCTGGGGGCAGGACAAGAAGTTTCTTAGGCTCCAGCAGCAGCCGGGGCCTCAGTTTCCCCGATCGCGCCTCCGGCTGGCCGAGGCCTGGCAGCTCCTCTCTCTGGGGGAGCCTCGCCATGGGGGGGGGGCGGTGAGCCCTCGGCACGGCCCATGTGACTGTGCCTCCCCTGAGTGTCCACACCGGCACCCACTGTGCAGACGGGAAGCTGGGGTCCTGCCCAGAGCCCGCAGGGAGGAGCTGCCAGGTGGCTGGGGTCCCGCCTCCTGTCACGGGGGCTCAAGCACCTGCCGGCCCCCCCCCGCTGCCCCCCACCCGCTGCCCCCCACCCAGGCCTTTCCCGCGCTCTGCAGAGCGGGGCCTGCAGGGGCTTTCCTGCCCTGGGTGGGGCCTGTCTCCCCACCCACCCGTCCCACCAGATTTCCCCACTCCCAGGTCCCGTGAGAGCCATGCCTGGCACTGCCTCCTCGTCCCCTCCCCGTCCCTGTCCTGCCCGGCTGTCCCGGGATGGGCCAGGCGCTGTGGCGGGCACTGAGCGTTTCCTGGATGTGCTCGGACGGACGGAGCCCTCCCCGTGTCCGCAGTAGCCGGTGTGGGGAGGGGAGGCTTGAGACGGCCTGCAGAGGGCGCCCCTCCCCCCCCACCCCCCCAGCTCTCCACGGCCTGGGCAGGCCCCAGAGGTCGCCCAGTGAGGGCTCAGCTCACTCTGGCGCCTGCGCTTCCAGAGGGAAGTCTGAGCTGGAGGCACAGCTGGAAGGAGGGGTCAGCAGGCCGTGGGGGGTCGGGCAGCCTCGGGGTGGGGGTGCTGGTCATGGTCGGCCCCTGCCCCCAGAGCTCTGCCCCGGCTCCCCTGGCCAGGCTGGACCGAGCTGGCCCCTCGGGCCCAGCGCCCACACCGAGGCCAGGCCACTGTGACCCCGTGGCCTCCAGCCACGGACGGCATCGGCCGGTCTCCCCCGGGACCCACTCTGACTCCCCTCCCCCGGGCCTCAGCAGACCCCTCTAGCGGGTGCCTGGCGGGGACCTGGGTCCAGCCCCTCTGGAGCCCAGCGACCTGCCAGCACCATGGCCCGTGGGCCTCAAGGACCCAGGCTCCAGGCCAGGCTGTGGGGAGCGCAGGGCTGGGAGGAAGGTGGGAGTCGGTCTGTCCTGGCCCAGCATGGCCCCTGCCCACCCGCCAGCTCCCTGTGCCGCTGCGGCCGCCGCCTCCCTGCGGGTCCCCCGGCCTTTGGGGCGGAGGGGCTGACGGACACAGGGCTGGATTCCATGTCAATGGGCCGGCGGCCGCCTGGTAAGCTGGTTAACAAGCCCCCAGCCCCACGGGGGCCGGCCGGGTGTTAACCAGCCCCATTCTCCCAGGCTGCTGGCCTCCGGTTGCCATGGCGCCCTGCCTGGCCGCTTGGGCCTCAGCTAATCCTTTTTCTGGGCCTTTCATCCCGCGTCCCGCCCCCGGGCTGTCGCGGTGGCTCCGCCGTGCCCAGCAAGGCTGGTTTCCCCGCCGGGTCAGCGGGGCCGGCCGTGAATCCAGCCCTGAGGCCCCGGCCCGGCCCTCCGGCCCGCATTGTCCCCACGGCCCGGCCCTCCCCCTCTGGGAACTCCAGTGGTCAGCTCCTGTCAGCTGGGGTGCAGGGTCCTCTGCGCGTCCTCCCTCCAGTCCCGAGGCCTCCTCGCCGCCAGTCCCCTGCTCAGCTGCGGCCCACGCTGTCCCGGAGCCCACAGACGGCTCCTGCGCGGGCCTCTGCCCGGCTCCCTGTTCCCTTATCGGAGGCTCCTTCCTCCCACTCACCCCCTGGAGTTCTCACTGGAAGGCCACCTTCCCCACAGCCCGCAGGCCGGCCCTCCTGATAGATCCTCCCATCCCCCAACTGATGGACGGAGTATGACGTAAACTCCACCTGCAGCCGGACATTCCTGAACACCTTATATGGACTATACATTGAACCACCAATCAGCACCTGCCATACACCCTAAGCCCCCCAATTCCTAAATCCCTAGGTGCCTAATCATGTGCCTTACATGATTCCACCAATCAGCGTGTCTGAGCGCCCCAAGCCCCGTCCCCTCCTTCCTCCCTTAAAAAGGCGCTCTCACCCCTGGCCCGCCCCTTTTTCCCTTCTGGAAGGCGGCCGGCAGGGTGATCTTCAATAAAGCCTGTGTCCTGGTATCCCATGGTCTCCGGCCCTCTATTTAATCTTTCATCATGGTGCTGAACCTGGGTGAGCATGGACTATCCTCGAACCTAGCCCCGAGCTTCTGACTCCTGCTCTGGCTCTGCTCGGCGGCATGGTTCTGAGTCGATTGGCCTGCTCAGAACACTCCTCAAACCCTGCTGTACCAGGACATGTGGGAATCTCGTCGCTTTCTTACCGGTAGGCTTCAGGGATTTTCCCAACACACCCCCCCTCCCGGTTCCCTTGACCTGGAAGGGCCTCGGAGTTTTCCCGAAATCTCGGCTTCACGTCTTCTCGAAAGCCCAGGCGCCTGGCCGGGAAAACTCTGCTCGTCTCTACGGGAAAGGTATCGGGGTGACGACCTTGAAACCTTCTCTCGTCTCTCTCTCTCGGGTTGGCTGAGGGAGAAGAAGGACGCTTCTTCTTTCCTCCCCAACTTCTCGTTGGCCCTTCCATCCGGTCATGGGAACCCCTCAATCCAAACCCTCTCGTAACCTCAAAGAAGCTCTACCTGGCCACAATATAAACTCGACAATGTCTCTCTGTGGCCTGAAAATTCCGAGATCTAGATAATTTTGCCACCGGATTGGGAAGCATTCGAGATTCCTATAAACAGGCTTTCCCCTCCCCACCCACCCTCCCGCTCTCCCCGCTTGCTTTATTCCTCATGTTCCACCCATCAGATCCTCCTCGGGAAGTCCTCTTTGTCCTCTCAAACCCCTTTCTCTGTCTTCTGACTCTTTCAACCCAGCGGATCGTTTCTCTCCACGTGTCTCAATCTCGCCACCTCCTTACAATCCTAAACCTGTCCCTCTCTGACTAAGCACTCTTTTTCCCAGGTCAACGCCGGAGTGCAGGAGTCCTTGGAGGACTCCGGGAGTACGTTTAACTTTTTTTTCCTTTACACTCACTGACCGGGCGGCAGCGGCTGCATTTACAGGCCCTTCCTCTCCCTCAGGGTGTTCGCTTCCTGAGTCTCCATGCAAAGCCCCTCCTGGTCCCGGCCTCATTATGGGAGGTAGGGTGGGGCATTTCTACCTCTGAGAATTCTAACCCCCCCTCCTTTCCCAGTGCTCTCTGCCTTATCTCCGCTCCTGTGGCCTCCAGCAAACAAATGTACAGGTGGCTGGCCATTTCCCTTCTCACTCTCTGACCTTTCTCAAATTGAAAAACGTCTAGACTCTTTCTCTTCAGACCCTCTTAACCAGCAGCCACCTTCTCTCCAGTCCCTGAGCCCAAATCCTGAGAACCTGAGCTCTAAAACAGCCTTTCCATCTAACACTCATTCTCAGGCCCAAAGACTGCCTTCCTCAACAGCTTCTACTCTCGCGTCCACTCTACCCCTGAGGGAGGCAGCAGCAACTGAGGGCACACTCTTTGAGTCCATATCCCATTCTCTATGTCCAACCTCACAGATTGAGAGGCATCTCAGGTTTCTTTTCCCAATGACCTGATCACCTTTACTCCCCGACATATGCCGCAACTGCAGGTCCACAAACCCCTCAAAAAGACCTCGTTAACCTAACCTTTAAGGTCTTTAATAATAGAGACAAGGAGACCCAAATCCAAAATCAAAGACAAGATCAGGCCAAGGCGGAGGCCCAGTAGGAGGCCTTCCAGCTCCTAGCCACCACTCTCACAAACCCCAAACGGAGTGCCGGTCCTCCAACCGCAGGTAAGTCAGGGGCTAAGCCTCCTCCGGGCCCATGCTTCACATGCAGCAAGGAAGGACACTGAGCCAAGTCCTGCTCAAACCCGAGACCCCCGCCTGGGCCCTGCCCAAGGTGTGGAGGGAAGGCCACTGGAAATCAGGCTGCAGTCTGGCCCCTCCGGTCTGGCCTCAGCCAATCCAGCATGGCCGCCCTCTGGATCCGGTTTGGAGCTCCCAGACCTCCTGGGACTGGCCACCGAAGAAGCTGCCCAGGCCCTGACAGGGCCCCACAGACTTCCATCACCAGGACAGAGCCTCGGGAATGATTGTGGTGGCAGGTAAGCCGATCTCCTTTTTAATTGACACTAGGGCCACTTATTCTGCCCTCTCTGAATTCGCTGGGACCCTTGTCCACTCCTCAGTCTCTATTATGGGGGTTGACGGATCAGTTTCACAGCCATTAGCCACCTCACGTCTACACTGCATCTTACTAAATTCCCCCGCTCACTCTTTTCTCATTCTACCTTGGTGCCCGGCCAGGGCTACCATGCATCCCCTCTTAAAACCCAGTTGTCCCAAACCACAGTCACCTACCTCAGTTTTACTCTCTTACCCCAAAAGGCCAAGCCATTCCTTGGACTGTAAACGCCTTATCTCCTTATCTCCTCTATGATCATTATCTGTAGGAAGAATGTGGCCATTTGGGACTCAAGCGGCTAGAGGCCTGGCTAGCCTGGGAACAGGCTGCGGAGCCTGCTCCCTCCCCCGCCCCCTGCCTTTTAGAAATAAAGAAAGAAAAAAGAAAGGAAGAAGGAACTCTCAGCAAGAAAGTGAGGCTTCAGTCTCCAAGCCTGGCAGGACAAGGTTGCTGGATACTTCTTAAGCTAAACCAGAATATTCAGTGTCTAACCTCTTATCCAACCATCCAGGTCCCTGGCTCTCACTACTCCTTTCCTTCCCTTTCCCTCCCACTTTCACTGCAATACAATCTCAATCACTCATCTGTCACCCCTTATTGGTAGCGCCATGGCGACTACCCTCTCAGCTTGTAGTGCGGAACTAGAAACTTGTCCTTACACCTTTCAGCTTGTCTCCATGATCAGGGATTTTTCTTCCTCTGTGGGGAAAACACATACATCTGTCTCCCCATCAGCTGGACAGGAACCTGTACTCTCGTCTATTTCTCACCCAATGTAGATGCAGCCCCCAATAATTAGTCTTTACCTGTCCCCGTAACCCATCATATCTGACACAAAAGAGGAGTCCAGATCATCCCTTTCCTACTAACCCTCAGCATCACAGCAGGAGCTGGAACTGCCACAGGGAGCTTAACCACTGCTCTACCTATTTTGAAACCCTGTCTCAGGACCTACAAGAAACACATGGATGCCCAGCAAGGGGCAAAACTGGGAAAGCAAGAACCTCACCCCCAGGGTAACCTATTCTCCCCTTTCATATCACTAGTGAGGCAACTGAAACCCTACTCTTTTCCCCCCTAAAAATAACATCTAGGTCTCAGTTGTATTTCAGCTCCAGGCCCAGAAAAGCAGCAAAACCAGACAAGTGACGCTGTGGCAGCCTCAGGACCAGCTTTTACCTCCCAAGTGACTCAACAAGACTTCGCTCTCAAGACTTCACCAACCAGTCTCTTGGGGAAATTATGCTGCTGCACTCCACGTCCAGCCTCCCATCATTAGGCCAACTGGTGTCTATTCCTTTAATTTTGCTCTTTAGCCCCCTTTCTCATGCGCTGTTTTCTAGTCTTTTGCAGAACAGAATGCAGGCGTTCGCCAACCAGAAGGTGGGAGAGATCTATCTGGCACTGAATTCAGAACCTAACACCAGAATCCTTGAGACCCCAGGTAGACGCCCCTAACGACGCCCCCTCTCAGCAGGAAGTAGCTATGGAAGACGGACCTTCATCCCCTGACCCTGCCCGGACTCTCAATTTTTTCTAATATCAGCAAAAGCCTGGAATGATAGATCCTCCCATCCCCCAACTGATGGACGGAGTATGACGTAAACTCCACCTGCAGCCGGACATTCCTGAACACCTTATATGGACTATACATTGAACCACCAATCAGCACCTGCCATACACCCTAAGCCCCCCAATTCCTAAATCCCTAGGTGCCTAATCATGTGCCTTACATGATTCCACCAATCAGCGTGTCTGAGCGCCCCAAGCCCCGTCCCCTCCTTCCTCCCTTAAAAAGGCGCTCTCACCCCTGGCCCGCCCCTTTTTCCCTTCTGGAAGGCGGCCGGCAGGGTGATCTTCAATAAAGCCTGTGTCCTGGTATCCCATGGTCTCCGGCCCTCTATTTAATCTTTCACCTCCCACCCCCAATGCCTGCTCCTCCAGGGCGGGGACCCAGCCCCGAGGGGGCGGCTGCCTGAGGGTGGGAGCTCGCACTCAGAGAGGGCGTCTGAGCCCCAAGGGCGCACAGCATCGGAGGCAGAAGGGGTCCCCGTCCAGCGGGTCTGACCTCACCCCAGAGGTCGGCGCTGTCCTGTCTGCCCCTGGGGCCCAGAACGCTCCTCCGGGGCCAGCCTCCCCAGGAGACAGAGCCGGGTCCTGCGATTGCAGGTTTGCAGGGTGCCGCCCCCGCCCAGCTTCTGCGTGCTCCCAGCGGGGAGACCACCGCCCGGCGGTGCGCACGGGAAGGAATGGCGCCCAGTTCTGGCTCCAGCTCAGACGGCGAGACGCTCGGCTCAGGTGGACCTTGCGGGCTCCTGGTCACTCCGGTGCAGGGGTGACGGCTCTGGGGCGGGGAGGGGGGGAGAGAACCTGACTGCTGACCCCAAGGCCCCCCCACGCCGTCCTCAGGGGGACACAGCCTCCCTGGTTCTCCCTGAGGGACCCAGCACTGCCTGGCAGCTTCTCGTGCTGGCGATGGACACGCCTGGCACTCCTGCGGGGGTCTGGGGCCAGGCCAGGCCCTCCTCCCTCTGCCCGCCCCCCAGGGCCCTGGGCTCCGGGACCTGAGCGATGCTGGGGGTGAGGGTGCCGCTGGGCAGGGCCGAGAGGGCGGGGAAGACGGGAGGCGAGGCGGGGAGAGAAGCCTGGGGTCCCTCAGTCTCCTCCTGTCACGGGGACTGAGGGGAGCCCCCCCCCCCCCGACCGCAGGCAGCAAGCCCCAGGCCCCGCCATGCGCCCGAGATCAGGGGCTGAGAAAAGGAGGGAAGAGGAGGGAGGGCGCCCGGGGAGCCGGTCTGCAGAGCGTGGGTGAGAGCAAGATTCCGGAACTCTCCGGGGAGACCGGGAAGAGCCAGCTCTGCAGCTGCCTCTGGCTGCGCTCTCGGAGCGGCCGCCCCCCGGGCTCCCTGCCCCCCCCCCGGCTCCCTGCCCCCCCCCCGGCTCCCTGCCCCCGCTCCCCCGAGGCCCGGGCTGACGAGTCACGGGGTCGGGAGCCATCACAGCCAGAGCGGACGGAGGCGGCAGGGACTCTGCAGGGGGGACGTCCGGGTGGGCACAGAGCAGCAGGGCCTGGCACGACGCGTGGCACGGGCAGGCCTTCTGCCCTGGCTGCTGTGCTTGGGGCAAACCGCAGCCTCAGTGCCCCCTCCCCAAGTCCGGTTTTGGGGTGGAGGTGACAGAAGCCCTCGCCACAGCCCCCCAAGTGGACACAGCGATGGTGGAGGCCCGTGGGGCGCAGGGTCTGCCACTGTGTGGGCGCCCGGGCCTGGGGCAGTGCCAGTCAGCGAGTTGGAGCAGGTCCGCCCACTGGGGAGCCCGGCTTCCCGCCCGCAGGTGCCCCAGGCCCCTTCCCGCCAGCTCTGCCCTCCTGCTGCCCTGACCCAGCCTCAGTGCCCCCCAGCCCACCGCACAGCCCACCCCACAGCCCACCCCACAGCTCCCCCCACAGCTCCCCCAGCCCACCCCACAGCTCCCCCAACCCACCCCACAGCTCCCCCACAACCCACCCCACAGCTCCCCCACAACCCACCCCACAGCTCCCCCCAACCCACCCCACAGCTCCCCCCACAGCCCACCCCACAGCTCCCCCCACAGCTCCCCCAGCCCACCCCACAGCCCACCCCACAGCTCCTCCCACAGCTCCCCCCACAGCCCACCCCACAGCCCACCCCACAGCTCCTTGGCACCATCCAGATCTGGGGTGCCTTTGTTCAGGGGCGTGCCCCTCGGGCCCAGGGCCTGGCTTGCAGCGAGCAGCCCCGTGGCGGGTTGTGTCTACCGGAGAGAAGCCCCCGCAGGCGGGCGCAGAGGCGGGCAGAGGGCTCTGGGCCCCACTCCAGCTCGTGGCCTGAAAACACGCCCTGAGCAGAACCCGCCTGGGCCCAGCGAGTTCTCTTTACTGTTGACAGCTGTCCCCTCCTCCTCATTGACCCCCTCCGCCCCTGAGCCCCTTTACCTGCAAATTGGGGTCCCGATCCCGACCCCCAAGAAGGACCCGTGGCTGAGGAGCGGTTCCTCATTGGGGCCCGCAGAGAGGCTGGGGTGCTGGCCTGGCTGCGCCCGGAGGGTGGGCACGGGGCCGTGGGAAGGGGCCCGGGGGAGGTCCCTGCGGACACGGGGCAGCCCCGCCTCCCCGGGGATGCAGGCGACACCAGGGCCCGCCTCGCCGCGGCCCCGGGGGATGAGGCAGAGGAACCGGCTGCCGGGACACCTGAGCCGCTGACCAGGCCCCGGGCGGCCCCGGGGCTGGGAGGCAGAGACGCGGCCTGTTCCCACCGTCCGCCCCCCAGAGGCAAGGCAGCAGGTGGCGGGCCAGCTGGGCCGGGGCCGACCCCGTGTGCTCACAGGGGAGACCAGGCGAGGTGTCTCCGGCCCCCGTTTCTGGACCTGTGACCCGGGACGCTGGCCCCCCCTCCCCAGGCCCCTGGAGCCAGACTGGCGTGGGGGACCATTGCTCCACCTCACGCCTGGGAGGCAGGACCCGGCAGGGCTCAGGGGTCGCGGGAGAGCTCCCCTCTGCTGCGCGGGGCCGGCGTCCAGGGCCGAGGAGGCCCCGGCACAGGGACCCCCACCCAGCTCAGTCCTGGCCCCACCGCCCGGCCGGCGGGCTCGGAGCAGCCCCCCCGCGGGGAGTCGGGCTGAGCCTGTGTTTGGCACGGGCGCTGGCGGCCGGAAGGCGCCTTCGGCTGCAGGGCGATCCCGGGGGGCGAGCTCGGCCTCGCTGGCCCAGGGCCTGGTGGCCACCTGCCCAGCGCTCATGCCCAGACCTGAGGCCGAGAGAGGAATGCCCGCCCCGGACGGGCCCGGCGGGTGCGGGGTGTCGGGGGCGGTGGGCCCCCGGCATGTGTCCCTGTAGCCGTGTGCCAGGCAGGTGCCCGGGGCACCCAGACCGGGGCGGGGGCAGCGGCCTGGCGCCTGTCTGTCCATCGCCTGGTGTGGAGGTGGGGGCTACAGGCTGCATTCCTGGTGGGCAGGCCTGGCGCTGCCTGCTCTCCCCGTCGGCACCCCCGCTCCCCCTGCAGCGGACTCTGCACCTCCTCACTCACCTGGCATTTGGGGGTGCACTGGGTTGAATGGTGCCCCCCTAAAAAGGTGAGCCCAAGTCCTAAATCCCCAGAAGAGTAAAGAGGACCTCATATGGAGAAAGGGCCCAGCTGGGGAACCTTCCACACACCCCTGACCCCTGACCCCTGACCCCTGACCGGAGTTGTCAGCTCATTGGTCCCGGTGGTGGACTCGGGCCCACAGACCAGAACGGATCAGGCCCAGCCACGGGGTCCCTCTCACACACCCCTCCCTGGGGACCGGGTCCCCTGCCGGGAGCTTCTCTCCCCTCGCTCCCAAGTCCCAGTTCCTCAAGAAGGACATCCCCAGCCGCCTGGCCCTCCCCCTCCACCCGGGCTGAGCTCCCTCCGTAGCCTAAGCTCCACCCCCCCACCCCCCCACCCCCAGCCCGGCTCTGGCCCACAGATGCTGCAGAAATGCTCCACGAGGGGCTGAGCGAGGGCCAGGCATCTCCGTCGACCCCAGTGCCTTTGCACCTGCTGTTTCCTAGGCTGGATCGTGCCCCGTGTGCTTTGTGAGGCCCTTTGGGCCTTGCCCCAGGTGTCACCGTGTCCGTTCCCTCCGTGACCACCCAGCCGGAGTGTGTGCCCCATCCACTCAGTCGCTTCCTCCATCTCTTCCCGCCGACCCTGCCCTCGAGCTGCGCCCGCCGCTGACAGTCTCCTGGCTCCCAGCAGCCCACGGCCGGGGAGGGTGCGCTCCAGGCGGCAGGGCTGGCCCGTCTTGCTCACGTTCTGTCCCCGGACCCAGCGCGATGCTCCCGGCTACGTGAAGGGGACACTAGGGGGTGATCAGGACTGGACCAGGTGACCCTGCGCCTCGCAGCGTGGGCACCCCAGTCTGCTCAGTGCTCGCCAGCTGGCAGCCTCAGGAGGGCTGCCCTCCGCCCCCGCCTCTCCTTCCGGGTCGTGTCGAGCGGGGCCAGCAGGTCTGGCCCTGGGAGCACACACCCACCCCGAGCCCTCCTGCTCCCAAAGCCAAGCTCAGGGGCCCAGAGGAGCCGCGGGGCCAGAGGTCATTCTGGGGTCAGCAGTCCAGGGCCGGTTTGTGGGTTCGCAGTCACGAGTCCCCTGAGCTGGGTGCCGGCTCCTCGGGGCCAGCTGCACCCTTCCAGGTGCCATCCGTGTGTCCCCAAGCAAACCCTGCCCATCTCGGGGTCCCGGACTGCTCCTGGGGGCAGCGAGAACTTGGGGAGCATGCCCAGCGGGACCCCGGGCTCTCAGGGAAGCAGAGAGTCAGCCCAGAGAGACGCAAGGGGACAGACAGCCAGGCTGAGGCCTGTCCCTGAAATGCCGCCCTCGGGCTGCGGGCAGGAGGCAGCGGGCGGCGGGTCAGGGAAGGCGCCTGAGGAGGCGGTGGGACCGGATCGGATGAACATCCAGGCAGCGCCTTCCGGAGGGGCCCACCTCCCCTCCGAAGCTGCCCCCGCAGCTGGACAGGAAGCGCCCCGGCCCGGCCCCGCCCGGTGCTCCGGCCTGGCCGCCGCCGCCCACCTGGGCCCGGCCGCCTCCCGGGGAACGGGGCTGCCGACCCGCCTCCTCCTTCCGAGTCTGCAGCTGTGCGGGCTGCAGGGCCAGCCCCGGCGTGTGGACACGTGCACGCACACGGCCCCTGCACAGAGCCACACGCCGCAGCTCGCACGTGCAGCCCGCCGTTGCCAGACCCCCACCCGGCCATGCCCACGGGCTCATCCACACGTGTGAAGGCGGGTACGTGGCTGCACACGTGTGAAGGTGGGTACGTGGCTGCACACGTGTGTCTGGGGCATCAAGAGGAGGCCAGCTGGGCCTCTGCCACTCCGGACACAGACCCGCAAAGCAGGTCCTGGGGCCCAAACCGGGGGTGATGGTGACAGAGATGGGCATGTGCCCCCTCCCCCAACAGCCCCCCTCATCCCCGCACGTGGTTCTTCAGGGAGGAAGCCGTAGGACCTGAAATTGTCCGTCTGTCCCCCGCTTCCTCACCGTCACCAGCAGGGACGAGGGAGGCTGTGGCGAGGCTGAAGAAAGCCAGGGGGTGGGGTGGACATGCGCACAGGCCGTGCGCTGAGCAGGCAGGACCCCGAGATGCAGCCGCTTGGCTCAGCCCCTGTTGGGGGAGCGCCTCTTCCCCGGGGGCCGGGCTGGGCCGAGAGCCGCCCCAGGCCCCGTGCTGGCTGCGTATGCACCGGTGCCCAGGGCTCCTGGTCTGGAGGATGCCACAGCCCCGCCAGGCCTGTGGGCAGGAGGCGCATCCCTGTCTGGCCCCGGATGCTCCGTTCCCACGCCGGCACAATGGCCGCACAGCAGGGGGCTCCCGGGGGATGGAAAGGAATCGGGGGCCATTGAAGCTTTGAAAGCCCGGCCGGCAGACAGCCCCGCCCAGGACACCCGATAGGCCGCCGCCCTTGCCTCGAAGGGGGACACTGTCTGCCCAGAGTCACCCCCCCCCCCCCCCACACACACAGACAAGGAGGGAAACTGGGTCACCGGGATAGAGTGACGACAGGGCAGGTGGGGCGAGGCAGAAAGGGCAGCCAGCCCGAGGGTGCTCCAGGCCTGAAGGTCTGCCCGAGGCCCCCATCCTGGGGGGCGGGGGCCGGGCCTCAGAGCCCCAAGGAGGGCCTCACGTCTGGGGGGCAGTGCAATGAAAGAGAAACCGCCTGCTTAGGGCCCCGACCAAGTTGGTTCCCAACGCGGGGGACCCTCTCCTCCCTACCTAGAGGTGCCCAGAGGCCATGCTGCTGGGACTGGGGTGTGCAGGCCGGGCGCTCCCCCGCCCTTCCGGGATCAGTGTCCAGCCACCTCCTGGGTTCCTGGGAGCCGGGGAGAGCCAGGCCCGGCCGCCGCTCCTGCCCAGGCCAGTTCACTCCCTGCCTCTGCCTCTCGCAGATCCTGGGGGCGGCTCAAGAATTCCTGGGGTGAGGGAGACAGGCGGGAGGTGCTCGCTCTCGGGGGAGGCTGGAGAGGGTGCTAACTCCTGTGCAACCGTGGGCAGGGCCTGCCCTCGCAGGGCCTCTGTCTTCCCATCTGTGAAATGGGACTGATCCCTCCAGCACGCTCCTAGCTCCGCGCCGTTGCCACCATCGTAAGGACTTCCTGGCGCCAGCAGTGTGTGTGCTGGGGCCCGGGGACAGGAGGGTCCCAGCGACAGACAAGAAGTGAGTGAGCCTGGAGGACCCCCCTGAGGAGGTGGCAGTGGGCGGGAGGCCTGGGACGACGGCGAGCCCGAGCCGGGTGTAGGGGTGGGAAGAGGAAGTTGGGAGGGTGTCAGACCGGAAGCTTGTTTCCAGGGTTCGGAGGCCAGCCCTTGTGTGCGGGGAGCTGGCCCGGAATTACCATCCACGGCCCACCCACCAGGCAGCCAGGGAAACGGGGTACAGGGGCTCCCCAAGGTGGTCTGAGGGTGGGCTTCTCCCTGCTGCTGAAGCTTGTCCCACCCAGGCAGCCGCTCCGGAGGACGAAGGGCCCAGGGCCCCCGCTGGGCTGGCATTACTGTCCGGAGAAGTGTCGTAGCCGGGCCATGCCCACGGCCCGCCAGCCCACGGCTTCCTCCGAAGCCGGGGTTTACGGCGGCGACTGCTCAGCAAACCTCCAGGTCCCTGTAGCCGAGCCCTGGGCGGGGCGGGGCCGGGCAGACAGGAGCGCCCCAGAGTGAGGTGGGGGGGGGGGACAGCACCCCCCAGCGTGTTTACAACCCCGCTGTGCGACCAGGCCAGCTCACTTCCCTCTCTGAGCCTCAGCTTCCTCATTTGCAAACGGAGCCGGGAGACACCCGCCCAGCCTGTGACCCTTCGCACCCCGACCGTCCACTTTCCTGCCCCCTCCCCCACCGCTCCAGCCCGCCCTGCCATGGGGGAGGCAGCCGCCCGTGCTGGGAGCCTGGCTGGCATCAGGCAGCCGGCCGAGGGGCTGCGAGGCGGTGGGAGCCCTTGGCCTTGAGGGCAGGATCTGTGGGGAGCCCCCCCAGCAGGGGCGGGGGGCCTGGGGAACTGAGCCTGGCAGCCACGTGGATTCCGGCGCCTCTGTCAATACCGCCTTCCTGTTTTGGAGATGAAACCCCGGCTGAGCAAACAGCCCTCAAGGAGCCTCTCCCCGCCCTCCGCCCTCCGCCCTCCCGGCTGGAGCCACCTGGAGGCTGGTGGGGGCAGAGCCCGAGGGCCCAGTGTGGCCCCTGCCCTCACCAAGCCCTGGACCACCCGGGCGGCCCTGCCCTGCCCCCGCCCCCACGCCCCAGAGGCCCTCTGAGGCCACCCCCGGAAGCCCCAGGGAATCCTTCCGCTCCCCGCGGGCGACTGTCCCGGCGGCCCTGCTGGCGACATCCTCTGCCCTCAGGTCACCTCCTGCAGGACGGGGCAGCTGCTCACGTGCCCGCTGCCCTGAGCCCAGGCCGCCTCGGCCGCCTGGCAGGGCGCTCTGCTGGGGCCTGTCTGTGCACAGTAGGACACGTCTAGCAGTTCCCGACTCCTGACAAGATGAGTGAGTCCTGCGTGACCTCCCGGTGACGGCCAGGAACGTCCCAGACACTGCCCAGCACCCCGGCCCGTCGCTCGGGGGCTGAGACCCTGGGTTAGTCCCCGAAGACGCGGGTACAGGGAGAGCGGGCAGCGCCTCTGGCCTGGTCCCCTGATGGCGGCCTCGCCCAGTCTCTGTCCGTCCCCTCTGCCTCCCCCACCCCTTCCCACCAGGGCCCACCCGCCTCCGAGTAACCTGGCCCCGCCCTCCTCCAGAACCCTCCCCAGACCGAGCCTGGCTGTTGCCTGGGCCTCCCACGGGGCAGGAGAGAGAGGGAGGCCGAGGCGCCCCGCCTGCTCCCAGCTCCCGCCTCCCCGGCCCCCAGGACACCGAGGGCAGCTCCGGGTCCCTCCTGTCCCTCCTGCTCACAAACCTCCTGTGGTTCCCCGTGGCCTCAAGCCTGACCCTGAGCAGGAACCTGGGTTCAGGTTCCCGCTCCCCTTCCTAGCCGCACCTCCCACCCCCCCTCTGCCCGGACCCCATACCCCGGCCCAACTGCACACCTCCTCCCGCTCCTGCCTTCCACTCACCTCGCCTGCCCAGACCTCCCAGCATTTCCCAGAACCCTCTCCTGAAGCACCCCCGCCCCCGGCCCCTGGCACACCAGCCCCTACCACCCTCTTCCTGTTGGGGGACATCTGGGTCCCTGACGAACCTTCCCTCCAGGCCGTGAGCCCCTCAGGGCCAGGGCTGCTCTGAGTCACCCCCTGAACGCCCCGTCGCCAGGCAGGGCCAGGTGTGGAGAAGTACTGTCGGACGGACGGACAGACAGGCAGGTGGATGGATGGGTCCCATGACGGTGGCTCACTCTCTGTGGGTGTGGTTGCCACTCCTGGGCACCCCTCACCAGGGCTTGGGGTGTCCATGCCATGTCCTCCTCCACCCCATCAGCCTGTTACAGGGAGACAGACGAGCCCAGGGTCACCGCGAGCAGGGCCCCTCTGCACCGAGGCTGACCCTGCCGCCTCCCCCCGCTGCGGCCCCTCCTGCCCTGGGCCTGGGACCTGGTCCCGTTGACCGGGCACGGCACAGCCACACCCACCCTGCCTGCCCTGCCACCCTTGGCTGCAGCACAAGCTCGCCATTCTTGGCAGGACAAAGGCGGCGGGCGGAGCGGCTCTGGTGTCTCCCCGGTGGGAGTCTGGCTCTGCAGGATGTGAGCAATGGCGTCTGGTGGCCAGGCCTCTGCTCTGGGGGCTGCAAATCAAATTAGCCAGCCCCGCCCCGGGCCAGACGGCTCAGCCCCCAGGAAGAGGCGCAGCTGCTGGACTGTGGGGTCAAGGTCACGCCTGCTCCTCACCAACCCCCATGTCCAACCTGCAGGACCAGCAGTTTGAGGGGGACCTGGGAGGCCTCCTCAGCGTGGGATCCGGGAATGTTCCCAGTGCCGGTGTCACAACGCGTATGCGCACCTGCCGCGGGCATCAGCCCTGCCACCCTCCACAGTCCTGCCCTCAGCCCACCACCAGGCCAGCTCAGAGCTCAGTGGGCAGCCCTCACCCTGAGACCCACCTGCCCCAGGGCTGGGTGTGAGAGAGAGGCAGGGGAGCACTCCTATATGTCCGTATCTCCACATCCCCCCATCTGTCCCTCCATCCATCCTCCCATCTGTCCATCCATCCATTCATCCATCCATTCACCCATCTGTCCATCCATCCATTCATCCATCCATCCACCCATCTGTCCATCCATCCATTCATCCATCCATCCACCCATCTGTCCATTCATTCATCTATCCATCCGTCCATACATCCATACATCCATTCACCCATCTATCCATCCATTTTTCCATCCATCCATCTGTCCATGCATCCATTCACCCATCTGTCCATCCATCCATCCTCCCATCTGTCCATCCATTCATTCATCCATCTATCCATCCATCTGTCCATCCATTCATCCATCCATCCGTCCATGCATCCATTCACCCATCTGTCCAACCATTCATTCATCCATCCATCCACCCATCTATCCATCCATCCATTCACCCATCTGTCCATCTATTCATCCATCCATCCATCCATCCATCCACCCACCCACCCACCCACCCACCCACCCACCCATCTGTCCATCTATTCATCCATCTGCCGTCCATCCATCCCCTTACTCATCTGTCCAACCAGTATTTATTGAGCATCTACTTGTGCCCAGCCTCGATAAAGAGCAGGAGGGGGCACTGCCCTCACCCTGAGCTCTGTTGGGGGTGGGGGACAGGCAGGAAAGAGGCAGTTGCAAGCTCATGTGGTCAGTGCCAGGATGGGGGGAGCACAGGGGTCGGGGAGGACTTCCTGAAAGAGGTAGCCCTTGGCTGGCCTTCTTGGGTGTCCCCCAAAGCCTTGCTCCGCCACCTGACCGCTGACCACAGAGGCCCCGAGGTTCAGGGAAGAGGGCCCGGTCACCAGTGCTCATAGGTGCCTCACGCCTGCAGAGAGTGCCAGCTAGCCAGCCGGGGTGGGCAGGGTGGGGCAGGGCAGGCGCCAGCCATGTCCCTATTACGGAGTCAAGTACAATCCGAGACCCACGGAGGGAAGGGAACTGGCCCAAGACCACACAGAGCGGCTGGGGAGAGGGGTTCTGGGCGGAGCAGGCAGGCAGGCGGGGCGGGGCCGGTGCTCCACTCACAGCTGCTGGCCGTCTATTCTTCTCACGGGGCAGTGCCCACCCAGCTGCAGGAGTGGGACCAGCTGCTGCCGTCTGCGTGCCCCTCCTCCTGCCACAGGGCTTCTGTGCCACCCCCTCTCCAGCTCTTAGGTCTGGGCTGGGCCCTCAGGGGCCACCGTGGCCGGGCTGTCACTGCCCCCGAGGAAGCCCGCGGCCCCTGGCATCATCAAGGAGGCTCCAGGCTGCTAGTTCTCTGTGCCTCACAGCACCCTGGAGGGCAGGGTCTCCGTCGGTCAGATGGGGCGTCCTGAGGCCCCAGCACCCAGCTCTGCCCTCCTGCCACCACCTCGAGTGGAGCTGGGGACCGTGCCTCCCTCCCCGGCTCGGCTGCGGGCTGGGCGGAGGCTGTCCCAGGACGCTGAGCGGGACCACGGCCTCGGATGACTTCCTGCGAGTTAATGGGTCACCCATTATGTCTCCTGGATCTTCCCAGGGGGAGACGGCCCAGGGGGAGACGGCCCAAGGCGCCTGGGCGCCCGTGGAGAAGGGGCTTCCAGCGGGAAGTGGGCCTGAGCTCCATGGGGGTGCAGCCCCACGTCTGAGCCTGGCAGGGGCGCACAGCAGGGTCCCCCGGGCCTCGCCGGTCATGTGGCCCCCTTTCCTCAGCCTCCTCTCCACCCCACCTCAATGGGCAGGTCTCAGCCACCTGGCTGCCCGGAGCCCCACGCCGGGGCTGGGGGAGGGGCCGTGCTGAGCGGAGGTCAGCTGCCCGGGGCACGTGGACCCGTGTCCCTGGGCCAGGGCACAGGCAGCCTGCGAAATGGACAGCGTGTTCCCCTCGTGCTAGGGCTGGGGAAGCAGGACCGTCCGGGTTCCGGGTCTCACAACTGAAAAGCCCATCCGGGTTGGAGGGCAAGCAGTCTGCCCCGAGGCCCGCAGCCCGGCCGGTCCCGAGGCTGTGCCCGAGCAGGGCCCCCTCCACCCTCGCCCCACCCCACCCCTTCCTGAGCACCTTAAGGCCCCAAGGGGCTTCCTGGCAACCTGATCAACACTCCCCGGCCCCCCATTTCCGGTCCTGAGCCCAGAGGCCACCCCCACATCCACCTCCACGCTCTTTGGCCCAGGGGGTCCCTGGAGGGAGCCTTGGATCTCAGATGAGGGTCGGGCAGGGGGGCGCCTCAGGCTGGGGCTGAGCCTGGGGAGGGGCAGGGGAGGCTGCCCTGGCCACCCCGCTGCAGTGTTCAGACTCAAGGAGTCACCACGAAATTCCATTCTCCTGACAGCAAAGAAACTGAATCACCCTGCCAAAGCCCACGGCCCCACAAGAATGCTGTAGGCTTTGTCCTGCTGTTCCCAGACAGGCCGCCGCGCCGGGACCCCCTCCCACACGCCGGGCCCAGAGAGGCGCAGGGAAACCCCTGCTGGGCGCCATGCCACGCCTCTGCCAGCTGGGCCAATCCCGCCCCCACTCACCGGGCACAGCAGTCCTTCCCCAGCCTCACCAAGCCGTCCACGCAATGGGCACATTGCTCCTGCTGTCCCGCGTACCGGAGGGCTGGGCGGCCTGAGCCGGGTGCTCTGCGCTGGCTCCAGGGCCCCGTTGGGCGGGAGACGGGGCGGGAGGCTGTCTGCTGTCCCTCCTGCCTCTGGCAGATGCTCAGACCTCGTGGGTACCACTCATTGCGGGTGCTGCTGACCTCGGTCCCAGGAACCGGGCACAGCTCCTGCAAAGGTTTGGGGCTCATCGGTGTGCGGGCTGAAGGAGAATGAGGAGGGAAGGCAGCAATCAGCCAGAAACGGGCTGGGCCAGGTCAGGCGCACGGACACAGGCCAGGGCGGAGCTGAGGCCGGGCAGCCTGGGGGGGTTTGACTGCACGTGGGGCGCACAGTTAGAGCCGAGTGGCTGGCTCTGCGTGGAGGCAGGTAGACCAGGTGGACTGGGGACACGGAGATGGGGTTTCAGGACCGCCCCAGAGGTCCAGGGGAGAGGAGGCGGCAAGGGAGGAGGCTCTGTCTCAAAAGAGCCCAGACTTGGACTAGAGGGGAGTTGGGGGGCTGGTGGGGCGACGGCCATGCAGCACAGACACCTCAGACAGAGGCTGGGGCTGACCTGGGCTCACGGCTGTTTGGGGGAGACCCGTCCAGGCATTGGGTCCTCTCCTGCCCACTCCCACCGCTCCAGCTGCCTGGCGGCCCCGGGGCTGGGCTTGGCTGATGAGGGAGGGGTTTATGGCCGGAGGCGACACCGCGGGAAGCTTGTCACGGGCGCAGCCCGCACCATCTGCTCGGGCATCTGCCTGCCTGAGGTGCCTGCTAATTACCTGGGGCGGCAGGAAGAGGCCTGAGAACCTCCATCCCCCACCCCACCCACGACAGGGCCGGGCCTGACGGCAAATGGGCGCAGCCCCCTGTGCAGAGGCCGAGTTCTCCCCTCCCCGGAGCGCCTGCCAGGCAGCAGGCCTGTCCTGGCGGTGGACATGCAGGTGGAGGGACGTGCCAATGACTAGCGAGGCCACCGCAGACAGACAGAGGGACGGCGCGGGGGAGAAGGGGCCAGGGGGCAGTGAGCGCGGGGGTGGGGGGGGGGCGACCAGGGGAACCTTGGTGGTCCCGGAGCAGCAGCGGGAGGGGAAGGAGGCGCAACCGAGCGGAGAGCCGCCCCCAGCCGCGCTTCCGGGCCGGGAGGGGGGATCAGATCTCCATCCCACGCTGGGGGGCCGCTGGCCACTTCCGGGCCCCTCACCCCTCACCCCTCACCCGGCCTGCAGGCGCACATTCCTGCCGCCCCTGCTCGTGCGGTGGGCCGGCCGACCCGTGGGAAGGGCCGGTGGCCGCCGCCGTGTGCCGGGGGCGGGGCACAGCTGGGCCACAGCTGGCCCGAGCCTGGCGGGACCAAACGGGACAGAAGGCCGCCTTTCATCCCGTGCGGGCGGGGCGGCCTTGTGTCTCCTCGCCACGGGGCGCCGGAGACTCCGGGACCCATCCCCCGACGTTGGGCTGGGATTCCAGGAAGGGGGCGCCGAGGCCGAGGGGGAATGGGTGCAGGTGCGTGGTCACGGGACCTTCGCGTCCCGCCCCACCTGCGGCTCAGGTGGCTGAGCGCCTTCCCGGCACTGACCGCAGCTGCGCCGGCCCGGCCCTCGGTCCAGCCGGGCGCCGCCCCGGTGCCTGGGCCCGCGGGGAGGAAGCCGGGCTCGGCCGGGGAGGGAAGCGCACAGCGAGGAAGCAGGGCGTCCCTTCTGGGACCTTGGAGCCGAGGCCCCGTCCCAGAATCCGGGTCCGCGGGCCGAGGCGCACCCCGCGGGCGCTGGCCAGCCCGGGTCTCCCCTCCGGGGCCCCAGAGACCGGAGGGCTCAGAGCCCCGCGCCCCGGGCTGCCCGCCGAGAGCCCCCGGGAGGGGCGGGGCGCGCACCGGAGCGCGGAGGGCGGGGCTGGGGCGCCCTCTGCGCGGTTCCCAGACCCCCGCCGCGGCCCCACGTGGGCGCGGCAGGGTCCGGGGGCAATTCGCGCGAGGCCCCGCCCCGGGAGCCAGTGAGCGCGTGGCGAGGGCGTGGCCTCGCGGAAGGCCCGCCCCGGGGGCGGGGCCGGGCCCGGAGGCTTTAAGCGCGCGGGGCGCGGGCGGGGCGCCGCAGGACGCGCTGCGGGACCCGGGCGCTCGGCGCGGAGTGTGGGGCGGCGCGCACCGGGCAGCGCGCACCCCACGATGCTCAAGCGCTGCGGCCGCCGCCTGCTGCTGGCCCTGGCGGGAGCGCTGCTCGCCTGCCTGCTGGTGCTCACGGCCGACCCGCCGCCGCCCCCGCCGCCCGCCGAGCGCGGCCGGCGCGCGCTGCGCAGCCTGGCGGGCCCCGTGGGGGTGGCCCCGGCGCCGGGGCTGGAGGCGGCGGCGGCGCCCGGGGCGCTCGCCCGCGAGGTGCACAGCCTGTCCGAGTACTTCAGCCGGCTCACCCGCGCGCGCAGGGACGCGGGCCCGCCGCCCGGGGGCGCCGCCCGTCCCGCCGACGGCCACCCGCGGCCCCAGGCGGAGCCGCTCGCGCCCCACGACGTCTTCATCGCCGTGAAGACCACCAAGAAGTTCCACCGCGCGCGCCTCGACCTGCTGCTGGAGACCTGGATCTCGCGCCACAAGGAGATGGTGAGCCCCGCGCCTGGGGATGTGTGCGGGCGGCCACGCCGGTCCAGCCCCTTCCCGCCCCGTCTGCCTGGCGGACCGCTCCCCCGGGCCGAGGGGGAAGTGGGTGGTCCGCCCCGGCCGCCCTCCGGAGCCCAGGGTGCCATGCAGACCCTGCACCCGCCGCCAGTGCTGGGGCTTGGCGCCCTGGGATGCTCTTGCCCCCAGACATTGGGGTGCATTCACAGGGCGTTACTGTCCCCAGGTGCTGCCTGGGGCATCCACCCTGGGCCCCACTTTCCTGGGCGACAGACTTTTCTCAGAGGTGGAGTGGGGGACCTCCTGGGCTCTGGGCAGGTCTCCCCTCGCCGGGTTGTTGCTATGGGATGGGAGCAAGTCGCTCCTGAGGACGACTGGAGCGGGTGGGGTGGCGCCCCGGGGAGTCCCTCTCTGAAGAAAGAGCCCTGGGTTTGGGGGTGCTGAGACCCCCTCCGCTGTGCAGGAGTCTGGAGCTGGGCCCGTGTTTAATGCTCCACACCGAACACCCACTTCCTACACACGCTGACACGCCCCACGCTGGAAACCTGCCTCCAGGCTGCAGAAGGCGGGCGGGCGGGCGGGGGCAGCCGGGGGCCCGGGGGCCCAGGCAGGGGACTGGCGGCTGGGAGAGTCAGGGGACTGACTGGGCATTTGGGGTGAGGGCGAGGGGTCCTTGGCCGGGGTGGGGCTCAGAAGACCCCTCACTCTTCGTCCCTGCCTCAGCCCTCCAGGCCCGAGGCTCTCCGGCCCCCGAGTCCAGCTTTGGGTCGGGGCCCTGCTGAGGTCATGACAAGCGCGAGGGGCCAGGGTCTTGTCCGGTCCCGGCCTGGGGGGGGGGGAGGGGCCCTGGGGAGCCCGCGGCCGCTCCTGGGAACACAGCGTCTTTCCCAGAGGCGCCGGGGCCGCGGGAGGGGGCTGCGGGCGGGCGGGCGCGGGTTTTGTTTGGCGGCTGGGCCGTTAGGATTCCCAGCGCGGGGCGGCCGCTTGGGCAAGGTAACAAAGCCCCTTTCTCAGCGAGGACGGCCCGGCCTTGTGTGCCGCTCTGCCTCCATGGGAACCGCGGGCTGGCCACTCAGGTTGCCTGGCGATGAGGGTCCCGGCCCCCCCATGGCTCTGACTGACAGTCCTGGCCGGGCTGCGTCCCTGAGCCCGCCCCTCCCCGCACCGCCTCCTGCTGTGTGACCTCTGGCCCCCTGCTCAGCCTCTCTGGGCTGCCGCCGGCCCTCAGCGCCTCCGTCGCGGACATGGGGCGCGCTCTGCACCGGAAGGGCCTCAGGTTCCCGTCCCAGCAGAGCTGAGGGATCTTGGGCCAGAGCCTCGCCGAGCCTCAGTCTCCTCGTCCCCGAAATGGGAAGCCTCGCCTCCAGGGCTTTGTTAAAGAGGCAGGCCGCCTGGGCACCGAGCCCAGCGGGCTCTCAGAGGCAGGGAGGGGGCGCACGCCCACCCAGATGGAGGGCTGCGCTTCCATCCTGCCGCTGACCCCACCCAGGAAGGGCCCGACCTGCCCCCTGGCATCAGTTCCTGTCAGCAGAGGGTCGGCCTCTGCCCGGGCAGGGTGACTCAGACCCTGCTGAGGGGGAGGAGGGAGGAAGTCAGGGCTGCGGTGGGGGGAACCCCGAGAGGTTGTGTGAGTCTGAGTGGGCAGCTGACCCACGTGAGGGGCAGGGGGACTTCCTGGAGGAGGTGCCCTTTGAGCGGGACCGAGCGGAAATGCCCAGAAAGGGCCGTCCAGGCACCATAAGCACAAGCAAGGCGGGTGTGTGAGAAGTCCAGGGTGAGGGGCTGGGCCTTTGGCCCACAGGGTCCTCGCTCGCTCCTCCCAGGAGTGGGCCGGCGCGGCGGTGGCAGCGGCCACAATGGTGGGGGAGAGCCTGGCATCCTGTGTTTCTTTGAATCGCGGCTCCAGGAACAATGCCGCTTCCTGTGGGCGCCCCCCCTCGCCAGGCCTGCCGCCTGCTCTTCCTCCTCCTGCCCGTCGGCGGGGAAGTGGGGAGGGGGCCCGGGGTGTCTCGCCAGGTCCCTGGAAAGCAAGGCCAGCTGGACTAGCACCTCCTCTGCCCCAGGGTGTGCCCCGGGCCGGGGCACCCCTCTCTGGCCTCCGTTTCCCGCCTGTGCCCTCGGGGAGTAGGGGTGCCCACCTCGGAGGGCGCTCTGCTCCGGGCACATGAGCTCTGGTTGCGCCCGTTGTGTTGAGCGGGAAACGGCCTCTGAGCGGAGGGGGAGGCCAGCGCCCGTCCCTCTGCCGGCTGCTCTGATGTGGGGAGACGGGAGGCCCCTACCCACCCAGCCCCGCCCTCCAGTGCTCTCCCAGCGGCAGGCTGGCTCTACCCACAAAGGTGACTTTAATCTCCGTAGCCTTGGGCCCGGTTTTCAGGGCACCAGCAAGCAAGCGCGGGAGACCAGGCCTCGCTTGATCTCATTAAGAAAGCATTTTCCTTTTAATCCAGCGCAGGGGCGTCTGCACAGGCCGGCCCAGCCTCCCACGGCATTCCTGGCCGAGATGCTGGGGAGCAGGTGGGGGGCTGGTGCGTGTCTGTGCGTGCGGGCCGCCCCGGGGTGTCTGCCGGGCTCCGTGAGGAGGGCTGTGTGTGTGGAGAGGCTGTGGATGGAGCCAGCCGGCAGCCCCCTTAGCGCCAAGCCTGTGGTCCCAAGCTTGTGGCCACTGGGGTCTGGGGTTGGGGGGAGGAGCGGGGCCGCCCAGGTGCAGATGGGCCCCCCAGGTGGGCCCCTGGGTGTGCACGGTGGGCCAGGCCTGCACATGCCAGATCCTCCCCAGGACCCGTTGGTACACAGAAGGCAGCCGGGGCCCGGCGGGCATGGAGGTGGGGGGTCCCCTGCTGCCTGTGCTCCGAGCAGCCCCCCTGGGCCCGGGCTCCGCACGCAGCCAGGCCGGGTGCACCCGCGGCACGCGCTGGGCGGGCGGGCGGAGGAGGGAACATTCCTCCGTGTGCCGACCGGCCCAGGCGGGCGCCGGCAGTTCTGGCCCCGCCCCGTCGCCCCCACCCCCTCGGAGGCTCCATCCTGGCCGGGGGCTGCCTGCTGGCACAGGTGAGCCCTTGATGTGTCTCCAGAGCGGGATGCTGGGCGGCGTGGTGGGGGGGGGGCGGACGCAGGTCGGCAGGCTGGGGCGCGTGCGGCTTGCCGCCTCCTCCCTACGAACCGTCTGTGTCTCCAGGGAAGGTGACCTGCCCGCAGGTCCCACGGCCAGGGATGTGTGCCCGCCCCTCCCCCAGGCCCGAGGCCCAGCCTGAGGACCTCGCGCCCAGCCCGGCCGCTTAACCAGGCCAGCTGTATGGTAATGGGCAGTGCGGCCACTCTCCTTAACGCGGCCGAGTTAAGGCCGGCGGGCCCCGCGCCCCGCGCCCGCGGCGGGACAAAGCGGGGACAATGCCGGTGACTCATCCTCCCGGACCCTTTGTCCGCGGGACTTGGCAGCTGCCCAGCAGGGGCCTTTGTCCTCGACTGATTGAGACTTGGCTTCGCAAAGCCAGCTCCTCGCCCGTCCCCCCCCCCCCCCCGCCCTCCCCGGGCCGGCGCTGTGTCAATAAGGGTGTGTGCCCGCCAGGTGCGCTGGAGCCGGTTACCTGGCGGCTGGGCGGGGCGCCCCGCCCGGCTCGTGCCTGCACAGCTGCCGGGTGACCTTGGGCCCAGCTGTCGACGTGGGGGTGGGGGTGGGGGTGGGGTCTGCAGAAACCCCAGCCCTCCTTCCACTCGGGCAGTGCACGTGGGGAGACCGAGGCCCAGAGCAGGGTGGGGCGTGGGCGTGACGGCCACGGCCACTGAGGCCCCGCGTGCCCAGCCCTGCCCCTGCCGGGGTCGGGGACACCGGGCGCCCGTTCAAGGCCCGTTTCTCCTTCCAGACGTTCATTTTCACCGACGGGGAGGACGAGGCCCTGGCCCGGCGCGTGGGTGAGCCTGAACCTGGGGGCACGGGGGCTCCACTCCCAGAGGGGACCGTCCCCCATCCTTCTCCCCTCCCAGAGGTCACGGGGCCAGGAGCAGTTTACTCAACTGGTTTGCTCAGCGCCCCGCCCCACCACTCGCCCCCCCAATTCTCATGCAGATGAGGTCCTTTCAGCCCCGGGCCCTTTGAGAACAGGTGGCCGGTGCTGGGAAAACGCCGCCTGAATGGGCGGGGGCGGGCTGCCGCGGCAGGGCCGGGCTGGGGGAGGGGGAGGGGCGGTCGCCAGGCCTGGGTCCCGCAAGGGGAGGGGCTGAGCGGGGAACCCCCACGGGCGCAGCTTACCGGAGCCCAAGGCGCCCTGGGACAGACAGCCACCCGCCCACCCTGTCCGCCCTCAGGCGCCGGGCCACTGCGGGGCCGGGCTGTCCGCCGAGCCCGCTCGCCCGCCCTGCAGCCCTCCCCTCATCCACAGGCAACGTGATCAACACCAACTGCTCGGCCGCCCACAGCCGCCAGGCCCTGTCCTGCAAGATGGCGGTGGAGTACGACCACTTCATCGCATCCGGGAGGAAGTGAGTGTGGGCCTCTGGCGGGGCCCCAGGCACCCCCCCCCCCACCAGGCCCCTCCCCTGGCAGCTCCCCCCCCCCTGACGGCCTGCCCCGCCCGCCCGCCCTCAGGTGGTTCTGCCACGTGGATGACGACAACTACGTGAACGTGCGGGCGCTGCTGCGCCTGCTGGCCGGCTTCCCGCACACCCAGGACGTGTACATCGGCAAGCCCAGCCTGGACCGGCCCATCCAGGCCACCGAGAGGGTCAGCGAGAACAAGATGGTGAGCGGCCAGTCCGGACTCGGCGAGGGGGGCGAGGGGGAGGCTGCGGGTCCCTGCAGCCCGGGGCAGGGTCTCACCACGCGCCTCCCCCGCCCCCCGCCCCCATCCTGCAGCGCCCTGTCCACTTCTGGTTTGCCACGGGCGGCGCTGGCTTCTGCATCAGCCGGGGGCTGGCCCTGAAGATGAGCCCGTGGGCCAGGTGAGTGCCTCGGGCACAGGCCAGGCTGCCCAGGTCCTGAGTCCCCCCCCCCGCCCCCCCATGCAGGCCTGGCTTGGGTCATCGTCCCAGCAGCAGGTGTCCCCAACCCCACGTGCACAGGCAGGTTGAGGCGAGGTTCCCCCACTTCTCACCTCTGCCAGCAGGCACCAGGGAGCTAGCACCCAGGGCAGGGGCCGGGGGCAAGCTGCCGCTCAGAGCCCGCAGGCTGGCCCGACGGTGGGGGTGGGGTCAGGGAGGGGGAGAGGCTGGCAGGCAGGCAGCCCGGGGGCTTGTCCACCTCCCCCCGGAGCCCCCGGGCGGCGGGCCCCCCTCAGCTCACAGGCGGCCTTCCTGCCGCAGCGGGGGCCACTTCGTGAGCACGGCCGAGCGCATCCGGCTGCCGGACGACTGCACGGTGGGCTACATCGTGGAGGCGCTGCTGGGCGTGCGCCTCATCCGCAGCGGCCTCTTCCACTCGCACCTGGAGAACCTGCAGCAGGTGCCCGCCGCGGAGCTGCACGAGCAGGTACCCGGGGCCGGGCGGCGGGGCGGGAGGAGGGACCCCTTCACAGGGAGGGGCCCTGCTGGCTGCCACCCAGACCCCCGGGTCACCCCCGGCAGGCCCCACGCAGACCCCCTGTCCACTCTCCCCGTGTCTGTCTTCAGCCCAACACCCCGCTCGGGCCTTTCGGGCCTTGTCCTGCACGCGGGGTCTCCCCTCGCTCACAGCACCTCGGCCCTCGTTCCTGGGGTGCGCAGAGCGGGGGGCGCCGCCTGGCTCATCCCCTTCCTTCTTGGCCCGAGGCGGGCAGCAGGCTAGGCCGTCTCCGGGTCAGGGCCACGTGGCCAGCCCGGGGCCAAGGCGGGGTGTCCCCGCCCGCACTACCCCGCCCTCTCCCCGCAGGTCACGCTGAGCTACGGCACGTTCGAGAACAAGCGGAACGCCGTCCACATTAAGGGCCCCTTCTCCGTGGAGGCCGACCCTTCCAGGTGGGGAGACGGAGGCCGGTGGGCGAGGCTGACCTCGAGTCCCCGGGGGCTCCGGGGGAGGCGGGCTGGACCTCAAGTGCCCCAGGCCCCCTGCTAGGGCACAGGGGGCCCCTGGTGCTGTGGGACCCCCACCCCACGCAGACCAGCCCCCCACTCTGTCCCCGCAGGTTCCGCTCCATCCACTGCCGCCTGTACCCCGACACACCTTGGTGTCCCCGCACCGCCGTCTTCTAGCAGCCGCGGCTGAGACCCCGTCCCCGGGCGCCCTGGTACCCAAAGGGCCCGGGGACCCCTGTTGGGCCGCCCTGGCCTCGGCGTTTGAGGCGGCGAGGGCTGTGCCTCCGTGAGTGTACGTGTGCCCACCGGGTCGCAGGCTGCTGGCAGCTCTGCTCTGCTCGGCCGAGGACCGGGCACCAGTGCCCCCGCCGGCCCCGCGCTCCGAGGGCCAGGGGCTCCGAGCCCAGGCCGGGGGGAGTGGGCCGGCAGCGGCCACGGTGAGGGCGGTTCTGTGTGGCTCTGAGGGGGGACCGTTGGGCAGAAAGGGGGCACGGCTGCCCTGCCCGGCGGAGGCCCTGTGCCCGGACACCTGTCCCGGAGCCCCCAGGACAACGGAGCCCTGGACGGAAGCTGGGTTTTAGGGGACAGTGGCCTGGTCCCCTCCTCCCCCCACTGAGCTCTGGCCCTGCCCAGCAGCCTGTGAAGCCCCGTGGCCGTGGGGCCGGGAGGACAGTGCCCCCCGCCCCGAGCCCCCTCAGAGGTCTTGTCTTTGTCTCCCCGGATGGGGGGGCAGAGCTGAGCGTATCTCCTCTCCCAAGTAGAGGCCAGTCGCCCACAGTGGGCGTGTCTGTAAATATTGTGACAGTTTTTTTACTGTGCTTGTTTCTAACGGGGGCGGGCTGTAAAAAGTGGGGTGTCCTTGTCTTGTCCTCGGGGAACGGGGGAGGGTGTGATCTTGTCGTTTCTGTGGATCAGAAAGAGCAGAAGCCACGCTCGGGGTCATCTCTGGTCGAAGCTGGAAGCATCTGAGTTTTATGTCCGGCGCTGACCTCCCGTCGGCCCCGGGGCGCACCTGGCCGTGGGTTCTGTCTTCTGCTTTTCTTCCTGCAACGACAGCAGCCAGGAAGGCGGACAATAAGGGACCGATCTCAGGGAATTGCAGTGTGGTTGCTATGGTGACGTCCTTGCTGTGAATAAAGGTGCCTCTCGGGCAGTGCTCTGGGGTCCTGTCACTCGCCCTTCGCGCTCGCAGGGGGGAGGCGAGGAGAGAAGGGACTCGCCGGGCCTGGCCGGGGCCTGGACCTGCCTTCACAGCCACCACAGAGGCCACCGCCTGGCCACGCTTTGCAGATGGGGAAGCTGAGGCTTGGAACGGGCGATGCCCAGGGCCAGGCAGCTGGGGTGGTGAAGGGCTCGAACCCAGAGGCCAAGCTGGCCCCAGACCCTGGCCTCCCGGTGCTGGTCTCTGGGCAGGCTGCATTCCAGCGCACCCCGATGACGGGTCCCGGCTGGAGGGGCTGCTGAGCCGCTGGCTGGGGCATCCCCTGCCCCCGCCCCCAAGCAGCCTGGGCAGCCCTCACTTCCTCGGCCTCCCTGGGGCTCCAGGTTCCCGCCTCCACTCTGCTCGGAGCTCAGAAAGGAACTAGTGCTTCCCCCGCCCGCAACCACTGGGGGCAGAATGCCAGCCCCGCCCCGCCGGCCACAGGCTCCGCCCCATCGCGGCCCTGGCTGTGGGCGCCTGGCTGTGGGCGCCTGGCGGGGGCTGACCGCACCTTGCCGTGGACAGGCCCGAGTCGGCATCGTGTGGCCTCCTGAGGCCTTGGCGTGACGGGGACGGGGAGGGAAGGGGGAGGCGTGCCCCTCGCCGTCACACGGTGTGACGCCTGTGGCCCTGGGCACCGGGCGCACCCGGTCGGGGAGCACCACGGGATGGCGAGGGGAAGTGACACAGCAGCTGCCGTGTGCGGGCCGAGGCCGCGGCCTCCTTCCTGCCCGGGAGTCAGACCGGGGCTCCTGGCAGCGGCGGCGTCCCCACAGAGCTGGCAGGGCCTGGGCCCAGGTGTGCAGACGGAGGCCTCCGAGCTGAGGCCCCTCCCAGCGGCCCCTGGGGCTCGGGCCTGGGGGCCCACAGAGGGGCAGGCGGCCTCGGCCCTCTGCCCTTCGGAGTGAAGCTGAAGGGCGGGCGACCGGAACGCCTCCGTCCGCACGAGGGGCCTCCCCAGCCGGTGCCCTGGAGGCGGAGGAGGGGCCCTCGGCGTGCCCCGCCCTCTGGGGGCACCATTGTCCCCAACCACACACACTGGGCCCGAGGTCCGTGTCCCCCGCCCGGCCCGGCCTCTCCCAGGCTGCCGGCCTGTCCGGGCTTTCACAATAAAAATGCACCCTCTGTGGGGGCCAGGGCGGCGGGGCCAGGGCGGGCCGGCTGGGGGGTGCAGGGCGGGGCCCCTCTGCTCAGTTGAAGCTTCCCCACTGGCCCTGGGCCCGGCTTCCCCAGGGGGTCGAGCTGGAGTGGAAAGGCTCTGCCGAGCCTCAGTGCTGAGGAGGGGGCTCCAGGCCCCAGCACAGTGGGCACGGGGCAGGGGGGCGCACAGATCAGCACGCCTGCGCAGTGGGGCAACCTGGCGCCCATGGAGCCAGCCAGCAGCAAGCAGGGCCTTCGCAGACCTGCGGCCAGACCCAGCTGGGCTGCACCGGGCCCGCAGCTCAGGACGGGGCAGCAGAGGGACGTGGGTGGCCAGGCCGGCTGGCCCGCCGTCTGCCAGGCCTGTCTGCCCGCCCCAGGCTGGTGGGTGCCCTTGGAGGGCCCGGAGCACATGGGTACATGGTTGGAGGCACCCAGGCTCGGGGGGTTGCCCAGATTATATGCTCACACAGAGCTCCCTGTACCCCCACCCCAGGCCTCCAGGACCCTCCATGGACCACCCACTGCGGGCCTTTGGCGCCACCTGGTGGCCAGAGGTGGTGGTTTCGCCTTTCCCAGCACCTGGCCCTGCTCTAGGGTACAGACCCCAGGCAGGGAGGACAGACCCTCTCCAGCTCACAGCCCCCCCACCCCCACCCCCCCTTGCTCTGAAAAGCTCCCCTCAGGGTCCTAACGTTGTGCCCAGCGTTTGGTTCGTGCCGCGTGGGTCACGTCCAGAGGCAGCCGGGTCCTGCCGGCCCCTGCCCTGGCCTGGCTCTGGGGCAGGCCCGTCCCAGCCGAACCCCGGCTGCTCCTCTGCGTGGTGCTCACCGCTGACCCCCACCAGCAGCGTCCTGGAAATGCAGCTCCAGGGCCGCCCCGGCCCATCGGGGCCCCTGACAATCTGTCCCCAAGCCCAGCCCGGGTCTCGTCCTCCGAGGACGCTGCCCAGACCGTGCCCACCGCCACAGGCCCGGCCGCCCCCTCCTCTGTCCAGCTGCCTCCCTTAGATTTGCTGACCCCTCACCCTGAGAGGCCTCCTCGGCCTGAAATCCCAGGTCAGGTCATGCCCTTGAGCTCACCTTCCCCTCCCCTGGCTTCTCCCTTCCACATCCTCTGGGCCAAGCCTCTGGCCTGAACCGTTTCTCCCAGGCCTGCACCTGCTCAGCACCACACGGAGTCACAGGCTCTCCCTAACCTTAACCCCCTAACCCTGACCTTAACCCTGACCCTATCCCTAAGCTTAAACCTTAACACTAACCCCCTAACCCTAACCCCCTAACCCTAACCTTAACCCTGACCCTATCCCTAAGCTTAAACCTTAACACTAACCCCCTAACCTTAACCCTGACCCTATCCCTAAGCTTAAACCTTAACACTAACCCCTAACCCTAACCTTAACCCTGACCCTATCCCTAAGCTTAAACCTTAACACTAACCCCCTAACCCTAACCCCCTAACACTAACCCCCTAATCCTAACACTAACCCCCTAACCTTAACCTTAACCCTGACCCTATCCCTAAGCTTAAACCTTAGCACTAACCCCCTAACCCTAACCCCCTAACACTAACCCCCTAACCCTAACCTTAACCCTGACCCTATCCCTAAGCTTAAACCTTAGCACTAACCCCCTAACCCTAACCCCCTAACACTAACCCACTAATCCTAACACTAACACCCTAGCCATAACCTTAAACCCCTAACCCTAACACCCTAACCCTAACCTTAACCCCCTAACCATAACACTAACACTAATCCCCTAGCCCTAATCCTAACACCCTAACCCTAACAGATAGGGTTAGGGTTAGGGATAGGGATAGGGTTAGGGTTAGGATTAAGGGTAGGGATAGGGATAGAGTTAGGGTTAGGGATAGGATTAGGGTCAGGATTAAGAATAGGGAGAGAGGGTTGGAGTTAAGCATAGGGTTAGGGTTAAGGGTAGAGATAGTGTTAGGGGTAGGGTTAAAGATAGGCACAGGATTTGGGTTAGGGTTAAGGATAGGGTTAGGGTTAAGGATATGGATAGGGTTAGGGTTAAGGATGGGGTTAGCAATAGGCTTAGAGCTTAGGGTTAGGATTAGGTTTAAGGGTTAGGGTTAAGGATAGGGTTAGGGATAGAGATAGGGTTAAGGTAAGCATTAAGCATAGGGTTAGGGTTAGGCTTAGGTTAAGGATAGGGTTAGGCTTATGTTTAGGGTTAGGGCTAGGGCTAGGGTTAGGGTTAGTGCTAGGGCTAAGGTTAGAGTTAGGGTTAAGGATAGGGTTAGGGTTACAGATTAGGGTTAGGGTTAGGTTCAGGATAGGGTTAGGGTTAGGGTTAAGGATAGGCATAGTGTTAGGGCCAGAGTTAGGGTTAGGCTTAGGGTTAGTGTTAAGCATAGGGATAGGGTTAGAGCTAGTGTTAGGTTTTGGGTTAGGCTTAGAATTAAGGATAGGCATAGGGTTAGGGTTAGGGTTAAGCATAGGCATAGGGTTAGTGTTAGAGTAAAGATTAAGGTTCGGCCCGGGCCAGTTTGGCTCAGTGGGTGGAGCATTGGCTTGTGGACTGAGGGGTCCCGGGTTTGATTCTGGTCGGGGGCATGTGCCTTGGTTGCGGGCACATCCCCAGTAGGGGGGGTGCAGGAGGAGGCTGATTGATGTTTCTCTATCATTGATGTTTCTAACTCTCTATCCCTCTCCCATCCTCTCTGTGAAAAATCAATAAAATATATTTTTAAAAAATTAAGGTTCGCATTAAGCATAGGGCTAGGGTTAGTGTTAGAGTTAGGGTTATTGTTAAGCATAGTCATAGGATTAGGGTTAGTGTTAGGGTTAGGGTTATCGTTAAGCATAGTCATAGGGTTAGAGTTAGGGCTGGGCTTAGGGCTAGTGTTAAGCATAGGCTTAGGGATAGGGTTAGGGTTAGGGCTAGGGTTAGGGTTAGGGTTAGGGCTAGGGCTAGGTTTAGGGTTAGGGTTACGGATAGGGTTAGGGTTAGTGTTAGGGCTAGGGTTAGGGTTAGGGCTAGGGCTAGGGTTAGGGATAGGGTTAGGGTTAGGGTTAGGGATAGGGTTAGGGTTAGAGTAGGGTCACGGTTAGGTTCTGGGATAGGGTTAGGGTTAGGGTTAGGGTTAGGGCTAGGGCTAGGGTTAGGGTTACGGATAGGGTTAGGGTTAGGGTTAGGGCTAGGGTTAGGGCTAGGGCTAGGGTTAGGGATAGGGTTAGGGTTAGGGTTAGGGATAGGGTTAGGGTTAGAGTAGGTTAGGGTTAGGTTCTGGGATAGGGTTAGGGTTAGGGTTAGGGTTAGAAATAGGGTTAGGGTTAGGAATAGCATTAGGGATAGGGCCAGGGTTAGGGATAGGGTTAGGGTTAGGGCTAGGGTTTGGGTTAGGGCTAGGGCCAGGTTTAGGGTTACGGATAGGGTTAGGTTTAGGGTTACGGTTAGGGTTAGGGTAGCGTTAGGGTTGGGGTTAGGGTTAAGGTTAGGGTTAGGGATAGGGTTGGGGTTAGAGAAGGGTCAAGGTTAGGTTCTGGGATAGGCATAGGGTTAGGGTTAGTGTTAGGGATAAGGTTAAGGTTACGGTTAGGGTTCGGTTCTGCAATAGGGTTAGGGTTAGGGTTAGGGATAGGTTTAGTGTTAGGGCTAGGTATATGGTTAGATTTAGGGATAGGGATCGGGTTAAGATTAGGGTTAGGGCTAGACATAGGTTTAGGATTAAGGATAGGGTTAGGGATAGGGTTAAGTTTAGGGTTAGGGTTAGGTTTAGGGATAGGATTAGGTTTAGGGATTGGGATATCGTTAGGGTTAGAGTTAGGGATAGGGTTAGGGTTAGTGTTAGGCATAGGGTTAGTGTTTTGATAGGGTTAGGGTTCATGATAGGGTTAGGGTTAGGATTAGGGTTAGGGATAGGGATAGAGTTAAGGTTAGGTTTAGTGATAGATTTAGGTTTAGGGATTGGGATATGGTTAGTGTTAGGGTTATGGTTAGGGATAGGGGTTAGGGTTAGGGTTAGGGCTAGGGTTAGGGATAGGGTTAGGGTTAGGGTTAGGGTTAGGGATAGGGTTAGGGTTAGGGTTAGAGTTAGGAATAGGGTTAGGGTTCCGGTTAGGGTTAGGATTAGGTGTTGGTGTGAGGGACGTGGGTTAGGTTTAGGTGTTGGGGTGAGGGATGGTGGTTTGGGTTAGGTGGGGTGAGGGACTTGGGTTAGGGTTAGGGTTAGGATTAGTTGTTGGGGTGAGGGACGTGGGAATGTCCCACAACAGCGTTCACTATTTTGCTTCGTGAACCTGCAGCTCCCACAGGTTTATGTGGGTTAGGGTTAGGGTTAGGGTTAGGGTTAGGGTTAGAGTAGGGTCAGGGTTAGGTTCTGGGATAGGGTTAGGGTTAGGTGTTGGGGTGAGGGACGTCGATTAGGGTTAGGGTTTGGGTTAGGATTAGGTGTTGGGGTGAGGGACGTGGTTTAGGGTTAGGTGTTGGGGTGAGGGACGTGGGAATGTCCCAGAACAGGGTTCACTATTTTGCTTCGTGAACCTGCAGCTCCCACAGGTGTATGTGGGCCCCTCTGAGGAGTCTCAGATGAGAACAAGAATGATGCTTCCCACTGGGCGGGGGCAGGGCTGGGGTTTCCCTGAGTGACCTCTGTAAGGCCTCCTGCCTGGCACTGGAGACGGCACTGCCCTGGGGGAGGAGTGGAGCTGCACAGAGAGGCTCAGGAAAGCTCCTCTTGGGGACCCACCATCCGCCCTCCCCTGCCTCTGCCCTTTCCTCTGCGCTGCTGCCGTGGGGCCCCCCCATAGCACCCCTGTGCCCTGGGTCCCTCTGCTGCACATGGTTGCAAAGGCGGCTTTTATAAGGTCCTCCAGACACCCCCCTGCCCCGTCACAGCTCCGCTGACCAGAGGCCCAGCCCCGAGGCCCTTGGTTTGCTCCCCCCCCCCAGTCCCCGCATGTGGTCCCCTCACCCCCCCAGACTCCCTTGGGAGTAAAAATCACAGGGAGAGGCCTGTTTTTTTAAAATCTGTTTATTTTAAAACATGAAACCCAAGCTGAATAGAAACCACAGAGATTACATCGACGAGATTTTAGTATTTGCCAAGAAAAATAAAGCCCCAAAGATATAAAAATCAAACCCCAAACCCATTAAAAAAAAAAAAAAAAAAGCAAAAACTAAAAAAAACAAAAAACAAAAACAGCGACAGCACCTCCAGCCAAGGCCCTGGGAAGGTCAGGGGTCGAAGGTCAGTGCCCCATGGCTCAGGCCTCAGGCAGGGAGCAGCTCAGATGTCAATCAAGGGGAGGGGCCGGGAGGGCTGGGGTCTCATCACATTGAGATGAACCACGTATCACAGGAGCGCATGGCCATCAGGGCTCAACAAACCCCAGGAGAGCTCCCTCCCCGCGGCCCCCTCTCCCCCTCCGGCTGGGCAGGGTCCTGGGGGCGGGGGAGGGGGGCTGGTGCTCGGAGGAATTGCATAGTGAGATGGGGTGGGAGTGGCCCAAACCGCCTCCTGCTCACCAGCCTGGAGGGCCGAGCCCTGTGGGGCTTTGCGGCCTCCCTGCCCCCCATGGGGTCACGGGCCTGCCCCCCAAGATGCAGTCAGGCCTGAGGGCCCCGGCCCCACTGCTGCAGGAGCGGGCGTGGGTGCGGAGGCCAATGGCAGGAGCAGGGCGAGGAAGAGGCCCCGCCCTGCTCCATGCACCGAGCTCAGGCCCGAACCCGATTCCCCTTTGACTGGACTTGGGGCAAGCGGCACAGCCACGCCGCCCACCAGGCAGCCTCCCAGGGGCACAGGTCCGGGGGCGGCTGCTCCGCTGTCCGTTCATATGGGGGGGGGCTCGCCGCGGTGGCGCCCAGCAGCGCAGGGCATGGCCGCGCCGAGCAGGACTGCTGGGTCGCCTCCTGACCAGAGGCCATCACACTCCCGCCGCGGGGAGGGGGGTGGGGGGGCAGGGGCCGGGAGCATGCTGGGCAGCGTGAGGTTCAGCTGTGCCCAGGGGCCCCTCCCGGCTGAGGCTGCCCGGGGGCCACCCCCCCTTGGTCCCCGACACCAGCACAGAGCAGGTCCCGGCGGCCGCGAGGGGCCTCTGGAGCTGGGGCCGCAGTCTAACTGCCGACCGCTGCCTGGGGCCTCACTGGGCCCTGGCCTGGCCGCTCCGCTCCGTGGGGCTGCCCTGGGGCGGGCCCTCCCTGGCACTGAAGCCGGAAGCACCTGAGGGAGGCCTTCCCCCACTTCACAGGGAGGGAGACCGAGGCCGCAGGGACCTGGGTCCGACAGCCCACATCCTCCTGGGGTAGCACCTGCCGGGGAGGGGTCCCCAGGGCCTGGGGCTGCCTGTCGGACTCTGCCCCCCAGCAGCGCCCCGAGAAGCAGCGGCTGCTCAGCGGAGTCCCAGCTGGTCCTCCTGGACTCGGGGTCACACTGGCCGGCTGGGCTGCAGCACCGGGGGGCTGGGGTGAGGTTAGTGGTTAGTCCCGGGCGGCAGGGCCAAGGGCTCATTCACAGGCAGCTCGGGTGCCCCCCCGCCCCCCCAGCTGAGGCCAGGCTCCAGGACACGGCACCTGTCCGGGGTGGAAGGGGACGGGAGGGAGTGTACACGTCCCGCGGCCCACGTGCCCTAGAGATGAGGAGCATGGTTAGTGCAAGAATGAACCGGAACAAGGTGCCAAGCCTGCGGGGGGCGGGGGGGGGTTTGGCACCACGGTGAGCAGCCAGGCTCGGCGACCCCGGCTGTCCTCTGGCCGCGGGGAGGGCGGCGCCGCAGGAGCTGAGGGAGAGAGCGAAGCTGGCGGAGGCGGAGGAGGCCAGGAGGCTCTGGCGACGGGCAGGAGGGGCCTGTGGTCGGGGAGAGAAAGAGCCAGAGACACAGAGGAGCAGAGGCGCTGGGCAGAGGGCAGTGCGTGACCAGAGGCGTCAGGGCGGCGGGGAGGGCTGAGCTGGAGGCGCAGGTCCAGAGGGTCCGTGCTGCAGGGGCGGCCTCCTGCCCAGAGCAGGGCTCTGCGAACCCGAATCCTTAGAGGGTGGGGGGGGGGGGGACCGCGAGGGCCCTGGTGTCCGTGACAGCGCTCCGTGTGTCCAGGTGTGGACCCCGAGGTCAGGGTGCAGCTCGGAGCTCCCTCATCTCCACTGGCAGGGCCCCTGCAGAAAGGGGGGGTGGGGGGCGCAGCCCGGGCGTCACGGAGGGGCTGGTGGCCTGGGGGAGGAGCAGGGCGATTGGCACGTGGGGCGGTGGCTGGCCGGCGGTCTAGTGGCCGCTGCCGCTGGAGTCGGGGCGCGGCTGGCTCGTGGCGAGGTATTTGGCTCTCATGCTGGACGTGTACTGCGGGAGACAGGGAAGCGGTGTGAGCAGGGTGTGGGCCGGCTGGGCAAGGCCTTGGGGGGCCAGCCAGAAGCACCCCTGGGGGCAGGCAGGACAGACGAGGACAGCGTGACTGGCAGCCCTGGGGGCGGGCTCGGGAGGGGCTGCTGGCCCAGCACCAGGACTCTGAGCCCCTGAGGGCCCAGGCCCGGATCGGGCATGTGGGCGCTGTGCCAGGCAGAGCTCCACCCCCCCACACACACACACCAGCGCCCAGAGGCTCCATGCCAGGACCCAAAGGCCACCCACAAGCCGGCCTCTCCCCGCAGGACCCCTGCAGAGCCCCCCAGCAGAGCTCCGGGGTGGGGGGGCTGTGTCCCCGGAAGTCAGAGGGCCCACGGGGGCCGGAGCGGCAGTCTCCCGCGAAAGGAGGCGCCCACGCCGCGGGCCTCGGGCGGAGGTGATGCCCGCTGCGGTCTCCCCCAGGTCACAGGCGCAGGGACCGAGGCGACTGGGGGAGGGGAGAGCTGCACGTCTCAGCTGCCCTGGTCTGACCTGAAGCACAAGGGCCTTGCTCAGTGCGTGCGTGTACAAGTGTGTGTGTGCGTGTGCGGGGTGTGTGTGCATGCATGTATGTGCTCACAAACACGTGGAGAGGCGTGTGCTAAGACCAGGCAGGGTATAAAGGGTCACGCGCCCATGGGGGGTGGGGACAAAGGCTCAGGCATGTGCCACAGGCCACCGGTGTCACGGAGCCCGGCGGCTGACCACAGCCACACGCTACCCGGCCCAGTCCCCAGCTCTGGTGGGTCTGCACCCCCGGTCCCGAGAGGCCTCCCGAAGTGCTGGTGGGGAGAAGGCTGCACGTGCCCAGCAGGGGCCGGGAGGGGGCCGGGAGGAGCCGCGGCACCAGGGCGTGCCATTCTGGGACATGCAGCGAGGCCGGGGACGCAGCCGCGCAGCCATGCGGGTGCTCAGCTTGGGGCGGCTGGGAGCAGCTTGCACGCCGCGCACCACCTGAGCGCACGTGGGACCTGCAGGCGGCACCGTGAGGGCCGCACCCGGGACCCGGTGCAGCGTGCCCAGGGCTCTGGGTCAGGTCTCCTTGCTGGGAGGGGACAGGAGGGGCTCTGGGCCGGGGCGGGGCGCGGGGGCAGGCTCACTGTCCTGAGGTGAGTGCCGGTCCCGGGCCAGCACAATGGGCCTCTGGCTGGGCTGGAGGCCACAAGCCCGCAGGCCTGCCTGTCCAGAGCCCCCCACGGCCCTGATCTGGGCCGGCCCAGGCCCGTCAGGTGGGCTCAGGGACAGCCGGGCTCGGGGGCTCGGTGAGCAGGGGCGTGAGGCACGGGGCACAGGTGGGCGGGCGGTGCACAGGGCAGGGGACCCAGATGGGTCAGTACCTGTCACTCTGAGGGCATGGCCACCACCGCGGTCAGGCACTGTCCATGGGCTTAAACTGCCAGCCCGTGTGGCTGCCAGAGTCCAGGGCAGCCAGATATCGCTAGGAGGGCCCAGGGTGGGGGTGGGGGTGCAGGAGAGAGAGAGAGAGAGAGAGTGCAGCCTCAACGCCAGGTGTGGGCCGGCCAGGAGGCCACGGGGCCGGGACGGGCGGTGAGAAGGGCAGTGGGACGTGGGTGACAGCCCCAGCCCCGGCCCCCAGGCCAGCTCTGTGCGGCAGGGCACAAGGGGCCACTGCACGCGTGGGCAGGGATTTCCACAGCAAAGTGCCTCGCCGCTCTGGCCACCTGCCCCCTGCAGCCACCACCGCCAGGAAGCCCGCCTGGCTGCCTCTCTGTAAGCTCCGTCTCTTTGGCACAAACCACCGTGTCCCCTCTTTGCTGCGTCTCAGCCCCGAGGGCCACGGGGACCCCAGGCCAGGCTGGACCGGCCAGGGGCCGAGAACTGGGGGAAGCTCAGAGTTACCAAGAGGAAAAGAAGAGGTCAGGTGGGAAGAGAGAAGTCGGGCCCGGGCTGCCCACCCTGCCCGCCTCCCGCTCGCCGCAGGCTCAGAGGAAACGCCAGACACCCACCCGCCTCCTGCCCAAGACTTACTGAGGGCGGCGGGGACTCGCGCCCGATGAGGGGGGTGTTCTCACAGCGGGGGTTCTGGAAATTGGCATTCTGGCTCCTGAGGAGCGAGGAGAGAGGGGCTGAGCGACCGCTGGCCGTGGCCCCAGCTCGGAGCCCGAGGGCCCGTCCGGGGCCTGTGGTGTGCCCACCTGCTCTGCCCACACCCTCCCATCCTGGTGCCAGCAGGGCGGGCACACCCTCCCTGGATGCGGCTGGCTCGGCTCGCAAGGGCCTAGGGGTGCCGTGAGCCCAGCACAGTAACCAGGGCTCAGAGTGGGCCCAAGGTGCCCGCCTGGCTGCTGGCTGCCGACCCACCATGTGGCCAGGCCTGGGCCCTGGGCCACAGCCTCCCTCCATCTGACCCAGTGGCCTCCCTGTGGACAGTCCCTGCTTCTCTCCCGGCCTCCTGTGGCACCGCCCGCAGCACCCTTCTCTGGCTCTGAGCTGTGGCCGGTGCACGTGCCGGTGGCCCCGCCCCTGGGCGCCCAGCTCCCGCCGACTCACATGTACTCGGTGACCGGGGCGTTGCTGACGGTGTGGGCCGCGGCCGGGATGCTGGCCTCGCTGCCGTAGCTGCTGCCGCAGCTGTACAGGCTGGGCATGTGGACGCGGTAGAGGCTGTCGTGGGCCTGCCGTGGCCCCGGGGCCGCCTCCTCCTCCCCGTCCTCCTCGGGGCCTCTGCCGGGGGGGGGGGGGGGGAACGACCAGCACCAGCTCAGGCTGAGCCCGGGCAGGTGCCGCTGGCCCCGATCCTGGCTCGGGCACGCACACACCATGGGCTGCGGCAAGTCACCCCGCGTTTCTCTGCGAGACGGGGATCCAGGGCCTGGCTCGGCCTGCGCAGGCACGGGGACCGCCCGCCGATGAAAAGAGGGAGCAGGAGAAACCAAGATGGCGGCACAGGTAAACACCTGAACTGCTGCCTCGCACAGCCACTTCCAAACTACAACTAAAAGACAAAACGGACATCATCCAGAACCACGGGATGGGAAGGCTGGCTGAGTGGAAATTCTCCAACTAGAAGGGAAGAGAACAGCACACTGAGACTCAGAGGAGCTGCGGAGGGCCGAGGTACGCAGAGGACGGGGCTGGCTGCTGAGCACGCGGCTGGCTTTCTCAGTCGGGAGGGAGACACGCGCTCCCGACTGCTCTGAACTCCAGTGCCGGGCGAGACTCTGGGGACCCATGCCTTTTAGCCATTCCAACAGGAATTTTTTACTCTGAAAATTATTTTTCATGGGTGTCTTGCTATTAGCATTACAAGTGAAAAGTAATTTTCAAAGTAAAAAATGTCTTGATGTAATTTACTTACAGGATATCTTACAGGATATTTCTCTACTATCCCCCCTTTTTTTATTCCAATGTTAGGAGGCTTTTGGAAATTTTGCAATGCAGTCTTGATAACTTTTATTTTTATTTTTTTGCACAGAAATATGACTGCTTTGGATTCATAGCATGTTGGCAATTTTACTATGAGATGAACCATCAATAAAAATTTTTTAATACTTCAGGAAGTTTCCTGCCCAGTATAATTAAATTCTCTTGAATATTTATTTCAATTAGCCAATTTTAAATTAATCTGAAATAAGGTTTACTTTTTATTTTTTAACTTCACTTGTCCTAAGTTATGGACAATAAATGACATTAATTAAATTTCTGCAATTAGTCTTTGAGCAACTTTATATAAACTTTGTCAGGAAGGCAGAAACACAAATTATTTACTTTAGTTTATGAGGCCAAATATACTGACTTTTAATTACAGTTCTTCAGATGATTGAAGAAAACCTCTCTTTATTTCCTTCCAAATTAATTTACAGGCTACAGAGAGTTTCATTTAAAAATCTTTGCCCCAACAGGTTTGGCTCAGTGGATAGAGCATCGGCCTGCGGACTGAAAGGTCCCAGGTTCGATTCCGGTCAAGGGCATGTACCTTGGTTGCGGGCACATCCCCAGTGGGGGGTGTGCAAGAGGCAGCTGATCGATGTTTCTCTCTCATCGATGTTTTTAACTCTCTATCCCTCTCTCTTCCTCTCTCTGTAAAAAATCAATAAAATATATTTAAAAATAAATAAATAAAATAAAAATCTTTGTCTTTCTTTTTTACCAAGCAACCTACAGGGCTTTGAACACTGAGTCAAGCATCCGAATAGCCATATCACAAGTAATTTTACAGTAAAGTTGACTACTATTTGCTGTCAGATTTAATACTTTAACAACAATCTTAGTTTACACTGTAAATACCAGTGAAAGATTTCAAAATTTTAAAATTTCTCCTTTTTATTAAATTTATAATTATATTTTTAAAGAGTATCCCCTTTGGCTAATTTGCATATACAGAGGGATCATGGGAAGTCTCAGTAACTTCCTCAGAAGACTTAATACAATGTGTCCTAAGGCAAGGTGGAGATAATACACTTCAAAGGGCAGGGTATCAAAGGATATTGTCAGATTGGGGAATAGCCTACAGGTGTTTGGCCAACAGGAGGCAATAAAATGCCCTGAGCTGTCTGGCAGTTAACAATCCTATTCGGGTTTGGGGGAAGTGCCGTTTAGCCATTTCCAACAGGTAAACTACATGTGTGGCTCACCCTTGTTGAGCTGCCCAAGCTTCACCAACCTTTTGGTGAAACTCTTGCCATTATTACCTGCTGGAATCGGTTCCCAGCAGACCCAGACTCACACGGGGAGAAACTGGACTGTCTGGCAGTGGGAACGCGAGGGCGGCTTTCTCTCAGAGGTGCTTGCAGCGATTACCAAGGGACATTGTACCCGGGGGGGGGGGGGGGGGGGGGGGGGCGGGGAGGCAGGGCTGACGGGAACCCATTGCTGTTTGCTCTGCCTGAGACCCCGCCCCACCCAAGCTGAGCGCAGAAGCTTTTGCATATGAGTGGCCTGGTCCTTTGAAATCTAAACTTACCTAACAAACTGCAGCTGGGTCAGAGAGACCCAGAACATCCAAAAGAAGGCCCAAGGCCCCACAGCAGTTTGCATTGCTTCACAGCTGGGCCTCATCTGGGCACCTCCAAAACCCAAACAAAGAAGAGGAATCTGCAGATCTCTCTGTAGCTCCTGCTGGGTGGCCTCAGGCAGAGGCTAAATTAGCACCTCTTTTGAGATCCAAGAGCCAGTGTACCCAGGGGTCAGAATGGGACCATCCAGATTACAACTCCTGAGATCCGTAAGGGACACACTCAGGGGGCAGACTCAGTGAACACCAAAGCCCCACTGAAGCAAGTCTTGCCTCATAAGGGTGTCTCCAGCACAGAAGTTCTCCCATCGTAGACACAGCTGATCCTCACAGCCAATTGGCCTGGAGGCCAATTCCTCCCAGTGATACCAACAACAATCAAGGCTTAACTACAACAAGACTATGCACACAGCCCACAAAGGGGTGCACCAAGAGTGTCCACCTCAGGTAACTGGGGAGGCTGAGCCACTGGGCCCTATAGGACACCTAGCACACAAAGCTACTCTATCAACTCAGGAAAACAGCCAAGATGTGGAGACAAAGAAACAGGTCACAAATGAAAGAAATGGAGGAAAGCAAACTATGGGATATAGAGTTCAAAACCACGGTTATAAGGTTTTTCAAGAATTTTCTAAAAAAGCCCGATAAATTTAGCGAGACCCTCAAGGATATCAAAAAGGACCAACTAGAAATTAAGCATACACTGACTGAAATAAAGAATAATATTCAGAGATCCAACAGCAGACTAGAAGATTGCAAGAATCAAGTCAAAGATTTGAAATACAAAGAAGCAAAAAACACCCAACCGGAAAAGCAAAAAGAAAAAAGAATCCAAAAATATGAAGATAGTGTAAGGAGCCTCTGGGACAACTTCAAGCGTACCAACATCAGAATTATGGGGGTGCCAGAAGAAGAGAGAGAGCAAGATATTGAAAACCTATTTGAAGAAATAATGATAGAAAACTTCCCCCACCTGGTGAAAGAAATAGACATACAAGTCCAGGAAGCGCACAGAACAAAAGGAATCCAAAGAGGACCACACCAAGACACATCATAATTAAAATGCCAAGAGCAAAAGACAAAGAGAGAATATTAAAAGAGCAAGAGAAAAACAGTTAGTTACCTACAAGGGAGCACCCATACGATTATCAGCTGATTTCTCAACAGAAACTATGCAGGCCAGATGGGAGTGGCAAGAAATATTCAAAGTGATAAATTGCAAGAACCTACAACCAAGATTACTCTACCCAGCAAAGCTATCATTCAGAATTGAAGGGCAGATAAAGAGCTTCACAGATAAGAAAAAGCTAAAGGAGTTCATCACTGCCAAACCAGTATTATATGAAATGCTGAAAGGTATTCTTTAAGAAGAGGAAGAAGAAAATTATATAAAAATTATGAACAACAAATACATATCTATCAACAAATGAATCTAAAAATCAAGTGAATTAAAAATCTGATGAATATAATAGAATCAGGGGCATAGAAAGGGAGTGGACTGACAATTCTCAGGGGGAAAGGGGTGTGGGGGGTGCAGGAAAAAACTGGACAAAAATCATACACCTATGGATGAGGACAATGTGGGGGGGGGAGTAAGGGCAGAGGGTGGGGTGGGAACCGGGTGGAGGGGAGCTATGGGGGGAAAAAGAGGAACAATTGTAATAAAGAGAAACAACTGAACAATAAAGAATTATTAAGAAAAAAAAAAAAGAAAGGGAGCAAAGCCCTGGCTGGTGTGGCTCAGTGGATAGAGTCAGCCTGCGAACTGAAGGGTCCCAGGTTCGATTCCAGTCAAGGGCACATGCCTGGGTTGTGGGCTCGATCCCCAGTAGGGGTTGTGCAGGAGGCAGCCGATCAATGATTCCCTCATCGTGGATGTTTCTCTCCCTCCCTCCCTCTCCCTTCCTCTCTGACATCAATAAAATACATTAAAAAAGAAGAAGGGAGGTCCCTGGGGGGGGCGGTGCGCAGGCCCACGGGGCTGACCTGCACCAAGGAGCCGGAGCTCGGGCCTCCCTGCTCTGCGGCCCCTGCGCCCCTCCTCCACTCGCCCGGGCTGCTGCAGGCCCGGGCCTCGGGCCTCGGGGTCTCTCAGGACTCGGCCGCCCCGCCTGGTCCCCTCTCCCCACCACCAGCTGGGTGGTCTCCGAGGGTCTGCGCCACCCTCCACGCGGTGGGGTGGGCAGGACAGGAGTAACGATGCTGAGCACCAACGACCAGCCACGCCAGGCGCATGCTCACACCAGTGACTCATCAGTGGCCACTGCCCCCGGCCTCCGCCGCCCTGTCCTTCTCGGAGCCTCTGCGGGGGGCGGGGGGGTACACACCTCACGTCAGTCGGGAAGCTGAGGCCACCAGGTTAAGTGACTGTTGATAGTCACCCAAGAAGCAGGGGGAGAGTCAGGGTCTGAATCCAATCCAGACACTCCTACCGCTGCCATCTTTCTTACCGCTGCCACCACCGCCACCATCACTATCACTTATCATCACCACCATCACCATCTCTACCATCATCACCACCATCACCATCTCTACCATCATCACCATCACCACCACCACCGCCATCACCATCACCATCATCTCCATCACCACCACCATCACTATCACCATCACCACCACCCCCACCCCCACCCCCACCAGCAGCATCAGCTCCACAACAGAAGACAACAGAGTGAGTCAAAGGGAAGAGCTCTGACCCGAGGGATCGCCATCCAAGCTGCTGGGCCGCCCGAGAGCAGCCACGGCCCCCAGGCGGGAGGTGGGAGCTGTGGGAGGTAAGCCCTGGGGGCCCGAGGAGGAAGGGCGGGCACCCGATACACCACCCAACCCAGTGCTGACTGGGGAGACTGAGGCAGGGCCGCCAGAGGCCCCCCCGCGCAGCTGTGAGTCCCCACAGCCAGCCAGGTGGTCCCTGCAACCAAACCCTGCACGTCTGCACGGGGACGGGGACGGGGACGGGGACGGGGACGGGGAAACAGCCTGCACCAGAGGCGCGGATGCGCGGGGGCACGGCGCCAGCACCACGGCAGGAGCCCTGGGTCTCCCTGCCGGCTCCGGACCAGCAGCCCTGGGCTGGGAGCCCCTCTGGACTCAGTTTGCCATCTGTGAAACGGGCCAGCCCGTCACTGCGGAGGCGTACGAGGCGTGGAGGTGAGCAGGCCCTCGTCCCCAGCTCCGGGGCGGGGGACAGGGTGCGGGAGGCGGTTCCCTGAAGCGGCCGGGGCTGGGGGAGCTGCGGGCCTCGGCCCCTCACCTTTTCTGCTGCCAGGTGTGGGGGACGCTGCAGACGATGGAGCTGAACATGAGCGCGGTGACGAAGGAGAAGAGGGCCAGGTAGATGAGGCCCTCGACGCCGTCGTAGCAGAGGCCGGTCAGCGCCTGCACGTAGTCCTGGGGCCGGAGAGGCGCAGGCCCGGCACCGGGGACGGGAGACGGGTGAGACGGGCAAGCTGGCCCGGCCCCGGCCCCAGGGAGCCGGCCCCCAGGCCGGGCTGCCCCCCCCCCCCGCCCCCGGCCCGGAGCGCTCACCAGGTGCAGGCTGCGGCAGTCCACCAGCGCGGTGAGGTGCTGCAGGTTCACCTCCGTGCCGTTCAGCGCCTCCTGCACGCGGAGCAGAGGGTCCTGGGGCACACGCCGCGCCGGGTCAGCACACGGTCAGGAGGGGAGCCTCCAGGTCCCCACCCACCCCACCCCCTGCCACGAGGCCACCCTCAACCCTGTGGCTCGGCACGGACCTCAGGGTCCTGGGCTTCTAGAAACTGCGTGCCCAGAGCCCGCGGCCGGCCGTGGGGACAGCGCAGGACGCCAGGACAGACCACAAATGCCCGTCGCGGGCGGCCACCGCTATGTGGTCCTTTTCCGTGACAGGAGGGACAAACACCCGCGTCTCCTGGCATGGCCGGTTCCTTTAAAGGCCGCAGTTCCAGGAAGTTAGACAAAGGCAGGTTTCCACAGCCTTTCAAACAGCAAACGTCCCGAAAACACGGGGCAGAGCGCGCCCCAGCGTGCGACGGGGCTGCAGTGCGTCTGCGTGGCGTGTCTGCGTTGTAGTGCGTGTGTTGTGTCTGCGCTGTGTGTCTCTGTTGTGTGCCCACACCGTGACGTGTCTGCATGCCAAGGACACAGACGCAGGAGCAGCCACCTGCCCACTCTGACCGTGGCCTTGAGCCGCCAGGGCTGCGGCACAGGTGTCTACGCCGCCCGGTGACTGTGAAGAAACCCAAGCAGCTGACACCGACCTCCCCACTCAGGTGCAAAACACCAGGAGGGGAGGCCGGGAGGCCGGGGGTGGGCTGTGGACCGTGTGTGCACGCGTGTGTGTGCGTGTCCCAGGCTGGGCCCTGGAGCACCGGAAAGCAGTCCCGAGGCCCCAGGACGCCCCCAGGGACGCCCCGTGGCAGGGTCCCGCCCAGGGGGGTCTTATGTCTGTTCCCAGTTTCCTCACTTTCTAAATATAAAGAATTCACGTGATTTTTAAAATAAGAAGCAGAACTTTTTAAAAAAACCCACCAAAAACCCTCAGGGAAACGGAGGGAGGGGTGACGCCGGCTGGTGTCACCGCCTGTGCGTGGGGCCCCGCCCCCCCTCACCTTGGCGGCCGGGTGCTCCCTGGGGACGGTCCTCAGGAGCTCGGCCACGATGTCCTGCATCTCCACCAGCGCCTTGTGGCTGCCCGACAGCGTCTGCTCCAGAGAGGGCGGCCGTGGCAGCAGGCCAGCAGCCCGTGCCCCATCCCCCCCCACGGCCTGCCCACATGGGGGTCCAGGGGGATGGGTGCGCCAGGGCCCGAGGGGCGCCAGCACTCTGCTCTGGAGGCTGGCGGGATGCCCCTCCCCGGCCGGCAGGGGCCCAGGCACCCAGGCACAGCCGCGCGGCATCTTTAAAGCAGGGGGTCCGGTCATGGGGAGTGGCGGGCAGCAGGCTCAGGGTGCCCCTCAAACCCACGCCTGCACCTGCCCAGTTATCCCAGGGGGGACACGGGACCCTCCTGGACGAGGCTCCCTGGGCCCCGCCACGCCCACCCACTGGCTTTGCCTGGTAGGGCTGGCCCAGCGCAACCCAGGACCCGGAAGGAGTGAGTCCCAGGGGTTGGGGGGCGTCAGCAGGCCACCCCACAGGGGCTCTTGGTGACATCAACCCGGTGTCCGCCCAGCTGTCTCCCCACGGCCTGGGTCAGTGGCCGAGAGTGGCCCAGTGGGCTGCGGACATTCGAGATGAAGGGCGGGGCTGCCTGGTGCTCCGGATGGGCCCTGGATGGCCTCCCGGGCGGGCGGGGCGGCGGCCGAGCTCTCACCTGCTGGAAGGGGCTGGCGGCGCGGGGCGAGCAGGCCAGGTAGTACTGCAGGGTGTCTGCGGAGAGAGGCTGGCGGCTCAGCGACTGCCACTTCCGTGTCTGTGTGCGCGTGGCTACGTGTGTGCTCACACAAGCACACGTGTGCACGGACACATCTGTGTGCATGTCTGCGTGCACACTGCATTCTGTGGGGCACACGCACTGGCACGTGTGTGCGTATCTGCACGTGCACGTGGATGGTGTGCCCGGGTGTCGGTCTGTCTGCACTGAGAGCCCACGTTCGCGTGTGAGGGTGGGTGTGGCCTCCGGGGACCCAGGGCGGGCCCAGACCCTCCTGCTCGGAGTGTGCCCCGCACGGCAGAGGTGCCCGACGCTCTCCCGGGGGCAGCCCCACACCGCCCTCCCTCTGAGCAGCAGACAGGGCGCTGGGGGCACCTGCTCAGGGGTCACGGGGGGAGAACACCTGAGGCCAGAGTGTCACCCTAAAGAGAAAGGCATGCGGCCCAGTCCCAGCTGAGGGCCCAGCACACACAGGTGGCCTGCCCGTCGCAACCCCCTTAAGCAGCGTCTAAAGAAGGGGACTCCCTCCCCGTTCTGACCTGCAAACCAGCAGACCCGAGCCTGGCTGCGGCCAGCGAGAGCCCTGGACCGGCTGCCTGCCCTGCCGTCCCCCCTGCTGCCTAGCCCCACAAGCCCCTGGGGCGGGGGGTCAGGTATGGCCCCCGAACAGGGACAGTGGCTCTAGGCGCCCCCTCCTGGGACCCTGGGCCCAGCGCAGGAGGGAGGGCAGGGCTGGCCGCACCCACGTGCCCCGCAGGCCTGGGTTCGGGAAGCTAACGCTGAAACAGGAAGCACCCGCTCCGCCGGGCCCCACGGGAGGCGGCTGCGCGCGCTTGCCCAGGGCCCAGAGCTGGGGAGGCCGGGCTGTGGCACCAAGGCCAGCTGCCATTGGCCCTGCCAGACCCGCACGGACCAGGCTCGCCCCCTGCAGGGGGTGCCCAGGCTGAGGTGGAAACGGCTCCTTAACCAAGTAAGCTAAAGCCCAGCCTCGCTCACCCCGGGGCTTTCTTGGGCAAGGGGGTAGGACAGTCCCATGAGGGCCACTCAGCACCCCCATGCTCTGCCCCCCACTCAGCCCACAGCCTGGAGGCCTGCCCCTCCCCTGCCCCCACTTCTGGGGAAGTCCCGCCAGCTCCGCCCCTCCGCACAGCGGGTAGGCGCCACGCATGTGCAGGCAGCATGGACACCGCACTCCAGCCCCTTCCCTCGCCTGCAGGCTCAGGGCGCCGTCTCCGCCCGCTCCCTCCTGAGGCCGCACCAGCAGCCCGAAAGGCAGCCGTCTGCCCTGCTCCCCACCCTCCAACGGCCCGGCCCGGAGTCACGTCCGGGCTCCGGCCACAACCCGCCCGGATGCCTCCTCACCCTCTCCTCTCCCAGCAGGTCCATTTCCTGCCTCAGGGCCGCTGCACGAGACACACGGCCTCTTCTGGCCCAGTTTTAATGCCGCCTCTTCGGCCGGCCACCCTGACTGCGTGCCTGAGCCGCTATCATCACCCGCTTCCCCCATCACTCACTCACCCCCCCCCCCACTGTCACCTGTCCCCTCCCCATCATCGCTGGACTCACGGCGCCTGTCCTCAATTCACAGTCTCCCACGCGTGTTACTGCTCACTCACTAGCTTCCTGTTCCGGGTAGGTCCTGCCTTCCCCACACCCAGACCCACACCCAGACCCAGACCCAGACCCAGGGTCCGTCAGGGCGAGGATGCCTCCCAGCCGCACCCCCCCCCCCCCCCCCCCGTGCTGGTTCAGGTGCGGCCGCAGGCTCACCCCCACTCAGCACCGAGAGCTCCTCCACCATCCTGGTCACGTAGGCGTCGGGATCCACACAGAAGTCACTGGAGCCCTGGGCGGACGTGGGCAAGGAAAACGGGGTTACCAAGCTGGGCCCCCACCCTCCGCTCAGAGGTAGAGCCTGGTCACCCCACCCCCGGGGTCAGGGCCCGGCCTCCAGGCCCTGGGGGCACTTGTCTTGCTGTGTGCCAAGGACAGGACCCGCCCCTCTGGCCCTCATGTCCCACGGGAGGGGGAGGGGTGAGAAGTGTGGCTCCCCCATGACTCGGCCCAGCAGACTGGGATCCCTGCTGCCACTCACCACAGACGCAGCCAGCTCCAAGCCCAGTGCACCCCAGCTGATGATCAGGGCCAGGACCCCCAGCAGGCAGACCCTGGGGCAATGACAGCCAATCAGCACCCCCCAGGTGAGGGGGGGGTTCAGGCCACCTGCCGGGATGCAGGCCAGAGGGCCAGGCCCCAGGGCACCCCGGGGGTCCGCCCACACAGGACCTGTGGCTCCCCCCAAGGCAGACCCTGTGCTTGACCCGCTGAGGAAGGAGGGTGAGGGGGGCTGACTCAGGGAGACCGGCTTGGGCGCCTCCCCCCACCCCTGGGTCCAGGCCCACAGCTCACCCGACCAGGGTGCCCTTGGAGCTGCGGATGAGGCCCACCAGCACCAGCAGGCAGATGGCCACGTCGAGCAGCAGCAGGCCCAGGTAGCCCAGCCACCTGCGGAGCACGAGGTGTGGGCCGCGGCACGGGGCTGGGCAGGCCAGGCATCCATCCCTGGGCCAGCAGAGCCCAGGCTAACAGCCGGCAATGTGGCCTGCAGGCCGGTGCTCAGTAGACGGCCCCGGGGGACTCCTGCCAGAGTGCCTGCTGCAGACCAGGCCCCTCCAACCCAACAACCCAGGCCCTGGAGGGGATGCTGCGGGGCGGGGCCCTGGAGGGGGAGTTGGGGGGCGGGGCCCTGGAGGCGGGGCCCTGGAGGGGGGAGCTGGGAGCGCGGGCCCTGGAGGGGGAGTTGGGGGGCGGGGCCCTGGAGGGGGTGCTGGGGGGCGGGGCCCTGGAGGGGGTGCTGGGGGGCGGGGCCCTGGAGAGGGGGTGCTGGGGGGCGGGGCCCTGGAGGGGGGCTGGGCCCTGGAGGGGGAGCTGGGGGTCGGGGCCCTGGAGGGGGAGCTGGGGGGCAGGTGGGCGGGCGCACCTGTACCAGTCGTAGAGGTCCACCTGCTCGGCCAGCGCCTCCAGGGACACGGCGGCGTTCCTCCAGAACGGGATGGCGGCCGTGTAGCCCAGCAGCGCGCCCAGCAGGCCCTGCAGCCGCCGCACCGCGCGCAGGGGCTCGGGCCGGGCGGCCAGCTGCTGCTCCAGGCTCTGCAGGCCGGGCTCCGCCGTGAGGTTCAGGGCGGCCGCGGTGTCCCACACCTGCGCCGGGGGAGCCGTGAGCACGCGGACCGCCCCGCCCCCCCCCTCCCCGCGGGCTCGGACGCCAGCAGACGCGGGGTCCGCAGCGGGGAGCGCCCCGCCCAGCGCGGCAGCCACTCACGCGGTCCTGGACCCCCGCCACCGTGCGGTTGGCGTGGCGGAGCGAGTAGGTGGCCCGATGGACGCCGTCGCTGGTCTCCCCGTTGCCATAGAACCCCACGGCGATGCCGGCGCTGCGACGGGGCAAGACCACGTGAGGGCGCCGGGAGGCCCCGCCCCGCCCCCGCCTGACCCCGCCCCCACCTGGCACAGGCCCCGCCCCGTCGGGCCCCGCCCCACTGGCCCCGCCCCCCGCTCACCTGCACACCAGCGTGGCCACGATGACGCACCAGGCGGTGCAGCAGCAGTCGGCGTCCCGGTGCTCCTCGGCCCGCCGGCGGCAGCACAGCCAGCAGGAGTAGAGCAGCAGGAAGAGGAGGTCCAGCGCGAGGCAGGCCAGCGCGGCGGCCCCGAGCAGCAGCAGCGCCTGCGGGGGGCGGGGGGGGCGCTGGCGGTGCGGCTCCGGCCCCACACCGACCCCCCATCGCAGCGGCACGCGGGGCCGGGGCACGTGCTCCCAGCGCGCCCCCCGCCCCTGGGCGGTGCCCGTGGTCGCCCAGACCCGGGAACCCCGTACCGGACACCTCCCCGGCCCGCCCCCGCCCCAGGGGCGCCTGCCGCCTCCGGCCCGGAACCCAGGCCGCCCGTTTGAACAGGTCCTCCCGCCGAGCCCGTGAGGAGGCGCTGGGGGCAGGCACGGCCCGGGACCCACGCCTGTCCGCGGCAGGACCCGGCGCCCACAGGGCCTGGGGGGCTGTTGGCATCGCCCCGCCCTCGCCCGCTCTGGGCCCAGCCGCCTTCTCCAGCCTTGGAGCCCCCGAAGCCCACCACGTCCCAGGGGCGCCCTCCTGTCGCGGAGGCTGGGGGCCCAAGGGAAGCAGTTGACCTGCTGCGGGCTCAGCCCTGGGCCGGGCCCTGCGAGGGGGCGGGGGCAGCACAGAACCCCCCCCCCCCCACTGCCCCTTCACCCCATTTCGCTGATAAAGAACTTCGAGAAGGTGTGGAGGAAGGACACACGCCCCCGTCCGGTCCCCTCTGGGGTCCAGGGCCGTGTGGCCCTCACGGGAGGCCCAACGCGTGGAGGTGCCCCCCACAGGCACCATCACAGCTGTGTGACCGCTGCCCAGACTCACCCCCAGGAGGACCCTCCCTCCCCTCAGCAGCGGTGCCGTCCCTGAGCCTGAGCCTGGGAGCTGTGGGGGGTGGGACACCCCAGGTCCGCCTGCCCCCAGCAGGGCCCCTGGGACTGCTGCATCCCAGCCCTGCCAGCTGCTGTCGCCCGGGAGACGGTTGCCAGGCAGCAGGGGGAGGAGGCACTGGCTTGGGGAAGGCCAGGGCACCAGGGGGTGGCAGTCCAGGCTGCACCACCCTTCCCACAGGCTGCCCCCTGCTGCCCAGCAAACACTCTGGGCACAGTGGGCGTGGGTGCAGCCACCCACTGCCTTGCACCGGCCGAGAGCCTGGCAGGCCCGACTGCCCCTGCTCACTGGGGGGGGGGAGGGGGGGGAGCGGGCCTAGTGGGGCGAGCACCAGAGCCACCTCAGCCCAAGGCTCTCTCGAGGTCCCGGGCATTCGTGTCGGTGGGGTCTCCAAGGAGGGGGGGGGTCAGCTTGCCCAAGGTCACAGGGGGAGACGGGCCAGGACCCAGTCAGGGTGGGGCACATTCACCTTGAGGGGCCTGGTATCAGGCACCACCCCTGCCCCACCCAGCACTGCCCAACACCGGGAGTCAGTGAACATTAGGGGGCTGGGAAGAGCGCCATCTTGTGGGTCCCCCGGGTCTACCCTCACACGCACAGCTGGACCCCGGCCGTCTCACAGGGTCAGAGGCAAAGGGCAGGACAGCCCACGGCCCCGGGGCCCTGGCTCCAAGGATGCCTCACTTTCATAGCCACCTGGTCCCTCCCTGAGCTCCCCATCAGACACCCCCCTCACCCCTAGAAGCCGCCACCCCACGGAGCCCCTGACCTGCCCGCCCTGCCCCTGTGGTCCTGAGACCTCACAGACTGGCCCATCTCCGCCCGCACTGGCAGCCCCGCTGGATGTCACCCTCCGCTCCCAGCAGCCGCCCCCTCGCTGGGGGAGCAGGCCCCCACCTCCACATCCAGAACACAGCTGGCTCGGAGCTGCTGCTTAAACACGGCACCCAGCCCGGCCGGCGCGGCTCCGTGGCTGAGCGCCAACGACGAACCCAGAGGTCACGGTTCAACTCTTGGTCAGGGCACACGCGTGGATTTCGGGCTCGATCCCCAGTGGGGGGTGGGGGGGGGCTCGATCCCCCTCATCATGGATGTCTCTCTCTCTCCCTCCCTCTCTGACATCCATTTTAAAAAGTAAAAATATGAAAAAGACAGCACCCAGGCAGGTGTTCTCCCAGAGCCGCTCCCGGGCGAGGAGGCGCATCGGGCGGGCGTGGAGCTCGGCCTGCAGGGAGCTGGCCAGGACCGAGCGCGCCGGATCGCCACCTTGGCGGCGCCAGGACCACCCACTCCCTTTGCCAGATGAGAGAGCTGAGGCAAGATAAGCATCGCTGGCCGGACGAGATCCCGGCACCCGGGGCGAGGCCCAGCTGGGCTCCCAGGCCTGGGAGGTGCCGGGGCCTGCCCGCCCCGCAGCCCCGCAGTGGGCAGGCGGCGCCTGGACCTTCCTGGATCTTCCTCTACAGCGTTGACTCACTTCGTGTTTGTTGTGGTTGTTTTGGGGTTTTCTTTCTTTTTTTTAAGCCACAAACACGCACCACTTTATAATTAAAACACAAAACCAGAAGCCGGTGAGCAGCTCTCTCCAGCCGGGCGTGGGAGGCCTCGGGCAGGCCCTGCCGTGGAGACAGGGCGGCAGTTCCCACGCCGTCACGGGAGAGGCCGGCACCCCAGGCCGACGTGCGGCGGTGTATGGCGCTGTGCCGCACAGTCCCTGCGGCGAGATCACGAAACTTCCTGGATGCAGCCACCGGGAGGCCCGGGGGACGGCCTCCTGCCCGGCTCCCACAGCCCCCCACACTCAGGCCCCAGAGGGGACAGCCCTCGGAACGAGGGTGCCCAGGTTCAGCCGGGCTGCTCCGCCTGCTTCTCGATGTGAGGGGGTGACGTCACTGCTGGGGTGCTCCCTCTGGCTAAATGTGCTCGTGTGTAAAGGCTGAGAACAGCGCCTCCACGGGGAGCCCCCGGGAAACGTCAGGGCCCCCTGCCCACAGGCAGCCTGGTGGGCTGGGGACAGGAGGCGGGGGGCACCCTGGCTGCGGGGAGGGCGCCCAGGGCAGATCACAGACAAGGTGAGTGTGAGCACAACCACGTCCACACACGCATGCCCCCACATGTTCACACCCACACATGCCTATCACACAGATTCACACACACACACCCATGTCCACACATGCATGCCCCCACATGTTCACACCCACACATGCCTATCACACAGATTCTCACGCACACACCCATGTCCACACATGCATGCCCCACATGTTCACACCCACACATGCCTATCACACAGATTCACACACACACGTCCACACATGCATGCCCCCACATGTTCACACCCACACATGCCTATCACACAGATTCTCATACACACACCCATGTCCACACACGCATGCCCCCACATGTTCACACCCACACATGCCTATCACACAGATTCACACACACACACACACGCACCCATGTTCACACATGCACATAAAGGAGTCGCCCCATGAGCTCCCAGCAGTGGCTGTAAACTTTCAGGGATGGTGGCTGAGGGTGGACCTGGGCATCACACACTCGTCAGAGACTGAGGGGCAGAAGGGGCCGGGGTTACCTGCCCGGGGGAGAAGGACGCGCCCATCCCGGGGGAACAGGCCTCCCTGCGTCAGGGAGTGGGTCAAGGGTGGGACCTGGGCTCCGAGGGGGGCACCTGAGGGCAGGGGTTCCTCAATCGTGGGAGGCAGTGGCAGGGGGAGCCCTGCACATGGAGCCAGGTGTCCAGCGTCAGGGTCTGCTCCCCCGTCTGTCTGCCTGACCCAGGGACCCCCTCCCACCACCTGGCCTGGTCTCTGCCCACTTCCCCCAGGGGGCGCTGGGAAGGCCTCCGTCAGCTCATCCATTAGCAGGGGTGGTGCCCTGTGGCCCGAAGCCTGGCGCACAGTGGGTGCTCAGAAACGCGGGGCCCTCAGGACCCCCACCCCAAGCTTCGACAGACCGGGCAGCTTCCTCCCTGGCAGTCGGCTTCCTCCCTGGAGCCTTAACGCAAGGACAGCGGGTGGCCAGTGTGGCCCTGGGCGGCAAACGGGTCCCTGTACCCCAGCCCCCCGGGGAGGGGAGAGGGAACCGGGTCCCAGCCCAGCACGGAGGCCAGGGGCCAGGCGTGGCCTTCGCCCAGCTCCTGAAGGCAGAGTCCCAGGGATCAGCCTGCACGGCTTCCCCGGCCCCGCCCACTGGCGTCCCGCGTCCCGGCTTCCCAGGGCCCATTCAGAAAGAGCAGGACTGTCCGATCAGCATCTGGGCTCTGGCCACATGGAATTTTCCGTCTGCGATGGAAGTGATGTCAGCGCCCGGCCAGCGAGGCGAGATGCTTGGGCCGCATCCTGACCGCCGGCCACAGCGCTGGCTCCCAGCCACCCGCAGCGCCGGGAAGGCCCTGGGCTCAGCGCGGACGTGAGCAGTAAGGGCGCCGGTGGCCACCCGTGCACCAGGCACCCCAGCCCACGCGCCCTCTGACCCGACCGCTCCATTTCCAGCCTGGACCACGCATCCTTTTCAAGGACCCTGCAGCCCCCCACGAAGCGTATCCAGGAGGAAGCGTATCCAGGAGCGGGCCCTGCCCTGAGCCCACTCTCTCCTGGTGCCCTAAGGCCCCAAAGCCCCCACCCCCGAAACACCGATGAGCCAGAGCTCGGGTCGGAAGCCTGTCTCCATCCCAGTCCAGGCCCAGGTCCCAGCCCCCACCCGGCCTGGCAGGGAGACGGGCGGGAAGGGGCCCAGGGCAGTGCTGTCCTGTGGGAGGCAGCCCCACGGGTGGGAGGGGAGGTCCTGGCTCAGCCCCACGTTTGCTGGCAGCCTGGCTGCAAGGGGCTCCAAGCCAGCCCCACGAGGGAGGGGGCTATGGCGCGCCCCGATCTTACTAAGAGTTGTGCAGCCCCAGGCCCAGCTCCATCCCCGAGGGCGGTGCCAGAGGGCGTGGGAGGTCGCAGCCGCGAGCTGGGCCCGCCAGCCCCTCCTTCGTTGGCCTGAACACGCCTGTCAGATACCATGTGGGCACCCCCCTGCGCAGAGTGGCCGCTCAGCACCAGCACGGGCCACCCCACAATGCCCCCGACCACCACGCCACGCATGGCCCACCCAGCACATCCATGTGGCCCCTGCGGGGAGCACGCCACACGCGGCACTGACACGGGACCCACAGCCAGCCTGCCTGCTGAGCAGGCACCCCCACGGCTCCCGGCACCGGCTCCGGCCTCTGCCCGCCCCAGTCCACAGCCTCCGCCCCTGGAGACCCTCACAGGGACCCTGACCCGCCCAGAGGACACATCCCCGCACCCTGCTGCCCCGGCCTCAGCGTGACCTCGTGGCCAGCCCCGCTGTGGGCAGCCACGTGCTCCAGCAGCTGGAGAGGTCAGGGGGCTCCCTCAGGCACAGCCGGGGTGGCGGCCTAGGCCAGAGCCCTGCCGCCTTGGCCGGGCCTCCCCGCTCCCGACAGGTGGGACAGGGAGGCCTCCGAGGGGCCTGGGCCCTCAGTGCCTGCCACATGCTGGCAACGCTGGCCTCGCTGACAGGACAGCCTGCGTGAGCACAGAGGCCGAGGCTCAGAAGGACCGGGTGCAGAGCATCAGGGGGTGCCAGTGGGTGCCAGCGGGCACCATGAGAGGGGGACAGTGTGGGCAAAGGCCCAGCAACGTCCAGGCTGCAGACCTGTGTCCTGGGGGGCCACGGGCAGCTGAGGCCAGGCGGGGTCCAGGCCTGAGCCCGCAGTGCCAGGGGGCAGAGTGGGGGCTCTAGTGAGTGGGCGGGGCAGACAGATGTGGGGGAGCAGTGGGCCCCAGCTCTGCCTTCTCCACAGGAAGACCGGGTCAGGGCATCCAGAGCAGCCCCCACGTCCTGGCTGGAGCCCTGGGTGCCGCTGAGGAGAGGGGAGGGGCGCTGGGCTGAACCCTCTGTGCCCGGGTCGCCTGCTGGGAAGGCGCACACCCCAGAGCAGCCGGCTCCCCTAAGGGCTGGCTCTCTGCCTCAGCACCCACCGGCTCGCTGGGCTCCAGACCACCCAGACCGGGAGGCACCCACTTCCCAGGCCTGGGGGCCTGAGGCCAGAAGGGACCCAGGGCCCACACTTAAGTGACGGAGGCAGGGCCGGAGCCGCACAGGCCAGAGGAGGAAAGCTCCAGAAAAGGCCCCTGCACCTCCCGGCCCAGGCCGAGGGGTGCGCGCTGAGGGCCCAGGCCGAGGGGTGCGCGCTGAGGGCCCAGGCCGAGGGGTGCCGTGCTGAGGGCCCAGGCCGAGGGGTGCGCGCTGAGGGCCCAGGCCGAGGGGTGCCGTGCTGAGGGCCCAGGGCCCAGGCCGAGGGGTGCGCGCTGAGGGCCCAGGGCCCAGGCCGAGGGGTGCCGTGCTGAGGGCCCAGGCCGAGGGGTGCCGTGCTGAGGGCCCAGGCCGAGGGGTGCCGTGCTGAGGGCCCAGGGCCCAGGCCGAGGGGTGCGCGCTGAGGGCCCAGGGCCCAGGCCGAGGGGTGCCGTGCTGAGGGCCCAGGCCGAGGGGTGCGCGCTGAGGGCCCAGGCCGAGGGGTGCACGCTGAGGGCCCAGGCCGATGGGTGCCGTGCTGAGGGCCCAGGGCCCAGGCCGAGGGGTGCCGCGCTGGCCGTGGCCACAGCCCCCGCCCCTCCCACAGGCTGGGCTGCGGCTCCCAGATGCCGGCCAGAAATTAAAAACACATTTCCATCGAGCGGGCTTGGGTTTCTCGAATTCCATGCCGGTGAGCTCGTGGCCCTGCGGGAGCCTGAGAGAGGCCCGCTTTCTGTCCAAGTCCCTCCCGCCCGCCCCGCCGAGGTCCGAGGTCCGAGGTCCAAGGTCCGGGCCAGCAGGGCGCAGACACTGGCTGCGCTCACGTTCTCTCTGCTCGGCACACACCACGCTCACCTCCCCGCCAGGAACCACGTGGACAGAGCCCAGGGGTCCAGGGGAGCTCTGACCAGTCACCCCAGGCCCAGCACCCCCTCCCCTGCAGCCAGGCCCACCTGGAGGAAGTGCTGAGGCCTGCTCTCCCCCACGCCCGCTGCGGGAGGGCTGAGCAGACGCCACAGACCCGCACCTGGGCTGCCTGGTGCCGCTGCGCCGTGCTCTAACGCCGCCCAGTGTGACGCCCAGAAAACCCCTCTGCCCTCCACCAAGGCCCAGCGAACCCCTCTCCGCCGCCTCCTCTGGGGCCGCCCCGGTCTGATGGGGCTGTGGCTTCATCAGGGCTGGTCTCCACCAGGAAGATGAGGCCTGAGGGCACTGGGAGACCTGCACCGAGCGCCCCTCACCAGTCAGGGACCCAGCCTGGGGCCCAGAAGTGGTCACCGAGGCTTTGGGAGCCCGGCCTCACCCCATGCCCTAGGTCAACAAAGGACAGGCATGGCCACAGCGGGGCCTGCGGGAGAAAACAGCCCACTGGCACCCCTGTCCCCCACAGCCCCCCACCCTCCCGTGGGGACCCAGGCCTCAGCCAGCCTCCTGTAGCAGGAGGGGGGCACCGAGGGTGGAGGGTGGCACATGTGTGCAGGCCTGCATGTGCCCGAGCTCTGACTGCAGGTGTGCAGGCTCATACACATGTGTGCACGCTCATACACGTGTGCCCAGCTCCTCTGGGCACACGAAGCCCAGGCCTTGGGCAAGGGGTGTGGGAAGGGAGGCTCACAGAGGGCCCCCCACCACCTGTGACCTTGGCTCCATCCGCCCTGCTCCCTGAGGGCACGCCCCACACCCAGGTGCCCTCCCTGGCTCCACACGAGAACCGAGTGGCCTCGTGGCCAGCTGGCACCGGGGCGGGCCGCTCCCTCCTGCCTCTGGCCCTGGGCTGAGGCCTGGCCTTGACCCAGACCCACCACAGCCCTCCAGTCCCCATGCCTGACAAGGGCACCCGCGGTCCCAGCAGATGTCTGCCTGCCACGGAGCCCCGGGGCCTGGGGGGCAGGGGCAGACCCAGGAGGGACCCCTCAGCGTCCCAGCCAGGGGTGCCCTTTGGGGAGTGGCCCCTGCTCGGGTGACAGCCCGGTGTGTGCCCGTCGCGGCCTCAGCACACCGAGGGCCCTCCCTCCTGAGACACCGGCGGGCTGTGTCCCGGCCAGCACAGCCAGGGGCTCCCGGGGTTCTGCCCCTGCCCCCCTGACCTGGGCCCCAACTCCTCGGGGGCCACGTGGGGCACTTCCCACATGGTGACCCCTCTGTCTGCAGATTCGGTTCCTCTTCTCCAGCAGAGGACTCAGCAGGGCTGCCCGGGGGGAGGGGTCCAGGCAAAGGGCCAGGCGGCTCCCCCCTCCCCCCGCCTCAGAAGCTGCTCGGGCTCAGTGCATGGGCAGGGGGGTGCCCGGCCGGCGAGGAGCCTGCCGCGTCTTCCGCTCACTGATGCCGGTGCCAGTGGCCTTGGCTTTGCTCCTTGGGGGTGACGGTGCCCGGAAAACGCTTGTAAGGAGAGAGCACGCGCCTCTGGCACAGCGGCTGCGGCCTGGAGGTCAGAGCACCCAGAGCCGAACCGAGAGCCCCCGGCCCGGCATCTCAGCTGATGTCCCTGCCCCACGCGTCCCCGGCAGAGCCTGGCCCCGGCCTCAGACCCTCCAAAACCAGGGCCGAGGGGCCTAACAACAGAGCTGGTGGTGCAGACCCGGCACCATGCCAGGCGGGAACGGTCCGGCCCACACCGACCCCTCAGCGGGGGCAGTTGGTGGCGGAGGCACTGAGCGGCCGGCCCGCTGCTGGCCAGACCCCAGCTCAGCCAATGGGATTCTTCCCCGGGACCTGGACACTGGCCAGGAGGGGCACGGGCAGAGTCCATTGGGCCCAGGGGGCTCCCTGGCCCCCACCCCTGCATGGGCCCTGCACCCCAAAGCCAAGCGCGTGAGCTCTGTCCATGCAGGGGGCGCTGTAGACGCTTCCGCCGGCCCCCAGGGGCTCTGTCGTTTGGCACGGTTCTGTCACCTGCAGCCTCAGAACCCGGACGGCCACCTGGGATGCAGGCCAAGCCTCAAGAACCACAGACCACGGACACGGTCCCCAACACGTGACGCTTCAAGGCAGGTGACTGAGGGCACACGGCGCGATGCCAGTTCTGCGCGGTCTCCCCCGCCAGGATAAGTGTGCGGACGGACTCCTGCGGGGAGGGGCTTTTTCTGTCTCAAGCTCTTTCCTATTTTCCAAATGCTCCACGGATGTGTCTCCCTTTCGTAAACGAGGAGAGGCGATAAATGCCGTTGTTTAACGGGAGCGAGTTTCCGTCCCGTTAGCGGTGAGGATGACACCGGGGCCAGCCCCGCCCCCCGGACAGGACCGCTCTGCCACCAAGCTGCTGCCAGGCAGGGCTGGCCTGGCCTGAATCCATTAAACCGCGGCGCCGTGTTCTGGTGGGAGACCCCCACGCGGTCTCAAACCCCTCTCGGGGGCCAGCCAGTCCTCCCCAGGCAGCATGCGCAGACCAGAGGGACGCTCTTATTTGGGGCTGAGGCTCAGGCTTCCCCGCCTCGGGGCCTTTGCACGTGCTGTGCCCCTGCCTGGACCCCTCTTCCCCGAGGTCTCTCACCACTACCTCAGTCCATGTTTAGGGTCTCGCAGGAACATCCCAGTACTCAGGCTCTTATTAAGAAAGACCCCCCACCCCGCCCCGCACTGGGCAAACCTGAGGCAAAGCCACCATCTGGCCTGGAAGATGGGCCAGGGTGCCCACTGCGGACCAGGCTCCAGGCAAGTCCCAGCTCCTGGCCGCCCGCCGTCTGGCTTGCAGCCTCCATGGAAGGCCAGGAGCACCTCCCCCAGGAAGCCTCCCCTGACTGCCAGGCCCCAGCAGGCCCTGCCCTGCCCCCACCACAGCACTGTACACCAGGCCATACCCGTTTTTCTCCATCCGTTTGGAGCTCCAGAACCCCCTGAACTGGTGAGGGCAGTGAGCAGGAACGAGAAAGACTGAGGGTAGAGAGTGTGACCTCGCAGTGTGATCCTGAGCCAGTGCCTCTCTGCGCCTCAGTTTGCTAATCTGTACAATGGAGAGAGTCCTCACCTCCCAGGCTTGTGCGGCAAAGGGCAAGTGACAGATGTCCCCACACAGCATTCCAAAAAAGGGGAGCCCCCGGGGCTTTCCAGTGGGGTTCACCACGGCTCCCAACTGCGGGTGGTGGGGCAGGAAACAGCAAAGAAGGGCAAAGGCCGGTCTCCCATGCCACCCCCTCCAGCCCAGGCCCCCCCTTTCCCTGGTCGGCTCAGGAGGTAGACGCCCCACAGCTAGGAAGGCTTCACCGGGGGAGGCAGGCAGGGGCCCCAGGCCATGGCCCAGGGCACCCACCGCCCTCCCACCCAGGGAGGCTCCCTCTGCTGCACACCCAGCCGGGAGCAGAGCCGGGCCTCGCGTTCCGCGGCGCCCCCACAGAGAAGGCACTCCAGCGGGGTTTGGGATGAGGCCTGAAGGCCGAGAGGCCGAGCGCTTGTCCAGGACCACCAGCTCCGAGGCGGAGGCAGCTCGCACACCGGGCCTGCTCGCCCGCTGCCCACGCCAGGAGCAGCGGGTGGGATGGAGACGGCTGGTTTCCACCCCGTGAATTATTCAGTGGCTCATTCTGCTCCTCAGAGAGGAGGCAGGAGAGAGAGTGAGTCGGAGCCCCCCCACAGCAGAGCAGGGGACACTCAGGAGGCTGGCCCAGAAGCAGGGTCCTCTCGGGGGCAAAGGGCCCCGCAGGAGGCCAGGCTGTGCCCAGGGGTGCCTGGCCCCCAACCCAGGCCTCCAGGGCCTCAGGTGTCTGCCCGGGCTCACTCTCCACCAGGTGTCCTGGAATCCCAGCTGGCACAGGGGGAGGGGGGGCGGCACCTGGAGAGCAGGAGCCAGGCGGCCAGTCCAAGCGTGGTTGGCAGCATGCAGAGGTGGCAGCTCACGGGCGGCAGACAGCCCAGGTGCCCCAGGGGCTGGGAACCGCCTCAGGTCAAGCCCAGCCCCCGGGGCAGGGGAGGCAGAGCCAGTGCACAGAGTTCCTGGAGGCACAGGAGCTGCCCCACACCGCCCCCCCCACCCCCCAGGGGCTGGGCTCTAGGATGTGGGTGCCGGTTTTATACACTTCTGCTGCCTCGGGCATGCCGGGGCCAATCCCTCGCCCCCTTCCTAACCTGCTCAGCAGGGCCGGGAGCCGGGGTGCCCACGGCATCCTCGCCCTCGGCTGCTGGCCTCTGCCCTGGAGAAGGGAGGCCACGGAGAACAGAGTTCTGCACAGGTGGGGAGGGACACGGTCCACGGAACACGGGACTCTCGGGCCGTCTGGACAAGCAAAGCCAATGCCACCCACCCCGGGGCTGTGCAATGATTGCCAGATGCAGCCCTGAGGGGTTCCAGGTGACCGGGCACCGGTCCTCAGGGCTGGAACCCGGACCCGGGGCGGGAAGACACAGCCCACGGCCTGGTCCCGGCCCTGCCCCGGCGGCAGAGCGACCCTCAGCACACACTGTGCCATCCCGCCGGCCTCATCCCGCCAGGCTCCCCAAAGACTCTGCGGGGGAGGGGGGGTCCTCCGGGTGGGGGGCTCTGCCCTGCAACAGCCCCCAGTGATGGGCAGGGGCCTGGGCAGGAGCTGACAGCTGGCAGAGGGGCTCCATGGAGGGGAGGGAGGTGGCTCCACGAACCCCAGAAAAGGGGGCCTTAAGTGACCCCAGGAGGGAAGCGAGGCTGCAGGCGGCCCGCACCCCCGATGGGGGCAGGGGGTCCTCACACGCTGGAAAGGAGTGACCCACGACCCAGAGGGAGACCCTCACGCAGGGGGCGCAGCCTGATGCCAGATGGAAGCGGAGGGGGGCGTCTGCAGACCCTCAAAAAGGCGGGGGCCGCGACCTTCGGGGCGGGGCTCGCGACCCCGAGGAGGAGGGCGCCGTGACCACCGTCGGTGGGGGAGGGGAGTCTTCAGACCCTTGAACGGGAGGGCCGTGACCCGGCGCCCTGACCCCCGACCCGCGACCCCCGGCCCGGGGCCCAGGTCACCTGCTGGTAGTCGGGGTCCTCGGGCCGGAACTGGCTGCCGGTGGGCTCCCAGCGCAGGCTCAGGTGCGGCAGCCGGTGCAGGAGGCTCACCCACCAGGGCGCCGCGTAGCTGACCCCGGCCATGGCGGGCCGGCCGCCTCGGACACGCGGCCGCCGCGCGGCTCCTCGCTGGCCCGGGGCGTCGGGTTCAGGGGCCCGCCGACCCCGGCCTGGTCGCCCGCATCGCCTGCGCGCTCTTGGGCCCGGCCCGGCCCGGCTCGGCCCGGCTCGGCCCGGCTCGGCGGTGCTCGTCTGCGCTCGGCTCCGCTCGGCCGCCCGTGCCCGCCGCCTCTTTGTTCGCCGCCGCCGCCGCCTCCGCGCGCCCCCGCCCGCCGCCGCCGGCCCGCCCCCGCCCCGCCATTGGCCCGCCCCCCTCCGGACCCGCCCTCCCGCGGCTGTGCGACTCCGCCCCCGCGTCGCTATTGGCTCGCCCCCACTCCGGACACGCCCTCCCGCGGCTCTCCGACTCCGCCCCCGCGTCGCTATTGGCACGTTGCGCTAGGCCCCGCCCACCAGAACTCCTCCCCCCGCCCCAGCCGAGGGGCGCTGGGCAGGAAAGACGCGAGGACCAGCGCCCTCTCCCCGCCCGCGAATGGGGATGGGGCTCGGAACGCTGGCTGCGGCCCCCCCCCGCCCCCCGCCCCCCGGACCGGAGCCGGAGCCCGTTGGATCCGCTATTGCACGTTCATTAAGCTCCTGTGGGGTCGGCCTGCAGCGGCCGGGCTGGCCGAGGCGCCCAGTGACCCGTCTGTAAAATAAGGACGATCTAGGTTCAGACCTGGGTCCTAGAGCTGTGTGGTCTGGGGCGAGTGACACAACCTCTCTGTGCATCCATGTCCTCCTCCGTGAAAGGGAAGAGCGATGAGTGAGAGGTGCGCAGACATCAGTGTGACCCAGCACGGGCTGTGAGGGTCTGAGGGTAGATGGAGCCCCGCCCTGGCCTTCCCTTCGGGAAAGGTTTTGTCTCTGGTCCGGACCTGAGGGAAGGAAGCCTGGCACCCTCGGGCCCGGGCACTGCCGGGGAGGGCCGGGCCCAGATGGTGGGTCCCACGGCCAGCACTCCCGATTGGGGCGGCTCCGTGCCCGTTCCAGTGCAGGTGGGAACCCCGACACTGGGGGCCTGAAGACGCTGGAGGTGCCGGGCCCTGGGCACCCCTCCGCACCGGGTCAGTAGGTGTGTCTGTTGGCTCTGGCTCCTCACCACCCGGGGGCATCATTTCTGGATCTGAGTTCTGAGAACCGGGTTCCCGGGCCCTGCTGCGCCCAGCTCAGCCAGCTCAGCCAGCTCGGCGAGCAGACGGGCCTCCTGGCAGGCTGGGCAGTGGCTTCTCGGGAGGCCTGTCCATCTGCTCATCCCACTGCCCTGACCCACCGTTTCCCTGTGATGAGGCGGCAGGCATGGGAGGGTGGGGGCGAGACGCCTTTGCAAAGCTGTGGTTCCTGCTCTCAGGGTAGCGTGCAGACACCACCCAGGTGGAGAACAATGGGAGGGAGGAGGGAGGTCGCACCGCCATCCCTCCAGGACACCGTTCCTGGCTCCTGTTACCCCCTGCTTTGCCCCAGCACCAGTGTGGCAGGCCCACCAGGGTCCCCACGTGGAGGCACGGGGTCCATGAACTTTCCAGAAGCCTCACAAATGGTGCATTCTCCTGCCCAGGCCAGAAAGCCCGCCCCAAACATGACACGCCACGCTGACTCGGTGCAGTGGGTTGGTTGTTGCCCCAAGAGGTCGGTTCCGGTCCTGCTTCCTGGGGCCTGGGACTGTGCCCTTGCCTGGAAGTCGAGTCACTGTGGACGGGAGGTCATACCAGGCCCCGGGCTCTGATGCGGAGACAGAGACGCGGGAGGACACGCCGGGAGATGGAGGCCGAGAGGGGGCGATGCGTCTACAAGCCGGAGGACCCCGAGGAATGCCGGAGCCACCGCTCAGCCTCAGAAGGGCCCGACCTGCCGGCACCGGGATCCCAGACCTCAGCCTCCAGAACCGAGACCCCAGTCCCTGTGCCGTAGGCCCCGCGCCCGGCGCCCGGTCACAGGCTCCACAGGAAACGCTGCCCCGGGCGGTTTGGTGCTTGGGTCGGTGAACCTTTCCTAAGGGGTCCGTGAGGAGGACGACTGGGGGTGCAGGTGGGGAAGAGGAGGGAGCCAGTGTGCACGCAGGGCCCCGAGCCTGTTGCCGCCCGGGGCCCACAGCTGGTGAGGAAGCCTCGGGGACTGAAAAGCCCGAGAACAGGAACCAGCTTCGCGAGCAGCTGTGTGAGCTCAGGCCGGCGTCTCTGCTCCTTCCCTGAGCTGCACCCTGGGGCGCGGGTGAGCGAGCCAATGCCAGGGACGGGGGCAGGGCCCGAGGCAAGCCCCTCCCTCTGCCTGCAGCGTTGGCTGGTGAGCTCTTCCTGCCTGGCCTGGAGTCTGGCCTTCAGTCCCATTCTACAGATGGAGCAACTGAGGCCCCGATCGCACCGTGGCTCGGAAGGCATGAGGTTGCCACCCAGTTAGGGAACCAGATTCCAACCAGGCCACAGACAGGGTGATCTGAGACAGGGCACCAGCGCCCGAGAAGTCAGAGACGGCTAGGTCCGCAGTGCCGGCCAGGGCCGGGGCACAGGGATGAGCCGGCGATGACTCAGGGGTGACTCAGGGGGAGGTGGCGGACGGGGAACTGCTAGGTCTCTCCCAGCTCAGGAAGCGGCCCCAGGCGGTGCCAGGGGCTGCAGCACCCCAGCCCCTCCACCAGGGACCGGAAGCCCAGGACTGCCCGCCCGGAGGACAGGAAGGACAACCCTGCCGAGCCCGCTCCACCCCGGACCCCGTCCTGCCTCCGCAGGCTCCCCCTTCCTCCTGTTTACAGACCTGTGCCCTGTGCACGCTCAGCCCTCTGGGAGCTTTGCCTGCTCGCGGCTAAAGCGAGGACGGTCATACTGAGCTCACAGGGACGAGGGAAGCACGGAAAATGCCGGACGCAGCAGCGCGGTCTGCACTGGCCAGAGGATGGCCACGGCCCGCGTGCCCGCCCGCTGGCGATCGATCGGAGAAGCGCCCGGCGGTGCAGCCACGCCCGGAGGACTATGCAGCCGTGAAAAGGGCTGCGGAGCCGACTGGCTACAACGGGGCGCCTGGAGCACCGGGTGCCGAGTGAGGAGCCGGACGCGGACCTCCACAGTGGGGCTCCGTGCGCTGCGGGGTCAGGACAGGCACCTCCGTAGGGACGGACAGTGGGTCAGAGGCGGCCAGGGCCTGGCGAGGGGTGGGGTGAGCGCTTAGTGAGCACGGGGTTTCCTTTCCGGGTGGTGGGAATATTTCAGAATAGAGAGTGGTGATGGTTGCACAACACTGTGAATGTGCTCAATGCCACGGAGTTAGACTCAGAATGGTTAAAACGGTTATGAAATGTACCCCACACCCTCCCCACAGATGCATGTGAAAGGGCCTCCCTCGGAATCTCCCTCCCTCCCTCCTTGCTTCCCTCCCTCCTTCCCTCCCTCCCTCCTTCCCTCCCTCCCGGGAAGCAGAGTTTGTGAGTGACGCTGGGAGGAGAAGCCCGAGCACCAGGCCTGAGCTCCGCTCCTTGGCAGCACCTAGAATGGAAGGGAGGGCCGGGCCGGGCGCTGCCCAGGTCCAGGTCCAGCTCCCGGCCGCAGTGGCTGGGCTGAGGCTCCTGCGGGGCCGTCCCAAGACCGTGGAGCCGGGAGAGAGGCCAGGCGGGGCTGGGCCCGGGGCTGGGGCGGAAGCCAGGACAATGGAATCCCCTGCAGCTGGGCTCGGCCAAAGAGGCTCATACTTTCCAGGGGGACAGAGCTCACGGGAAAGCGGGAGGCCGGCTTCCCTGGCGCCCACAGCACGGCGGCCCCGCCCGGTGCCGCTCAGCCCCGCAGCCAGCCCAGGCCTGCTCACCGCGGACCCTGGCTGGTGGGCCCGGCTGCCCGAGAACCACGGGCGCTGCTCACGCCGGCACGGTGACATCCACTGTCTGTCACACGCCAGTGCCGGGGCCACACATCCTTCTCGCTGGACCCGAGACTCGTCCCCTGCGTCTCCTCCGCCGTCGGATTGTAAGCTGCATCCCTTGTGCTGATAGACGGAAGTGTGGGAATGCCAGCTGTCAGCGACGTGCATCATCCTGGAAAACCATCGACACGAAGCGCGGTTTTGGCAACTCCCCGAACTGGCGGTCGGGGTCAGAAGCGAGGCCGTCTTGGGGGACGGTGTCCTCAGACGTCTGACCACTCCCTTCACCCAGAGCCTCGCCCTCATGACACCGATGACACCACCCCGTTGTAAGAGGAGGAGACGCAGGGGAGAGACGAGGTGCAGACAGATGGGACCCCGTCTTCTTTCTGGTCGAACGCTCTCTCCAACACAGCCCGCTGAGCGACGCAGCTCTAAAAAGCTGAAGGGTCCGCCCTGACCAGTGTGGCTCAGTGGATAGAGCGTCGGCCTGCGGACTGAAAGGTCCTGGGTTCGATCCCGGTCAAGGGCATGTACCTTGGTTGTGGGCACATCCCCAGTAGGAGGTGTGCAGGAGGCGGCTGATTGATGTTTCTCTCTCATGGATGTTTCTAACTCTCTATCCCTCTCCTTTCCTCTCTGTAAAAAAATCAATAAAATATACTTAAAAAAAAAGCTGGAGGGTCCGTTACCTGCTGCTCCTGGGACTTGGTGGTTTAGACAGCCGCCCGGTATTTGTTCCCACCTGGGGGCAGCGGCTGGGGCTCAGCAGGGCCGTTCTCCTGTCGGCACCTGGAGTCCCGTGGCAGCTCCGAGGGGGCTGGGCTGGCGCTGGTCCGGGCAGTGGCTCCTGCAGGCCACCTGGGATCTCCGCCTGGCATCTCGGCGAGGCAAGAGGGTGCAAGCCCCAAGCGCGGGCAGCCTGCAGGGTCCCACTTAGTGAGGTTTGTTTGCCACGGCCATGCCGGCGAAGGCCTGGACATGGGAGGCGCGGACACGGGCCGGGCTGTGGCGTGACAATCCTGATTCTGCGGGCTCACACAACGGGGGAAGATTTATGTCTGATGCCCTCAAGGGGCGTCCTTTCGTCAGCCATAAAGCCGCTCGCGCCACGTGGGCACGGGCAGGGGCCGGACCGAATGGTGGGCACGGGCGTGGAGGCGGATGGCCTCCCCCCGGCAGCCTCACTCACCGCGCCGGGGAACGGCGGCAGCAGCTGCGGGGGGAGGGTGCCAGCGCGTGGCCCTGCCTCCGGAGAAGCCGCCTTCTTGGGCCTGGGGAGCGGCCAGCAGAGCGGGGGCGGCCTGGCTGCGAGGGACAGGCCTCCGTCCTCGCCGAAGCCTGCGGCTGCTCCGGCCGTGGGCTGCCCGGGACAGAGCCCCTTTCTAGGGCGCAGGCCCTCCGAGCAGGCAGCGGTCCGGGCCTCGGTCTCCTCGTCTGAAAGCAGGAGTCCCCCCGCCCCCCGTGGGCGCCAGGATAACCCAGGGAGGGCGGCCACAGCTGGAGGCCGGCCTCCCGCCCCCCAAAGCCTGTCCCCACATGCCCTTGGGCTGTCACGCCGACAGCAGGGGCTGTGCCATGGGGGGCCCTGGGCGCCCAGACTCCCAGCCCAGCTCTGACAAACCTCGCTCGCGCCCTCTCTCCCAGGCGGGGTGTGTGTGTGTGTGTGTGTGTGGGGGGGGGGGCAGGGGAAGCCAGGGTCGCCCTCAGGACGGCTGCCTCTCCTGGGGGCCCTGGGAATATGATCCCAACGTCCTGCTCATGGTCACCTGGAGCGCGGGCCAGGCCTCTGCCCTGCGCTGCTGCCCCCGTCTCCTCTGAGGGGACCTGCCCTGTCACTCCCCTGCTGCCCGGCCTCAGGACCAAGTCCAAAGTCTCCCCTCTCCCTCACCTTGCCCCTCCCTCCCGGCGACTGGGACAGGCCTGCCCTGGCCGCCGGCTCACACCCACCGAGACGTGGCACGCTCACTCCCTGTGTACAGATGGGGACACGGAGGCGTGCCCAGCCCTGGCCAGGGTGGGCCAGCCAGCACCCGCAGCCCAGGGACCCTCCGGGTTCTGCAGCCTGGCTACGGGGCGGGGTGGGCGGGGGACACCTGGGAGCCGGCAGCCCCACTGGGTGGCCTCCCCATCCGCCCAGGGCTGAGGTCCCAGCTCCATGGCGTAGTCGCCTCAGGGCTGCCACCCTCCCTGCTCCACCAGGGCCCCCAGAATGCACTGGGAGGAGGGTGGCTGGAGCTCTGCCCATCTGAGACCCTCCCCCCCCCCCCCCCCCCCGCCCCCGGGTTCCGGTTGCCCTGAGCGCTCTCCCCTCCCATCGGGCTGGCTTCTCCGGGCTCCGGCACGGGGTGGAGGGGGCGGGGGGCGGGGCGGGCAGCATTCACAGGCGTCCTCCCAGCCTGTGAGCCATTGTGCGCCCGCCTTCTGAGAGGCGAACCCAAGCCTGTCCCTCTCCAGCCAACGCCTCCCTGTTCCCACGGTCCCAGGGTGAGGGCCCGACTCCTGAGCAGGCAGCCCACACAGGCCTCTGCCCCGCCCGCCCGAGGCCCGCCCCTGGGCACCGTGCAGGGGCTGAGGGCCAGGAAGACCCCCCCCCTTTCCCTTTCCTGGGGGAGGGGCAGCATGCCCCGGAGCCTCTGGCCACTGCCCCCTCTGCACATGGTGCCCTGGGCCTGTCCAGCCTGACCCCTCGCCCCCCCGGGGGAGGCTCAGCCCCAGGCCGGCCCGGCGCACCTGGGCAGCTGTCTCCCGGGGGAGGGGAGGTCTCAGGGAGCTGGCCGCTGGAGACAGACGGGCACACAGATGAGCGGAACCTGCCACCGCGCAAGGGCCCTCCGGCCGCGCCCGGCACACGCAGACGTGCAGCAAACGTTAAAACGGGCGCAAGGACTCCTCTGTGAGCACAGGAGCGGGCCCTGTAGCCAGTGGCCGGGCCGCGTGGGGAGGGGGGGCCGGGCCGCGTGGGGAGGGGGGGCCGGGCCGCATGGGGAGGGGGGGCCGGGCTGCGTGGGGAGGGCCGGGCTGCGTGGGCCCTGAGTGCTCTGTGCACAGGGGAGGGCGCAGGGTCTGGGCCTGTGGGCAGGGGGAGGTGAGATGGGAGTGCCTGCCTCCCAGGGCCTCTCCTCCTCTTCGCTCAGACAGTGTTTGTATGGATTTCAGAGGAAGGGAGAGGGAGAGGGAGAAACATCAATGCCTCCTGCACGTCCCACACTGGGGATCGAGCCCGCAGCCCTGGCATGGGCCCTGATGGAGACTCGAACCCTGACCTCCTGGTTCATAGGTCAGTGCTCAACCACTGAGCCACCCCGGCCAGGGCTCCCCCTTCGTCGTATCTTCCATTTCAGATGTGATGCCGTGAGCAGGGCAGCGCTTGGGGGCACAGGCACCCCTTCCCAGGGGGAGGACGTCCCCACACCCGGGCCGTGGGCAGCCCGGGTCACACACAGCGCGGGCACTGCCTCTGCGGAAAGGACCCCGGGCAGCGCCTCCAGGGGGCGCCCCGGCTGCACGGCTGGGCCCGGGGCGAGTGGAAGGTGCCCCGCCAAGGCCTTCGGCTGCGCCCAGCAGGGAGCCAACCAAGGCTCACCCTTCGCTCGAGCGCCGAACCCCCAGCCGCGCTGAGGGACAGGCTCGGACCCGGACTGTCCGCGTTTCCCGGGCGCGTTCCCCTCCTTACATCCTCGTGGTCAGGCTGGTCTCTGAGGCGCCCGCGCTCCTTGCAGACCGAGCCCAGCGCTGCCTTAAGTGGCGAGAGCTCCCCAGAGGGAAGGAGGGGGCTGTGCGCGCGGGCGGGTGCCCCTGACAGCTATTTCTATGGTTACAGGCCGGCTCTCCTTCCGGGGGAGGAGGCTGGAGGCTGGAGCTCACCCCTCTCCGCTGCCCAGATCAGCTGGGACCCCCGGCCGCCTCTGCTCTGACCGGCCTCGGGGAGCGCGTGCCGGGCTGTCTGATGTGCCCGCTCTCCGCCGTCACGGCCCCACCGCGCTCTGCTACCACCAAGTCTCCTAGTGCCACTGCCATCGCCACGCGGGCACCGGCTGCCAGGACGGGCTGGGCACACGCCTCGGCCAACCACAGGCCCCTGGGGGCTCAGACCAGCTCCGCCCGGTGCCAGGGCCGGCAGCAGTGCCCGCGGACAGACCAGGGACACGCCTCGTCTGCGCCGGCGCTGGGAAGCCACGCTCCCGGGACATGCGGACGCTGGCCTAGGGCCCGTCCTCGCCGCGGCCCGGAACACGTCCTCCCTGCGGCTAAGCGGAAGTGGAGTGGGGTTTGGGGAACGCCCGGCTTTTCCTCTCCGGTGCTCAGTCCTCGCTGGGGAGCAGGAGCCAGCGGGGGCGGACGGGGGTCCGGAGGCAGCCGGGCTGAGGCCGAGCTGACGGGCCGCCTGCCGGGAGCCAGCGAGCGGTCCCCGCGGCCGAGCGGACAGGCTGCGCATGAGCCACAGCCCACGCTGGAAGCAATCACACGTGCGGCTTTCTGGGCGATGACAAACACGGCAAACCGCTTTTATTCACAAAGGCCGCGGCATGAGCACAGGGGCGCTCGCTCCCCAGCCGGACACTGGCACAGACGGACGCCGGCCCGCGACCCGCCCGCCCGGGTCACATTCCAGAGGGGACCTGGGCTTTAAGGACAGGAGGGTGGTCAGCTGCTCGGGGCCGGGGAGGTCGGAGGTGGGCCAGCAGGTTTGTGTCAGCTCTCAGGTCCTCAGAGCCCGAGCCACCGGCGCGACCCGCTCCCAGCCCACCCGGTCCCAGGGCGCCCCTGGGGCTGAGGCCGCCCCCCAGGCCGGGCCGGGCACCTGCCTCTCCCACGCCACCCCTCCTCAGGGACGGCCAGGGCACAGCAGCGCCTGCCATCGGGGCCACGCCCCTCCTCCTGCCCACGCGGACGAGCCCTGGCCAGCACAGCGACACCCAGGCCGTCCCCGCCACGCACCCTCCCGGGACCACGCTCCGCACAAAGCCTGCAGCCCCTCCTCTTCCTGCCCGAGTCGGGCCACTTCCCGCCAGCGCCCGCCTCCCGAGTCCGTAGTCTGTCCGTGCGAGAGGGGGATGTGAGCTAAGGGTGACCCCGTGGGACAGACAGCCAGCCGGGCCCCGAGGGGGTGCCCCTGGAGCCTGAGGGGTGGTCCCCGCACCCGGGCCGTGGGCAGGTGCCCCCCGCAGCTCCGCAGGCCGATGGCAGGGTCTGGGACAGGTGTGCTCGCTGACAGGGCCAGGTGATGCCCAGGGGCTGCGGGGAAATCCCAGAGCCACCCCTCCCCCGACACCAGGCCTTGGACCTCTGGTGCTCACTGAGGCCCCGTCCCTGCTCCTGGGCCCTGGCCAGCCTCCCCAGGGAGCCTCTTGCTACCTCCGACGTCCCACCCCCAGGCTCACGCAGGCCCTGCCCCCTGCCTGCTGTGGGCCTCAGCGCTGGCGCCCACCTGGGTGCCGGGAGTGGGGGCCAGTCTGGCAGCAGGTGGAGGTGGGCCCTGGGTCCCAGCCCTGCACATGTGCCTGGCAGGGGCCGGGCCATCTCCAGGGAACAGCCGCAGGGTCTGAGGGGCCAGGGCCACAGGCAGGCTGCACACTGCACGGCCATATCATCGCCCATAAAGTCAGGGAGGCGCGGCCTGTGCTGGGGCAGCGTCGAGGCTGTGTACGCGGAGGCCAGGGCCCAGGGCGTACACACATCCACACGGCCCAGGACACAAGTCCGCGGGCTCACCCTGCCCTTCCCAGCTCTGCCCGTGGCCAGGCCTGGGGGCTGGGTGCACAGGCCTGGATGCCCCGGAGCCTGCCCGCCCCTCGGCCCCCGCAGGCCCCCTCAGGCCCATCGCCTGGAGCTGCCGGAGGGACAGACACCAGAGGCCGGCTTTGGGCGGAGGGCGCCTCGGAACCACGCAGCACCTGCCGGGACTTTCCTGGCCACTGGCTCCGGACCGGCGCCAGCGACAGCCCCGGCGGGTAAAGCGAGGCTCGGGCAGCAGCCGCCTCAGCCGGGCACCAAGCAGCCGGCGGGGAGGAGGAAGGTCGGCTCGGCGCCCACAGACCGTGCGACAAGCTTCGTTCCCGGCCAAGGCGGCTCCTGGCCCGTCCGTCCGTCCGGCTGTGCGCCCCGACCACCCTGCGGAAACGGGGCCGGGCAGGGGCGAGCACCGCCCCACAGGGAGGAGAAGGCGCTCGGGCCTCCCACAAACCAGCCACACAGAAGCCGGCGGTGCCGAGGGAGAGCAGGTCCTGTTCTGCCCTAAGAAAGTGACGCGCAGGCTCAGGGCCCGTCCTCCAGCGGCTTCCTCCTCCTAAGCTAGCCCTCTGTGGACAGAGCGGCCCCGTGGGCGGCGCGCCTGCAGGGACCCAGGGCGGGGGGCAGGGGGGCGCTTCTCTTCGCGGGCAGAGCTGGAGCCATGACGACTTCGTCCGAGTCGTCCGAGTCGCCGTCTTCCCAGTGCGCAGACGAGGGCGGGGACTCGGCTGAAAGGAACCAGGGCGGGGGGGGGGGGGGGGGTCACCCCACTGCCCTTCCTGGCAGGAAACGCGGTCGGACAGACAGACCTAACCGCTTCACACCGCCATGGCCTCTCCCGTCACCGCCTCGCCACCCCAGCCTCTCGGCTCAGCTCCGAACACTGGCCTTCCCGACACGCAAACGCCGTGCGACAGGCCTTGTGGGCACCGGCACCAGGAGGCTGAGTGTGGGGGCTCCTGAGCACCCTGCAGCAGGTCCGGCGGGCGGTGGCGGCAGATGCTGTGCCCGGGCCACCAGCCTCCTCCTGAGCATCGCCCATCGGGGCGGAGGCAGGACCACCCAGCAGCCACCGGGGCTTCCGAGCTGTGTGCCCCCTGCACACCGGAGCGGCCACCCCAGGCGAGGGGCCGGGACCCAGGTGACGGGTGTGGAGGGCGGGCCCCACAGAGAGGGCTCTCGCGCTCTGCTTCGCGGGATCGGAGGTGAGATGAGGGGGGCTCTCGCCGCATCGGCTTCCTTCTGGGACTCTCGGGGAAATGATCACCGAAGTGGAAACTTATGAAAATAAAAACATCGCCCTGGCCGGGTTGGCTCAGTGGATAGAGTGTCACCTTGGGGACTGAAGGGTCCCGGGTTCGATTCTGGTCAAGGGCATGTACCTTGGTTGCAGGCCCCTCCCTGGCCCAGCTCGTGCAGGAGGCAACCCATCGATGTGTCTCTCTCACATGATGTTCCTCTGTCTTTCCCTCTCTCTCCCACTCTCCCTAAAACCAATGGAAAAATACCCTCGGGTGAGGATTAACAAAATGAAACAAAAAAACCACACAGTATTCAAGGTTAGCTCAGGCCTTTTCCCTTAAAAACACTGGCAACCAGACGGAGCGGGCCCCCGGGCCCTGTCCCACAGACAGTTCTGGGGAGCAGGCTGCACACGGGAGTGGCGGAGGCCAGGCTGCCGCGAGGCGGGGGCGCACACCGCAGCCCCGATCACAGGACCAGGCCGACACGGGGTCTGCTGGGCCGGGGAGCCCGGCGCCCCAGTGCAGGGGCTGGGGCAGGTCCCAGGACTGTCTGCTGAGCTTTACAAACGGAGGTTTGGAGAGAATACCGGGGTTCGAGCTCCAGAGCCCGGACAAGGCTGAAAAAGGCAACGGAGACGATAAGACGTGATTTCCGATGAGGATTCCGGGCGAGCTGTGTGCAGACTCAGCTGGTCCTGGAACCTCTCCTCCCCCCACCCCCTGCAGGGAAGGGGTGCTGGGCCGAGGGCACCTCCTTCCCTGCCCCCACGGCTGCTGCTGCCCGTGGCCTCCCACTCACCAGGGCAGGGCTGCGCGGCTGGGCCCTCCACGGCGTCCCCACCGCTCGCTTCACCGTCTTCCTGACCTGGAACACGCAGGCCAGAGCAGTCAGCGCCGGGCGCGGCCCTCACCGCCCCCCTCCGTTCTCCCGGCACCTTCCGTTCAGATCAACGCTTCAGGCGCCCCCTTGGCCAGGGGCACAGGTGCCGGCCACTCACACCACGTTACACCTCCATGACACCCGGAGCCCCAGAGGGCTGCCGCCTTTTGTAGGTTCCCTGACTGGGAGCCCCCGCCCGCCCGCCTGCCTCCTCCGACTCATCTTTCCCACCGAGGACGCCCCTGGGAAAGGCTGAGGGTGACACAGCCCTGCTCGTGCCTTCCCACAGCCCCCACAGCCCGAGGCTGCAGGCTTAGATCTCCACCCGCCCGGGCTCCTCCCCCTCCAGCAGGTGGAGGTGAGCTGCCCAGTTGCAGGACGAGGTGGGAGGATCCCCAGGACAGCAGGGAGCCCTGGATTTGGGGGCTGAAAGCAATTCCCAGCTGCCACCTCGCATGGTGGCCCCGCCGGGCTCCAACCTCACAGGGTCCCGCCACCCCTGGGCCTTCCTGAGCGGAAAAGGAAACTGAAGCAATTCTTTACTGAAAACCCAGCCCCGGGGACACTGGCCGAGGGAGGCCCCCAGCTGGAGCCGAGCGCAAAGCCAGGACGCCTGCTCGCAGCTGGGCCGCAGCGGGGACCGGGCGCCTGCGGGTGACTGACCGGCCTGCAGGTGACTGTTGGTTCTGAGCCCCAGGAAGTGCCTGGGGCTCGCCTGTCCTCCCACAGCCCCCGGGGAAGGGGCGCGCTGTGACGGGGAGGCTGGGGGAGGCTCCAGCCAGGCGAGACTGAGTCTGCAGGCGGGGGGTCAGGCCTCACACGCGCTCCATGTCCTGTGCTTCGGGTGGTGGGCTGTGTGGCCCTGGCACCGACACGCCATGACGTGGACTCACCGGCAGGCGCCGCAGCGGGGGCTGGCGGGGAGGGCGTGCTGAGTGTGGCCGGAGCAGGTGTCCTGGCGGAGGCGGCAGGGAGAGCCCCGGGACTGGAAGAGAGACCGCAGCTGGGCTCGCTGGCTTCCGGGGCCACTGGCCCGACAGGGCGGGCAGCAGGTAGCTGCGCCCCGGCCGAACCCCATCCTGACACAGCTGGCCGTGGGGGCTCCCCGAGTCCTCGGTCAGCCTCCCGCATGCTCGCTGAGGCCGGACCTCAGACACCCCTCCCTGCTGTCTCGGGGTGAGGCCGCCATCCACCTCCCGCTGGCTGAGTGCCCGGGGGGACCCGCCACGGTCGTACGCAGCCGGCCCGTGTGGCTCTGACGTGGCTGCCCCTCTGCATGGAGAAGCTGCGGGCCTAACACGCAGGCCGAGACGCGGAGGTGTGTGGAGGGGGGAGAGCAGCGCCCGCGGGACCGGGAGGGGCCTGCGCTTCCCAGGAGCACACACTGGCCGGCGCGGAGCCTCGCTGTGGACCCCACCTGTGGCCCGAGTTCGCTCAGAGGGGCTGAGTGCTCGTAGTGGGAGTCCTGCCCGAGGGGCAGCGTGACCAGCAACGGCACTGATTCCTCAGGACGGTGTGGCTGCAGGAGGCCCTGAGCCTGGGGGCGGGGTGGGGGCGCGGTTCCTCAGAAAGGGGGATGCGCTGGGACACGGGGCAGCCAGTCCACAAGCTGGGCTCTGCCAGCCCCACGGGTCTCTCTCTCCTGCCTGACCCGCCCGTCTGACCAGGACGGGGCCACCCGCCTGCACGGCACGGGGGCGGGTTTCAGCAGGTGCGGCGTTTGCTCTGGCCCCTCAGACCCCCACGCGCACCTGTGCCGGGCGCACCTGTGCTGGGGACACGGAGCAGGCGGGCCTGCCAGGCCGCTTACCTGGGCCTGACCCGTGCCAGGTGTGCCCGGAAGACCGACTGGATGAGGGTGACGGCCGCCTCCTGCCTGGGGTCGCCCTCGGCCTGGACCACGGGGCTCGGAGGGCGGGGTGAGGGAGGGCTCTGCGGAGTAACGACGGGCGAGCCCTGAGAACTGCCCGCCCTCGGGGGGCACAGCTCCGTCAGGGGCTCGGCTCCTACTCTCCAGGCAGCAGTTTCCGGCTGCAGGTCAGTTCCTGGCTCGAGACCCTTCAGAGGACCCCTCGCCACTTCCCCGAGGACAGGCGCACCCGCTCCTGTCTAAGCTCCCATCCGAACGGCAACAAGGACCTCCTGCCGGATGTAACTGGGCGCCAGGGAGCGCCAGGCGGGGCCTGCAGGGCCGGGAGGGAGGGAGCACCACCTGGGGCGAGGCAGGACCGGAGGCTGGGAGGGGGTACCTGGCTGGGGAGGCCGGGCGCACTGGGAGGTCTGGGACCACACGCTGGGCTCGTCAATAGCCTCGCCCGAGCCAGGTGTCCGCGGAAGGCCGCCTGGAGCACCGTGGCCGCCTGGCAGGGAGAGAGGACGGAGGTGAGGTTACTGCCCAGGAGGTGGCGGGTGGGGACCAGGGGAGATTTCGGGGGGAAGCTCCGAGAGCAGAGGCAGGGCGTCCCTCACGTCCGACCGCACGGTCACCGAGACTCACAGCGCCTCTCTCCCCAGAACCTCCGGGCACAGACAGAGCCCCGTGACCGTGACCGCGACCCCCGGCGGCTCAGCGTGCGCGTGAACCGCGGCCGGTGTCCTGTGGCCGCTCCTCCACGTCACCCGCCACGCGCACCTCCGAGGAGCGGCCACACGACCTCGCGCTGCGCTGTCGCAGGCTGGTGCCGCAGCCGGCCTCCCGGTCGGACTCCGCGGGGACCAGGACTGAGCTGCCCGGAGCCCGCCCCACGCTCACCTCTGAAAGCGGGACCCAAACCTGCTCACCTGGTCCAGCGCGGCCTCTCTCTTCTGAAACAGAGACAAGGCCTGAGCTGGCGCGAGGGTCAACGCCTCACATTGGAGCCCGTTCCCTGGTCCTGCCCCTGCCAGTCACGGGGGGGGGGGGGGTGCCCGCTCTGCCAGCTGCCAGGCCTGGGACCAGCCCCTGCCCCTGCCATGGCGAGCGCTCACCCCTCTGTTCTGTCTCCCTCGTCCTCCTGCACCGACCACAGGCCCGCCCGTCTGAGGGGCCCGGTGACGGTGGGCCGGCAGCTGGCAGGGGCCTCAGCACCCCCTGGTGGGTGCAGCCCCGCAGGCCCCGGAGCCCTCACCTGGCGCCTGTACACCTTCCACCGGGCCTGCAGGGTGCGGGCGGCCGCGTGTCTCCGCTGCTCCGAGCAGGCGCAGGGCTGGGACGGGCTGTCCTCGCTGGTGCCGGGCTCCGGGTCCTGCTGAGGGGGACTGCTGGCAGGCCGGGGCTCCTCCGGCGCCTGCAGGGAACCACGGTGTAGGGGTCACTGGCCCCGACAGCCTGTGCCGGTGCCGGAGAGGTCTGTGCCCGCACGCCCAGTGGACGCTCCGGAGGGACCGCACGGGCTGGGGCACAGGCGGGTCTTCGCTGAGCGGGCCCTCGGGGCGCTCTCCCGGACAGCCCGCGGGCAGCCCAGTGGCTCTGCACAGCGCAAGGACGCCTGCTGCCCAGGGCCCTTGGCCTTTTGCTGACGCTGTTACAAACGCGGGCCTGCTGGGGTGAAGGCAGGTTCCTAGCTCGGCTTGGAAGGAGAAAGAAGCAATGGCTCCGTGACGATCAGAGAGCCTGACCGGTGCCACTCAGGGTCCGCACGCATGGCCCACAAGGACCCCGCTCCAAAGGAGCCACCACCACGATGTCCTCACCCCAGAGGGCGGGCTCCGTGGGACGCGTGGCTAGAGAAAGGCTCCGGAGAGGCCGTACCTCAGGGGTCCCCTCCGTGGGGTCGTCTGCCTCTTCCTCCTTCGCTGCCTCCAGGTCCTGGCACCGCCTGGTCAGTGCTCGAACCTCCTCCCTAGCGTGGGAAGGGGACGGGACACCGTTCTGCCATCACGCAGCGCGCAGCGTCCGCGTGTGGACATCCGGCAGCAGACGAGTGGTGGGGGCCCAGCCGCCACGCAGCACCCACACGGGCATGTGGTGGCACCCCAGCACCGCTCCGGCCAGGCGAGAACGGAAGAGGCGCTGACTGCGCGGGTGCGAGCAGGTGCTCGGTGGGTGTAAGCAAGCAACGTGCACAGGAAGCGCGTCCCGCCGCGGCCAAAGAGCGAAAGCCTCTGCTGGGACCCGCCCCTCTGGCCCCCCCAGCTGGCCTTTCCCCTGAGAACAAATGTTCACTTCGGTTCTGGCGGCAGGAGGCGGGGGGGGGGGGCGGGGGAGGCGGTGGGGGGGCGGCGGGGGCCGTGTCCGCTGTGAAGGTGGCAAGCAGCCCCTGAAGCAGCCACGAAGCAGGCCACAGAGACGGAGGAGAGAGAAGACAGGAGTTTGACCAGAAGCAAGAAGAGGCGCTGAAGGCGAGGCCGCGGGGAGGCCTCCGCTGGGGGAGGGCCGGCCACAGGTGGGGTAGGAATCGGGCCGAAGTGCGCTGTCCCTTGGGCCTGGGGCGATGGTGACCCTGACTGCCCTCCTGCTTTGGCATCTCCTGCCACTACAGCTGGAAGGAAGTGCTGTCTTGTGTACATTTAAGAATAAACTTTTGTAAAAATAAAGTTTATTTTAGCAACCTGTCTTAGTAATCACTCTGAGTGCTAAGTGTTTCTGCTCAGATTTCTGCTCTACCTCGTGGGGGCGTTTCTCATTGCTGTAAAAGCCACTGTTTTAAAGCGCACAGCCAGTGTCCAGTACATTCACGGTGTTGGGGAGCCCAGAGCCCTGCACCCGCCCGTCACCCCCACGCCCTGGCCTAGCCCTGCAACCACTGACCACTCTCTGCCCTGCCCGGCCTGCTCTGGACGTGCCGGGGTCCTCGGCGGCCTGTCTGCCTGCCGCTCCCGTGGACACGGTCTGAGGCCCATCCATGCTGTGGTGCATGTCAGACTGCGTCCCTCTTGTTCCCCGGTGTGGACACCTCCGTCTTTCTCTATTCACCCGCCATGGACATTTGGCTGCTTCGCTTTGGGGCTGTGGTGGAGCAGGGAGGCACCGTCCCCAGGAGGCCTGATGGGGGTGCGGCGGGGCTGGGGGAGGCGGCGGAGTGGAGGGTGTGGGCAGGGTGCCGGGCCAGCTTGCTGACTGGCCTGCCCGGAGGAGAGGGCCACTCCGCTGTCTCCTGGTCGCTTACCTCAGAGCCGCCTCCTGCGCTCGCCTGGCCTCCTCTCCTCGCCGCACCTCCTCCAGCTCCTTCTCCAAGTCGGCCTTGGCCTGGAGCAGCTGCCTCACCTCCAAACTGCACAGAGAACCAGACATGCGGGTCAGCCCCCCGGCCGGCCGTCACTGCAGGGGTGCTCAGCAAGCAGCCCCCTCCCTTTCTCACGACTGCGGGCGGACAAGGGGCAGAGGGTGAGACAGAGCCAGGATGGACCGAGCGCCCGCCACATGCCACTGAACACCTGCCGCCGCCAGCGAGAGCAGGTGCAGGGACAGTGGCGAGCAATGCAGACTCGACGAGGCCCTGCTCTCACCCGTCCTGGGGACAGGCGCCCCGAGGAGCTGCGCCCACGTGGCCACTCCTGTCCCACAGGTGAGTGGCTGAGGGCGGGGCTTTCAGAGGAGACCTCTGCCGGAAGCCCGGTCACACACGTGGGTGGTGGGCAGAGCGGGCACACAGCAGGGCTCAGGGAGCAGCTGTTGCCCTGCCACGTGACAGCGCAGGGGCCGTCACAGACGTCACTGCCCTCAGAGCGACCAGCCCGGCTGTTAGCTTCCCGACACACTGCCTTTCAGGAAGCCGCCACCTCGCTCTTGGATGCAGTTAGACTTCCCCTGCAGGCGCAGCAGCAGGCGGTGCCAGGGCGCGGCCTCCGCTGTCAGAGAGCAGCGGGCACTCAGCCACCGAGTCCTCCCGGCCTGGATGTGCACGCGGGCACCGGGGGTCTCAGCCGGCACCAGATTCCTGGTCTGGGCCCCCGGCCTCCAACCAGCCCCGGTGGGCGGGGCCTGAGGTGCCGCATCTCTAACCGGCTCTCAGGTGGGCGGGGCCTGAGGTGCCGCATCTCCAATCAGCTCTCAGGTGGGCGGGGCCTGAGGTGCCGCATCTCCAATCAGCTCTCAGGTGGGCGGGGCCTGAGACGCGGTCTCAGAAGCCGCGCGGCTCGGATTGCTCTCGCAGAGCCGGGCCTAGAGAACATGGCTGTCTGACACGTCAGGCAGGGGTCAAACACGGGACGGAGCCTGTAGGCCTCTGCATGGGTTAGAGGAGAATGTGGGCGTCCCCCCCCCCAGCTCAGCCTAAGGAGCCCTAAAGGCCTCTTTCAGTGACGCAATATGGCCAATGGACGTCCTCTCACCCTCCCGCTGCCCGCGTTTCGCAGCCGGAACAGAGGTTCAGACTCTGCTGAGAGCCGAGCACCCCGGCCCAGGGGGCGCGTAAGCCCGGAAGAACACGTTTCAGGGAAGCGGGCTCCGGGCCACGTACTCTCTCTCCTGCAGCTGGGCCTGCAGGGCCTTCCGCTCGCCCTTCAGGCTCCGCAGGGCGCCCCGGAGACGCTCGCTGTCCTCCTGGCGCTCGCCGTCCTGGGGGCGCTCGCTGTCCTCCTGGGGCTCAGGGCGCGGCTGCCGGTGCCCCCACGTGCTGGACGCGGAGCGCGCCAGGGGGTCTGACCAGACCCCGTCCGAGGCCTGCGGTTTGGGGCTTTCCATCGAACTGATCTTCTGGGGGCGACACAGGCACTTGTTAGAGTTACGCCTAGCGACCTCCCCATCCCGGGCGCCAGCACCGCTCAGCCCGGAAAAGCTCGGCCACTGGCCCCGGGGCCTCCCCTGGGCCTTTCCTTCCCAACAAGCTTGGTTTTAAAACACCCCAAACTACAAAGTTATACGTTTCGCTTCTAACCATGTGAAGTTACAGGATTACTCGGCTCAGCCACCAGCGCGGCGGCCCTGAGCCGTTCTCCGGCTGCTCGGGCGCCACGTCAGTCTGACGTCGGCATGCAGAGGGCAGTGCATGCGGCCGGGCACGTCTCCGTGAGCTCAGGCAGCACACGCTGCTGAGGGAAACCACCGCGGCGTGTGGGCAGCGAGGAGCCACACGGGCACGTGCAGCGGCTTTCTGAGGCGCCGGGCCCTCTGCACCCACCCGACCTGGGGCCCGCGCGGCGGGGCGCTCAGGCCTACCCCCTCTGGACTGCGCCCATCTGCAGGCAGCCATGCTCAGGGCCACCCGGCTCAGTCCCTAAGTCCAGGAGCAAAGCCCTGCCTGTCCCCATCTCCTCCCCGCGCAGGGCGGGCCCTGACCAGGCAGTAACGCTGACAGGCGCTCACCTTCTCCAGCTCCGCGATCCGCCGCAGCAGCCGGGGCTTGCTCCACTCCGCGCACCCTGGCGGAAGCACCGGCTGTAAAGGACGCTGGGCCTGCAGCCACCCCGCCCCTGCCTGGCACCGCCCTGGGCCCCGTGAGGCGGCAGATTCCTGCTCCAAAGGGCTTCTCCGCAATGGGGAGTCCGCCCCTCCCACTGTGGAGCCCCCGGCACCTGTCTCCTAGGCCTCAGGCGACCCCGGGTCTGCCTGGCAGGCTCTTCAAGGCCATGGTCCCCACTGTGCCAGCCCCACAGCCGCCCCATCCGCAGCCTCTGAACCCCCCTCCCCCCCGCACCTGCTCCAGGTCACCGCTCGCTCCTGGCCCCTCTCTGCTCACTCACAGGTGCTGTGATGTCGCCCGGCCACCTGCTCCCTGATGGCCACCAGGCCTTGGTCTGCCCAGGCCTCGGCCCCGACCTCACTGACCGCCCCCAGGGCACCTGAACCCCTGCGAGGACTCTGCAGGCCCTGCCCGGCCCTCATCCCGCCTGCCCACCCTGACCTGCTGGCTCCTCCCTCCCTGGTACGATGTCACCCACGGGGGCACCTGCCTGCTTCAGTTTACTGCCGTCTCCAGCCCCCAGGCCAGAGCCGGGCACAGCAGGTGCTCGTTACATCCCGGCACATCAGCTGGCCGCCCGGTGGCAGGTGCCTGCCCTGGCGGGCCTTGCGGTGGGGGGAAGGGCCCGGGAGGCGCGGGCGGTACCCTTGGTCCGGGCGACGGTGGGCGAGCTGCTGAGCACGCGGTCCAGGTCCTCCTTCAGGCTCTGGTTCTCCTCGGTGAGCTCCTGCACGCTGCGCGACAGGCTCAGCAGCGCGCCACTCAGCTTCCTCTGCCGCCGCAGGCCGGCCTTCCTCTCCACCACGGGCCTGCGAACCGGACCCGCTAAGGCTCCGCGCGGACGAGAACCGCAGTCCCGCAGGACGCGAACTCTGACCCCCGTCAGCAAGCCGTCAGCCCAGAGGGCTCCGTCCTGCGTCGGGCACCGTGGTGGAGGCCCAGCTGCGGCCACTGGTGCATGCGCACCCGTCCTCCCAGAGCCCAGAGCGGTCCTCAGCCCTCCCAGGCTCCGTCCGCCCACACGAGCCCGTTTACAGGGGCCCTGGTCAGCACGGACACGGCCGGGTCGGACAGGCGCCGCCGCCCGAGCCTCAGCCTCGGTCACTGAGTGTCACCGCGGTCTGCTGAGCGCCGCCTGTCCCGCTCGGGGCTTCCTGTCAGCGGCTCACTGCTCAGAGCGGCCCCCGCGCAGCGGCCACGTTCCCACGCAGGAGGCAGCCCCGAGGGCCGAGGGCTGTGTGACCCCACGAACGCTCGCACCTGGGAGGCGCCGAGACCAACACCTGCAGCGCCGTGAGCGGAGCCCTGGGAACTGCTCCGCCCCGAGCCGCGCGGCATTCACCGCCCAGCGCCCTGCAGACGGCCCTGCAGCACTCCCTGCCCCCACAGAGCAGGGGGCGGGCCTGGCTCGGGGCTGCTCCAGGACCGTCTCTCACAGAGGCCGCGAGCTACGAGGCGGGCCAGCGCTTCCCTGTCTAACAGCCCGCGCCCCTGCGCCATGTCTCCCCAGCACCCGTGGTGCCTGGAAGCAGTGCCTGCCGCCCTGGGGGCTGCGGTGGGTGTGGACAGTGACTGCGTAGGGCCATGCTGTTGGCAGTGAGCAGGGCAACGGAGGGCACCTCCGTAACCACGGCGAAGGGACCCCAGCAGGAGTGAGTGTCACACGAGATCATCGTACTTGCGTCCCGGCGTTTCCGAGCTCGCCAGCAGCGTCTGGAGGCGGTGGATCTGTGGACGCGAGAGAAAGGCATTGAGCCCTAGCGCCCGGGACGCCTCCCCGGAGCGGCAGCCACAGGCCCGCCCTGCCCCGTGCGAGAGGGAAGCTCTGGCCTGACTCATGTTCGTGGTGGCCGGGGACGGGGTCCCCACTGTGCCACCGGGTGGCCACCGAAGCCAGCAGCGACCCTCCCTCTCCACCAGCCCCACGCCCGCCGGGCAGAGGACACCCACCTCCTCGTAGTACGTCTCCATGACAATCCGCATCTCTTCCAAGCTCGTGGTCTTCATGTCCGTCTGCAGCTTGCTGAAACCAAGTTCAGAGTGAGCAGAGCCAGCACCCGGCACAGAGACGCGGCCGGTCCTGGGCCTCGGAGAGGGCGGGAGTGAGGGCTGAGGCCCCAGGCGCGGGCGGCCACGCGTAGACCCTTTCCCGACGGGAGACTGCTCAGCAGCACAGGCCCCTCCCGGCGGCCGGCTGCTCCCAGGGAGGGGACGGGCGCCCTGAGCGGGGCCTCGGGGGGCAGAGCGTAACAGGCCAGAGAAGTACTTTCTCCCGTCCCGCCAGCATGGGTCCCCCTTCTCAGCTGCTGACAGACAGACAGAGGCACCCCCGAGAGGCGGAGCCGAGCAGGACCCTGCAGCACGGGGCAGCACACGCGTTTCTTCAGCTGACAAGTTCAGAGGAAACGGAGAGGGAACCGCTGCACACGAGGACGAGGGCACGGAAAGCAGAGCCTGAGCTTCCTGAGCCAATGCCAACAGCGGGAGGGGCTCCCATCCCAACTCTGACGGCGGGGGGGGGGGGGCGGTCTGGGACAAGCCACGCATCAGGGCTTCTTGTGTCAAGACCCACAGGTTCCTGCTGCAGGTGAAGAGTGAGCACAGGGGCTAGAGGCCTCCAATGTGGCAGCTCGGGAAAGGGAAGGAAAACCCTGCTCCCTACTGACACCTGCAGGAGACGACTATATTCACTCTCTTTTTCTGGTGGAAGACAAAGCTGGGACCTGACCTGGATCAGAGGGGGGCCCTGGGACATAGGGGGGACATGGGACGGAGGGGGGACCTGGGACAGAAGGGGGCCCTGGGACAGAGGAGGGACCTGGATCAGAGGGGGGACCTGGGACAGAGGGGGGCCCTGGGACAGAGGGGGGCCTGGGACAGAGGGGGGCCCTGGATCAGAGGGGGGCCCTGGGACAGAGGGGGGACATGGGACGGAGGGGGGCCCTGGGACAGAGGAGGGCCCTGGGACGGAGGGGGGACCTGGGACAGAGGAGGGTGGGCGGGAAGTCAAGCTGCACCTGAGAACCTGGAGCCAATGCCAGACTGCATGAGGCAGCCCCGCCCGCTGGCAGCCCCAGGTGGTGCAGGCCGCCCCCCCCCCCGTGGCAGCCCCAGGTGGTGCAGGCCGCCCCCCCCCCCCCGTGGCAGCCCCAGGTGGTGCAGGCCGCCCCCCCCCCCCCCCCGTGGCAGCCCCAGGTGGTGCACCCCCCCCCCCCCCCGGCACCTGATGGTGCTGTCCTTGTCCTTGCACTGCTGCTCCAGCCGCAGGACCCTCTGCTTCAGCCCGTTGATGACCTGCAGCAGAACCCACGCCCGAGGCTGACGGCTCCCTCCTCTGAGCCTGGCCTGCCCAGGGGACCGTGTCTGTGCGCGGAGGCCCAGCACTGCCCACACCCCGGCCCGCCCATCGCCGGTCCCTCAGCGTGCCCCGTGTATTAAACAATGTGGGGGGGGGAGGTTCTGCTCCTGCTCGGCTCCTGCTCTGAACCAGGTGCCGGCGGCAGGCAGCGCTTGCTCAGTGGGGGGAGGCCCCGTGACCGCGTCTCCCACAACAGATTCCACCCGTGGGATCTGCTCAGCCACCCTCTCCCTGCCCCTCCCGGCCCCTCCCGGCCCCTCCTAGGCCCTCAGCGGCGTCTGGCGGGGCCGGGCTCCGGGAGGAGGGTCTTAGGAAGCTCCGAGCCCCTCAGCTGCACCTGCTTCACCGCACGGCGCGCTCTAGAGCGAAGGCGCCTCACAGGGGCGGGTCCTAAAGTGAGGTTTTGGGAAAGGCTGCCTGTCCTGTCGCAGCTGATACTCACCCAGCCAGCGTCCGGCCTCTTCTCTCCCAGAGTCCACACGAAATCCGGGCCCTGTGTGAGCAGAGCGAGACGTGAAGACACGCAGGCCGGCTCAGCGCCCGCCACGCCTCTGGCCAGGGCACCCTGCGGGCGGGCGGGCACGCACTCGGGACGGGTCCAGCAGCTGCTCAATCTGCCGGTCCTTCCGGCTGCTCTCCTCCTCGAGGCGCCGGAGCTTCGTCCGCAACAGGTCCGCGTCGCTTCTCTGCATGTGCAGTGACTGAGGAGAGAGAGGACATACGTCGTGCACACACCACGAGCACACACCGTGTACACATACCACACACCGTGTACACACACCACACACCGTGCACACACACCACACACCGTGCACACACACCACACACCGTGTACACACACCACAGACCGTGTACACACACCACAGACCGTGCACACACACCACACACCGTGTACACACACCACAGACTGTGTACACACACCACACACCGTGTACACACACCACACACCGTGCACACACACCACACACCGTGTACACACACCACACACCGTGTACACACACCACACACCGTGTACACACACCACACACCGTGTACACACACCACACACCGTGCACACACACCACAGACTGTGTACACACACCACACACCATGCACAAACACCACACACCATGTACACACACTACACACCGTGCACACACAAGCACACACCTTGCACACACACCACACACCGTGCACACACACCACACACCGTGTACACATACCACACACCTTGCACACACCACGAGCACACACCATGCACACACGAGCACACACCGTGTACACACACCACACACCGTGTACACACACCACACACCTTGCACACACCACGAGCACACACCATGCACACACCACAAGCACACACCGTACACACACACCACACACCTTGCACACACGAGCACACACCGTGCACACACCACGAGCACACACCGTGTACACACACCACACACCGTGTACACACACCACACACCTTGCACACACCACGAGCACACACCGTGCACACACCACGAGCACACACCGTGTACACACACCACACACCGTGTACACACACCACACACCTTGCACACACCACGAGCACACACCGTGTACACACACCACACACCGTGTACACACACCACACACCTTGCACATACCACGAGCACACACCGTGCACACACCACAAGCACACACCGTGCACACACACCACACACCGTGCACACACCACAAGCACACACCGTGCACACACACCACACACCGTGCACACACACCACAGACTGTGCACACACACCACATACCGTGCACACACACTACACACCGTGCACACACCACAAGCACACACTGTATACACACACCACACACCGTGTACACACACCACACACCATGCACACACACCACACACCGTGCACACACCACAAGCACACACTGTGCACACACACCACACACCGTGTACACACACCACACACCGTGCACACACACCACACCGTGTACACATACCACACACCGTGCACACACCACAAGCACACACCGTGCACACACACCACACACCGTGCACACACACCACACACCGTGCACACACACCACACACCGTGCACACACCACAAGCACACACCATGCACACACACCACACACCGTGTACACACACCACACACCGTGTACACACACCACACACCATGCACACACACCACACACCGTGCACACACATCAGACTGTGTACACATACCATGCACACACCACACACCATGCACACACACCACACACGCATACCATGCACACAGAGTGCGCATATACACCAGGTACACACACAGACATATATCACACACTCCAGCACATATGGTGCACACACACTGCACACATACACCATGCATGCACACACTATGCACACACACTGAGCATAGACACCGGCTCACACGTCGCGTGCACGCAGACAGCGGGGGCACCGAGCTCACCGTGCCCGGCTCCTCTCGGTGAGCGGCGCACACAGCATGGTGGGCGGAGGTGGGGTCACAGTAAGGAGACCGAGGGCACCACCGACCGGGGGGTAAGTGCGGGGGGGGCAGAGCCACCCCACGCAACTAGGAACTCTCCCACCCAAAAGGCCGTGGGCACAAGGACACGTGTTCTTTCCATGTGCACATGAGGAAGCACCCTCTCCCTCCAGGGGACTCGTGGCCACCCCAGGACGCCCAGTGCACACCCCACAGAGGGGCCAGCGGGCAGCCCACGCCGTGTGTTCAGCGGGTTAGTCAGGCGACGCGCGGTCACGGGAAGGTCAGGAAGCCAGCAATGGGACTGCTTCCGAAAACATGGAGCACGCGTGTCCCTATGCCTCCTGCCGGCGCAGCTCTGGGCGTGTGGGGGAAGGCAGCCAGCTGGGGCCTCAGGGGCCGGCACCACGCGCTGGGGAAGCCGGCCCGGCCCAGCCGATGGGCACCGGCAAGAACAGCCTTCTCTCTAACGGGGCGGGGGGGGGGGGGGGCGCCTGACGGACAAGAGCTGCCCGCCCCAGCAAGCACCGCAGAAAGCACGCGCCCTCCCGCCACAAAGGGGAGTGCGCGGGCCTGCGCCCCGTGGGCTGCAGCAGGTGCTGCCCTCCTCCTGGGGGAGGGGTGGGGGTCAGAGGCGGCCCACTGAGGGCCAGGACTTTCCATCGTCCAGCGGCAATGAGGCCACACACACACCAAACACAATGGAAGACTTAAATCTTAACGTGTCAACAACTCCATTACATGTAAGTGATCTAAACAGGCCAATTAGAAGACAGAGACTGGCAAAGCAGTTTACAAACCGGACGCACTCAGGTGCTGCCACAGAAACTCATTTTAAACTAACCAGACAGGCAGGTCCAAGTAAACGGCTGAGAAGAGATGCCGTCAGAACGTTATGCTAGAGAGGAGCTGGCCCAGGCCGGGGCTCAGTGGGTTGGAGTGTTCACCTTGGACAGACCACCGACCTCTCTGAGTCTCAAGGTCACCACCAATGACAGCGGTGAGCTGTGGGAGCGGCCGAGCGCGTGGGAAACGCCCCGTTAGCACTAAAGAAACACACACACGGGAGGTGACCACATTAAACACCGACGCTGGCATCGCCAGGCCGGTCTCAGGGCAAAGGCCTCTGCAGGTCCCCGCCTCCCGGTGCGCAGGGCAGCGCGCAGACACGGCGGCGGGCCTGTCCTCCACCAGGTCCAGCCCGGGGTCACGCTCACGCTCTCTCAATGGCCAGGCCCAGCACAGACCCCGCTTTCCCGTCACGGCTGGGAAGGCGTTCACTGTGGAAACCCACCAGGAGCAGGTAGACACTACCTTCTTCAAGTCCATGATCTCGTCATACATGTCCTCCTTCTCTCTGTAGACCGGCGTCCCCGGGGCGTGACCTGGAGGAAACACAAGCCCCTGACAGACCTGGAAAGGAGGGAGCTTCTCGGCCACGTCTAGGAAAACCCGGGAGCGAATAAAATCATCCTGAATAGGGAGCAGGAATCTTTCCAGCTTTTAGTCCAATGACAACTGTGTCCCCAGAGGAATGGGAACGGCCGTGCCGAGGAGGGAGCGGCAGAGCACAGGGCCGGGCGGAGTCGGCGGAGAAGGGACACGTGTACCTGTAAACAGCCAAGGAAACAAAGACAGCAAGCAACCCCCCCCCCCCCCAGGGCGAGGCCCGACAGGAGGCAGAGCGGTGAGAACAGCCCCCTCGCCGTGAGACCTGGCTTCTCCGTCGTATCTGCACTGTCCTCCCGGCACCGTTCCTACAGCTGACGCCACTAAGACTGTGCGGGAGGCGGGAACAGGGAAGCCTGGGACGAAGTCACCATCCCGTCAGGAGCGCCACCTCCCGGGGGCAGAATGGACTTTCGGGGTCACTGTCCTCGGGACACTCCATAGAGGAAGCCCCGACTCTCACCCCTTCCTGCTCCTGCTCAGTCGCGGTCGCCCCGTGCTCCCCATTGCTGGGGAACGCCTGAGGTCTGAACGTTCTGCTCTCAGCACCTCCGGCAGGTGGTTGGGGTGCTGGCGGGGGTGGGGCGGGGGCTGCCCCCAGGCAAGCCTGCCTCCAGGGAGTGCCCTCCTGCTGGCCGGGGGCGGCCACTGCGGGTCCCAGGGGGAAATGGAGGCTTTCCTCTGACCCGCCCCCGGCGGAAGGCTCAGCCGCCGGCCCTCAGGGAGGAGGGCCCGGTGTGCGCCGCTGCGCTCCCACGGCCAAGTCCCGCTGCCGCTGCCATCAGAGCGCTGCCCGCCCGCTCACACACTCCTGACCCCGGACCGCGCAGGGCAGGGCGCCGCCAGCACAGACCCAGGACAGTGTCGCCCACGGAGGCCGTCCCCAACCACGCTCTGTTCCGTAAAAGCCAGGAGGCTCGACGTCTCAAGGTTCATGTGAGCCTTCCAGACAAGTCACCTTAAAACCCTCTCCCACCCGCCCGCCACGCCGCCCGCCCTCAGGCCGCAGGTGCTGCCGGGACCACGGACCTTGCTTGGCACTTCCCAGCCACAGCCTCTGCGGCGTCAGGGCCGTCCTGCTTCCCAGGGGCATGCTGGCCGCCGTCCGCAGGGGCCGCCCGGCCGCGGTCCTCGGCTTGCAGTAATACGGCGACTCTGGAAGCCAGCGCAGGGTCAGGGCAGCGCACCGGCCTCACCGCGCTCCTCCCAGACGGCTGAGCCCCGAGCGGAGAAACCCAGCCGGGGGCCCAGGACGCGGGCTTGGCGGAAGGCTCGGCCACCGCTCAGGAGCTGCTGGGCCGGACCGCCCCCCCCCCCCAACTCGGGGTCTCCCTCCCAGGACCCAGGACGCCCCGCCCCAGCAGCCACCTCCCCAGGTCACCTGGGAGCCAGCGGCAGCCCGGCCTACTTACTGGGCGATGTGGGTGGAGGTTTATGGGCACTTTTCCTCTTTGTTTTCTGGGAGAAAGGAGAGCCGGGAGCAGCAGGTGAGCCTCTCCCCGGCCCCAGCCGGCCAAGCCCTGGCTGCTCAGGGTGGGGGCGAGGGCAGCGATGGGGAGACTGCCCTGCGGGCTGAGCAGACCGAGCAGAGCAAGGCCCACAGGCTCAGGGGGTGCCCCAAACCTGGGGCCCATGTGGTTCAGGGGGTGCCACTGAACCTGGGGCCCATGTGGTTCAGGGGGTGCCACCGAACCTGGGGCCCATGTGGTTCAGGGGGTGCCACTGAACCTGGGGCCCATGTGGCTCAGGGGGTGCCCGAACCCGGGGCCCATGTGGCTCAGGGGGTGCCCAAACCCGGGGCCCATGTGGCTCAGGGGGTGCCCAAACCCGGGGCCCACGTGGTTCAGGGGGTGCCCCAAACCTGGGGCCCATGTGGTTCAGGGGGTGCCACTGAACTGGGGGCCCATGTGGCTCAGGGGGTGCCCGAACCCGGGGCCCACGTGGCTCAGGGGTGCCACCGAACCCGGGGCCCATGTGGCTCAGGGGGTGCCCCCGTGGGCTGCAGCTAAGGGTGGCTCCAGTCACATCACAGATAGGGGGGATGTGGGGCCTTAAATTCAGTTGGAAACGCTGCACAAATGGCAGACCTGCCCACCCCAGCGTCCTCAGGCCTGGATGGCGGTGTGACTGTCCCCAGGGTGGGCGCAGGCAGCTGAGACCTCGTGACCAGGAAAAGAGGGAGCGTGTCTGGAGAGCCGGTGGGGCAAGCAGGGTGCTGACACAGAGCTGCGCCCGTGGGCTGCCCGCCTCGGGCCCTGTGGCCGGGAAGGCCCCTCCGCCCGTGTCCTCAGGCTTCCCCGCAGGGACCCCTCGCTTGGCCTCGGCGGAGGCACCAGGTCTGTCCCAGGCAGCTGGACCTCAGCCGAGACTGCTGGGCCCGTCCCTCAGCAGCTGGGGGACAGTTCCTCACCCTGCAATGGCCCTGCCGTCAGACAACGGCCCGCAGAACTGGGGGAGTGAGGTGTGGGGAGTCCGCTGCCATGGGGGCAGTGGCCTGGCTGGAATGCCCGCTGGGAGCCGGCTCCCCCTCTCCCACCGGCACAGGGAGCCGGCTCCCCCTCTCCCACCGGCACAGGGAGCCGGCTCCCCCTCTCCCACCGGCACAGGGAGCCGGCTCCCTCTCTCCCACCGGCACAGGGCGCCGGCTCCCCCTCTCCCACCGGCACAGGGCGCCGGCTCCCTCTCTCCCACCGGCACAGGGCGCCGGCTCCCCCTCTCCCACCGGCACAGGGAGCCGGCTCCCCCTCTCCCACCGGCACAGGGCGCCGGCTCCCCCTCTCCCACCGGCACAGGGCGCCGGCTCCCCCTCTCCCACAGGCACAGGGCGCCGGCTCCCCCTCTCCCACCGGCACAGGGCGCCGGCTCCCCCTCTCCCACCGGCACAGGGAGCCGGCTCCCCCTCTCCCACCGGCACAGGGCGCCGGCTCCCCCTCTCCCACCGGCACAGGGCGCCGGCTCCCCCTCTCCCACCGGCACAGGGCGCCGGCTCCCCCTCTCCCACCGGCACAGGGCGCCGGCTCCCCCTCTCCCACCGGCACAGGGCGCCGGCTCCCCCTCTCCCACCGGCACAGGGCGCCGGCTCCCCCTCTCCCACCGGCACAGGGCGCCGGCTCCCCCTCTCCCACCGGCACAGGGAGCCGGCTCCCCCTCTCCCACCGGCACAGGGAGCCGGCTCCCCCTCTCCCACCGGCACAGGGCGCCGGCTCCCCCTCTCCCACCGGCACAGGGAGCCGGCTCCCCCTCTCCCACCGGCACAGGGCGCCGGCTCCCCCTCTCCCACCGGCACAGGGCGCCGGCTCCCCCTCTCCCACCGGCACAGGGAGCCGGCTCCCCCTCTCCCACCGGCACAGGGCGCCGGCTCCCCCTCTCCCACCGGCACAGGGAGCCGGCTCCCCCTCTCCCACCGGCACAGGGAGCCGGCTCCCCCTCTCCCACCGGCACAGGGCGCCGGCTCCCCCTCTCCCACCGGCACAGGGCGCCGGCTCCCCCTCTCCCACCGGCACAGGGCGCCGGCTCCCCCTCTCCCACCGGCACAGGGCGCCGGCTCCCCCTCTCCCACCGGCACAGGGCGCCGGCTCCCCCTCTCCCACCGGCACAGGGAGCCGGCTCCCCCTCTCCCACCGGCACAGGGCGCCGGCTCCCCCTCTCCCACCGGCACAGGGAGCCGGCTCCCCCTCTCCCACCGGCACAGGGAGCCGGCTCCCCCTCTCCCACCGGCACAGGGAGCCGGCTCCCCCTCTCCCACCGGCACAGGGAGCCGGCTCCCCCTCTCCCACCGGCACAGGGAGCCGGCTCCCCCTCTCCCACCGGCACAGGGAGCCGGCTCCCCCTCTCCCACCGGCACAGGGAGCCGGTCCATTCTCCAAACAACCCAGGGGGCCGAGGGGCCGCAGCTGCCCTCGGGCCAGACCTGCCCGACCTGCTGTCTACGCTTCCTGGGCTGGGACCGGCCAGGACCCCGCTGTGCAGCTCAGAGCATCCTCTCCCACACAGCTGCCCTGACCTCACCCCGAGCCCTGCTCCCTCCCATCACGTGTCAGAATTGGGGGCCTGGAGGGGGGGGGCAAACCAGATGCAGGGTGGGAACCTGCCCACTGCTCAGGACTGACTTCTGAAAACAAGCTTGAAACTTACAATCTCAGTTACTCAACGAAAGACCTGCCCCTTTTCAAAGGCATCCGGAATCCGTGTTCCAGGTCTACACACAGCCGTGGGGGGAGCGCCCGCTGCACACGCGTGCGGAGTGTGCGGAAGGGAAGTCACCAGCACGGGACACGCGGGGCCTCCCGATCCCACTCACCGTCTCACAGTCGGAGTCGAAGGTAACCGCGGACAGACTGTCATCTCCCTGCAGGAAGAGAGCAGACAGGGAACCTCAAGGCACCTGCCTGGCCCCCGCAGTCACCCGCTGAGGCAGGAACCCCAACACCCGCCCGTGAGAGCCGCCAGCAGGCTGCTCGGCCATGCCAGGAGGGACGGGCGGGGACACAGAGCAAAAACGCCCCCGTCCCTCAGCCCGGCAAGCGTGTCCCGTCGCTGGGGACTTTGGATCAAGAACCGGTCCCTGTGGGAAGTGCTTCTTTCGTGTCCCACGTGTGTAACGTTCTCTCGCTCACCTTCCATCAGAGCTCCAGGACCCGTGACCATCTCCCAGTGAGAGCAAGCCAAAGCCCCGTGAAGCCCACGCGTCCCTGAGGTAGTGGGCTAACGAAGGCCCCGCGTCCCGGTCCAGGGCCGGCCTGGCCAGGGAGTGAGGTCGGGGCCGGCTGATGGGGTCCAGGCCCTGGCCCCTGCCGCACGGTGGCCACGCCATGGTAAAGGGTAAACAGGGCTGGTCTAGGGCCTCACACACAGCCTCTGACCAACAAGGAGCTTCTGCTGACCCGAGAGGGACCCCTAGGAGGTCAGGCTAAAAGCCTGAAACCCTGACCCTGTCCCCGGCTTGGCTCTTAAATCACGTGGTCACGCCCAGGCTCCATGGCACCCTGGGGCCCTGCGAGTGGGCCTGTCGCAGCCCAGGAGGTGAGGGCCCCCCGGTGGTGAGCGCTGGGAAGTCAGTGACCGGAGAGCCGGGCGGCTCTGCGCTGAGGAACGCCGGGGCTGGGCCTGGGCCGGCCGGACAGCCTGCCCGCGGAGGTCCCCGTCTGGTGAACAGGTCCCGGCTCAGCGGAGAAACCACTGCCCGCCTGTGCCCCCGGCTGCGTCTCCCGGTGCCCTCAGAGCCTGGCATGTATAAGGGGCTTAACAAACGCATGGGAAAGAGCGTTTCTAATAGCAAACCATGAAAGGGAGGGAGCAAAAGCAGGGAAATGATCAATAAAACAGGGGGTAGCCACAGGTTCGAATACTTAAAATCACGTTTTTGAGCCCTGGACGCTTTGGCTCAGTGGATAGAGCGTTGGTCTGCGGACCGAAGGGTCCCGGGTTCGATTCTGGTCAATAGCACGTACCTTGGTTGCAGGCTCCATCCCTGGCCCTGGTCGGGGCTCGTGCAGGAGGCAACCAATCAATGTGCTTCTCTCACATCGATGTTTCTCTCTCTTTCCCTCTCCCTTCCACTCTCTCTAAAAATCAACGGATAAATATCCTCGGGTGAGGATTGAAAAAAAAAAGATTGAAGCTGATTCACAGATGTCGTTACAAAGAACAGATAAAGTTATCAAGTAGTGATAAATATTTAAAAAATAAATAAAATCATGTTCTTAGAAATGTGTGGATATGGGAAAATGCTAACAACAAACTAAGTGGCAAAGGTTACAAAACAGTATAAATGTCTCAATTTTTAAAACTGTATGAAAAAAAAAAAAGATGCTTCGAAAGAAGATCGGGCAGGAAATAGACACACCGATTGGTTTTCGGTGGGTAGTTAGGTTCCCGGTAATTCTCCACGTTTTCTCCAATGGGCATCACGACCCCAGAAGTTACTTTTCAGAGATGGAGGAGCGCTAACAGGCAGGAACAGAAGGGCCCCTGACCCCAGGGACAAGCGGGAACTTCAGCGGCTCCCGGGGTGGGGGCACGAGGTCAGGCCCCATCCAGCTGCCTGCCCCCCCAGGCCCTGGAGCCCGCGCAGCTCCCCGCCTCAGGACCTGGGCACTGCTGCCCTCTGCTCCAGGTACCCCAGGCCACCCCGCAGAGCACCTGCTCCGACCCCGTCCACAGCCTCTGCGCCCGCCTGACAGCTCAGGGACGCCCGGCCTGCTCTCCCCGCTGGAACGCCTGGCTCCCAGACACCCCCCAGGCAGTCCTGGCCGGGAGCCCCGGGAAAAGGAGTGTGAGAGCCGCCGGTCCCCATCCCAGGGAGCGGGGCGGGGCGGCACCGCCTCCGGGAAGCCCTCACACCGGGATGGATGGCTCGGCCCTAGAGGCCCCGGGTGGGCGAACACTTACACAGTGAGCTCCGTCACCCGCGGGCCGCGATCGCGGGCACCGCACACGCCTGGCCTCCCAGGCGCCCAGGCGAGGGCGCTGCGTCCAGGAGGACTTCCTGGAAGCGGCGGCCTGTGCAAGGGCGGGCGGGGTCCGGGGTGCTGGAGGCCGGGCGAGGGGCGGCGATGCCCTGCCGCCCGCACGTGGGCGGGGGCTGCGGGCCGCTCTTATGCGGTAACAATCCCGGCAGCTGTCACCGGCGGCCGCGGCGTGCGCCCCTCCCGGCCCGGCCCGGCCCCCGCCCCCGCCCCCGCCGGCAGGCCCGCGAGCGGGAGGGAGCGAGGAGGCCCGCCCACCGCGCTTACCGTCTCCGAAGCCGGATCCCCGGTGCCCAGCGACATGGCTGTGGCGCTGCGGGCGCGGCGGTCCGGTTCTGAGGCTCCGCGGGCCGCCTGTCCGCCCGCAACCTCAAGACCCGTCCGCGCGCCCGCCGCGACCCCGCTGCCATGGCAACCGCGCGGGCCCCGGATGTGGCGCCGGGCGAGCCGGGCAGACAGTGCGCATGCGCCCCCCCCCCCCCCGCCGCGGGCGGGCCGACCGGCAGCGCTCCCGGAGGGGCGGGGCGGGATCCCGGCCTCCGGGCCCTGCAGCCCACACGGCGTCGCCGTCCATCCCGCGGGAAGCCTGTGAGCTGGTCGCGGGCCGGAGGGAGCCTCTGTGCCCGTTCCTCACCCGAGGGGACGGCCAGAGCGCCGCCTGGAGGCGCTGCAGAACCGCGGTTCACATCGAGGGAGCACTTCGCGCAGCGCCTCTAAGGGCCCCCCGCCCCCGACCACCGGGGCCGGCGACGAGGCGCATCCCGTTTCCCAGAGTCCAGTTCCGGGAGCAACAGGGCGGCTCCCCGCTCTTCACCAAGCAGTTCTGAGGGCCCGGGGGGGTGAGGGTCAGGCAGGGTGTGGTCCGACGTGGTTCCCATCACAATGAGTGTGTTTAAAGCTCCCTTTTTATTTCACGTCAATGCTCGGGAATGCTGCTTCCCGCCTCCTTACACCGGTGGGCCAGGCATTTCCCCGAAGGCGGCTGAAACACTGACTGCAGAGGAGCCTGTTGGTGTTGATCCGCGGGCCTTGAGGACCGCGGGCCGCTGAGGGCGCGGAGGGCCCAGCTGTGAGGCCAGAGGACCGCGGACTCTGCCTCAAGGGTGAAGACGCCCCTTTCGGGCACGTGCTCCACCCCCATTCCAGACCGGAGGTCCCCGGCCCGATAGGCCACGCCCCTTCCGGGAATAGGCCCGCCCCTTCCTGGAGCCCCGCCTTCCTGGCGCTAGGCCCGCCGGACGCTCTGGCACGTACCATTGAGTATCCCGTCGGGGGGATGTTCTCGGTAGGGACGACCGGTTTGGCGCTGGCCTGCCCCCAACGCCTTTCACGTTGACCCTGTTCCCTAACTCTGGCCCTCCGGGCTCTAGAGTGGTCTCGCGGGAGCTCTCGTTCCCATGCCCGCCGTCCCCGTCCTCCCCCCTCCAGGTTTGGCAGGTGGCGCGGTCCGGGGCGGGGCCTGTGGGAGGGGCGGGGCCTCGGCGGCGGACGGACCGGGAGTGGGGGAACTGAGCGGAAGGGTTGCGGTCTCCGTGCAGGTCGGAGGGATCGGGACCTCGGGCGAAGGCGGGGAGCCGCCTGGGCTTGGCGTGCGCGGCCCCGGCTGGGTCCCAGCGGCACTGCGGCCGCCGTCCCCCGATCCCTGTGGCCCTTCCTGGCTGCCCGGGCTCGGCGCCCGCGGCGGGGTCCACAGGCCTCAGACCGACTCCGGACTGCGGAGACCTAGCCTCGCTCGGGTGGAGACGGACACCCCGACCCGGGCGGACCTCCTGACCCCGACAGAGACACCGGCCACCCCCTACCCCACCCCCGCCGCAAAGCCCTCCCTGACCCCGGGCTGTTTATAGGCTACATATTGCACTCGGGGTGCGTGTTACCGCGTGTACACGAGGGCCCCCCGCCTCGCCCAGGCCACACACGCAGGTGCACACCCGGCTCGGGAGGGACGGCCGTGTGGACACACCGCTGGCCGCAGTGTTTCCGGACTCAGACGCGCTGACCCCGGACTGAGACGCACTTGAGCACTTAGCTGCCCCGGACGTACCCACACCCCACCGCGGGCCACCTGCAGCCTCGGTGAGCATCATGCTCTTGCCCTCACCAGAGTCCACAGTTGGCAGCGTTGAGCTCCTAAGGTCTCGTGGTTGACCCCAGACTGACTCCCTCCCAGCCCCGCGACCAGGAGGCAGGGCCGGCTTGCTCAGACCTCCATCCAGCTGCCCCCAGCCCCAGGCTGAGGCTTTGCATCCGTGCCTGCATCACCCCAGGGCTGTGATCGTTGTGGTCCGCCCGCTGTGTGGCAGTCCTGGGCCCTGAGCAGGCGTGGGGGGGGGCTGCTTGCGACTAGGGCTGGTGCGGGCCGGCCCTGACATTTCCTTTGCAGGACCCCCGGCCTCGTCATGGACCCCGAGTGTTCGCAGCTCCTCCCGGCTCTCTGTGCGGCTCTGGCAGACCCCAGGCAGCCCGTGGCCGATGACACCTGCTTGGAGAAGTTGCTGGACTGGTTTAAAACCCTCACTGAAGCAGGTAAGGGGCGCTGTTCTTGACTTTCCCCAGAGGCCAGAGGGTGCACAGGGCTCCCCTGTCCTGGAGGGCGGGGGGAGCTGCCAGTGGAGAGCAGCCCGCTGGCACGCGTGGCTGTGCGGTGACGGCCCGCGGCCCTGACCAGGGTCCAGCCTGCAGCTGCTGCGGGACAGCCCCTGCCTGGTGGAGCTGCTGCTCCAGGTGCCGAAGGCCCCGCGCCTGAGTCCCCGCGTCCTCGCCTTCTCGCTCCGCCTCGCGGGCCTGCTCGCCGCCCAAGAGGACTGCTTCCGGTTCCTGCAGGTGAGCCTTCTCCCCGCAGGCGCATAAAGCGGGGGGCTGTCACCCCCCGCCCCCCGTCTCCGCAGTGCTGCTTGCCTTGTAAAGGGATGGCGTGGGGCAGGGGACAGCCGGACCCCCGGGCATTAAACGCCCGGCATCAACGCCCGGTCAGTTGATTCCTGAGACGAACCAACAGGATCGACCAGCCTTTATTTAGACGGGGCTCCGGGGCCGCCTGCCCCTCCCGGCACAGCTGCCCAGGGCCCGAGCGGAGAGCCAGCCGCCTGCCCCAGCAAGGCCAGGGCCCACTCCTCTCCACTCCAGCAGGGGGAGCTGCTGCCCGGGCTCTTCGGGGAGGCGGGCCCCCTCGGCGGAGCGGCCTGGACGGCGCCCACTGTGCGCAGCGGCTGGATCCAGGGCCTGCGCTCCCTGGCCCAGCACCCCAGCGCCCTGCACTTCCTGGCCGACCTCGGTGAGTGCCCCCCGCCTGCCCGCTGTGGCCTCGCCATGCCCCTGCTGCGAGGCCCCGGGACCTCCTCACCGGGCCCGCGGGGCGGCGGGAGGCATGTCGGGCTGTGTGAGGAGCCCTGGGGCGACCGGGGGGCTGGAGGCCCCTCGAGAGTGGGAGCGTCCTAGCTCGCGGCTGCGGCCCAGCGGGCGGCTTTGGAACTAAGAGGAGGGATTGGGGCGCTGTGGGTTTAACGCCCGGCAGCAAACAGCGCTGACCCGCCGCCCAGCTCGGGCGCTTGGGCTCCTGAGCAGAGGACACTGAGCCGTCTCCCCCCAGGTGCCCTGGACACCGTGGTCGCCCTGCAGGGAGACTCCAGCCTGTTCGTGGCCTCGGCGGCCGGGCAGCTCCTGGCGCACATCCTGGGCCTGTCTCTGTGGGGCCAGGCCGAGGGCCCCCCCGGCCCCCAGGCGTGCGACTGGCCGGCCAGTGCCCAGAGGATCGTGGGCCACATCGAGGAGTCCCTGTGCTCCCCCGCCGCCCCGCGGGTCACGCAGGCCCTCAACGTCCTGACCACCACGTTCGGGCACTGCCACCGCCCGTGGACGCAGGTCCTCTGGGTGCGGCTGAGGCCCCTGGTGGCCTGTCTGCTCGAGAAGGACCCGGTGCCAGCCGCACACTCGCTGGTGGACCTCCTCCTCAGCGTGGCCCGGTCAGCCCCGGGTGCAGAGGGGGGCAGAGGGTGCTGGTTTTCCCGGGAGCCTCAGGGTGGCTGATACGCCGGGAGTAGAGGGGCCACCGGTGGGTCTGGACGCCTGCGCCCCTGGAGGGACCTGCGTCCCCGCTGGGCACGGCAGCCGCGGGCATGGCAGCCGCGCTGGCCCTGCGTGGCCCCGGGGAGCACCGGACTCACTCGCCTGCCGGGCCGTCTCTGCAGGTCCCCCGCGCTGAGCTCCGACCGCAGCCTGTGGGAGACGGTGGCGCGGGCTCTGGGCCGCCTGAGGCCCGCACACGCAGGGCCCCTGGCTCTGGGGCTGCTGACCCTGCAGGACTGGTGAGTGTGGCTCCTGCGGGGGGCGGGCGGGGCCTCGCTGTCCACGGTCCGAGCAGCGCTGTCCGGGCGGTGTGGCCAGGCCGTGGGCATTTCCTAGCTGCTCCCTCGTCCCCGCCCGCCTGGGGCCTGGGTACCTGTCGCGGTGCCTGTGGGAAGCTGCCTCTCAGGGCGTGTCCAGGTGCTGGCACTGCCCTCTGCCCACTGGCTGGGCCACTCGAGGCAGCCGCTCGCCTGGGGGGGAGCAGGGCTCACCGCGCCCTCCGTCCTCAGTCCCCAGGCCCTGAGCACCCAGGCCTTCGCCGTCCTCCTCCAGCCCCTGGCCTGCGTCCTGAAGGCTGCCGCGCCGGCCCCCGCGCCCCCAGGTACCGCTGGGCAGGGCAGACGCCCGTGGGAGGACGCCACCCCAACCAGGGGTGGAGGGTGGGACGGGGCCACCCAGCTCGCTGCTCCTGTCTTCCCGTCCCCACCCGAGTCAGTGGGCGCGTGGCCCCCGTGGGCACCACGTGGCCAGAGCAGCCGCCTCGCCCGCCCGGCTGGGCTCCGGGACTTGCCACTTCAGCCTCCGGAGGGGAGGGGTAGAGAGGGACCAGGTGTGCCCTGTGCCTGTGGCGGGCACAGAGAGGAGCTCCTGGCACAGAAGCCGCCCCAGGATGGGCGGGGCCTCGGCCTGGGGAGCCCTGGACCTGGCTCGGGCCCAGCCTGGTCGGCTGCTGTCACCTGACGAGCCCCGGCGTGGAACCTCCCTCCTGGTCGCTGGCGCGGGGGTGGCTGGGGGTTGGTGACGGTGGCGAGGCCTGTGCGGCCTGCGGGACGTGCCGCCGACCGGGAGCTGTTTCTGGTCCCCACAGGCTTGCCGGCCGGGCCCGAGGGCGACCCGGCGGCGGCGGACACGCTCCTGTCCTCCCGGTCGGCCTGCGTGGGGCTCCTGTGCCAGACCCTGGCCCACCTGGAGCTGCTGCAGCCCCTGGTAGGTGTGGCCCGGCCTGCGTCCCCCGGGCAGCGGGCAGCAGCCCCTGACCCCGCTGACCCCCCGCTCCCGCAGCCCCAGCGCCCCGCGCCCTGGCCCCAGGCACCCCTGCTGGGCGCCACGGTGACGGTCCTGCGGTTCTGCAATGGCTCAGCGGTGCCCGCCTCCGGCTCCGACGTGGGGGGCCGCCTCTGTGCCATCCTGGCCGGCTGCGTCCGCGTCCAGCGCGCGGCCCTCGGCTTCCTGGGGGCGCTGTCTGAGGACACAGGTGAGCGAGGGTGCGGCGCGCTCGGCTCGGGTGAGCAGGTCCCACAGGCCGCCCTTCCCTCCCTGCTCAGGACGTCCTGGGCTGTTGTCCTGTGGGGGTCGGGGGACACTCCCTGGGATGGGTCTGGGAGCCCAGGGCGGGCGGGCGGTGGGGGTTCCACCCACCATGTCTGTCCCAGGGCCCCCAGAGCTGGTGACGCAGGTGTTTGCCGTCCTCCTGGATTACCTCCGGAGCCCCGACTCCAGCCCCACGGTACAGGCTGGGGGGCAGGCCTGGGGGGCGGGAGAGGGGCAGAGGTGGGGGGCGCCCTGCAGGCCTCCGACCAGGCCAGTGTGCTTCCCCAGTGAGTTCTAAGGGGCAGGCGGCTGCGGGTTCGGCCGGGCCTGGCTGAATGGGGCGCTGGGAGCTGGGCGGGGAGGGCAGGAGGGGGCTGCGCACGGGTTCTCGCCGGGAGAGATGGCCCAGAGCCAGGGGGCCCTGCGCCGGTGCCCGGTGTTTGCTGCAGACCACCGTTCTCCTAGCCCCGCGGTTGAGCGGCCCTGGGGGGGGCAGTGACTCCCACCCACGCACCGAGCAGCAGTGGGAGTGGGCGAGGCCCCCGGTCCCGGGGCTTGAGGCAGAGGCGCTGCTAGTTTCTCGTGTCTTGGGCAGAAATTGCGTTTCCCCAGGAGTGAGGTCCCGAGGAGGCTGCCTCCCCTCCCCTCCCCTCCCCTCCCCTCCCCTCCCCTCCCCTCCCCTCCCCTCCCCTCCCCTCCCCTCCCCTCCCCTCGCTCCTCCAGAGGCCCCTTCTGCTTCCAGCCCATCTGACCCCCATGGCGGGGCAGGGCGGGGCCACAGGGAGGGCGGGGGCACGGGGTGGGCGGGGCGCAGGTGGTGGGCGGGGCACGGGGAGGGCGGAGCACGGGCACAGGGAGGGTGGGACGCAGGTGGAGGGCGGGGTGGGGCGCTCCCTCCGGCCTGCAGCCCCGCCCTCCCCAGGTTCTGAAGAAGGCCTTCCAGGCCACGCTGCAGTGGCTCCTGAGCGCCCCCACGCCCCCCGGCTGCTGCGCCCTGGACCCCCCCACCCAGCTGTTCCTCAGAGGTAACCCGGCCTCCCGCAGGGCACACCCGGGAGCCACAGGGCTGGGCGGGGCCGGGAGGGGCGGGGCCGGGAGGGGGCGGGCGCGGGGCCACTCTGACCCCCCTCCCGCCCCAGAGCTTCTCCCTGTGCTGCAGAGGCGCCTGTGCAGCCCCTGCTGGGAGGTGCGGGACTCGGGCCTCGAGTTCCTGACCCAGGTGGTCGGACACTGGGCAGGTGAGTGCGGCGGGGGCGGGGTGGGGGGGGGGTGCTGTGGCACCTGCACTGGTCACCCCGGTTGGCTCTGGAGCCTGGACCAGAGGCTGCCCGGGGAGAGGGCGAGGCTGCGGGCTCAGCTCGGTCACAGCTGCTGTGGCGCTCGCACCCTCAGGACAGGCCGGCTTCCGACACGCGCTCCTGGCGTCCGAGGTGCCCGAGCTCGCGCAGCAGCTCCTGCAGGACCCTGAGAGCTACGTCCGAGCCAGCGCCGTGACCGCCGTGGGGCAGCTCTCCAGCCGAGGGCTGCACGCCAGCCCCGCCGGCCCTGAGCACCCGGGGGGCCCGCAGGTGGGCGGCGGCAGGGCCTGGGGCAGGGCTCTGTCCAGCACGTCCCGGGTCTCCCCCTCAGCTCCCAGCACCCCATTGCGTGGATGCGGTCACCCCCCTCCTGTGACAGATGAGCACATACAGGGCGAGGGGCACGTGCTTAGCCTGAGGCCTGTGGGCGGGTTTGGGGGCTCTCCCTGCACCCCGCGGTGGGCACTCACCCTCCGCCCGCCCGCACCCTCCGTCCGCAGAAGAGCCTGCTCCTGGAGCTGCTGCACGTGCTGGCCACCGACGCGGAGGGCTTCCCCCGCCGGGCCGCCATGCAGGTCTTCACCCAGTGGCTGCGGGATGGCCACGCCGAGGCGGCCGAGGACACGGAGCGCTTCGTGGCCAGGGTGCTCCAGGCGGCGAGCCGGGACCTGGACTGGGAGGTCCGGGCCCAGGGTCTGGAGCTGGCGCGGGTGTTCCTGGAGCAGACGCTGGGCCCGCCCGGCCCCCCCGGCCCCCCCGCCGAGGCCGCCCCGGAGGCCGCCGCCCCGGCCCGCGTGGCCCAGGCCCTGCGCGCCGCCTGCCGCGTGCAGCTCGTGGAGTTCGCCTTGCGCGCCCTGTTTGACTACGACCGGCCCGTGGCCCGGAAGTCCTGTGACCTCCTCCTCTTCCTGCGGGACCAGGCCGCCCCCGGGGACGGCGTGCAGGAGGCGGGGGGCAGCCCCGACGTGGCCCCCGTGGAGGCCGCCCTGCAGAGGTGGCGGGCAGGCGAGCAGGGCCAGCCCCTGGGGCCCCTGGAGCCCGAGGCCGTGCTGGCCGTGCTGCGGTCCATGGACCTGGAGGGCCTCCGGGGGGCGCTGGCCGAGAGCAGTGACCACGTGGAGCGGAACCCCCAGTCGCTCCTGCAGGACATGCTGGCCACCGTGGGCCTCCGGGGGGACAACGAGGCCGACTGCTACTGAGGGCCCGCTGTGACCCCCCTGCCCCCCGCGACCTCTCTGCCCCCCGCGACCTCTCTGCCCTGTCTCTCTGCTGCTGGGCCTTGTCCCTCCCTCAGGCCCCGGGCCCCAGCTCGGCTGGCTGCACAGGGACCCTCGGGAGCCAGGCTGGGGGAGACCAGCGGTCAGTCACGTGTTTGGAAGTGTTATTAAAGTGGCTTATTTTCTACTAAAAATAAACACCTGTGACAGGCCACCGAGTCCGAGCCGTGTCTGAGACGCCGGCCAGGAGGAGGGGCGAGGAGGGACCTCCCGTGGCAGCCACTGGCCTCTGGCCTGTGGGTCTGCCCTGGGCCCCGGGCCTCTGGGATGATCAAGGGTCCGAGCACTGAGCTCCGCCTGGATGGGGCTGGACCCTGGCTCATGATGGTGGCCCCCGATCCAACCACGGCCGGGCTTCCAGCCGCAACCCCCAGAGTCGCCCTATGCGTCCAGTGACTCCGAGCTCACGCCTCCCCCAGGCAGGGGGAGCTCCGTGGTCACGCTGACCCACTCTCTGCAATGCTTCTGGAGGGCAGAACAGAGGGACTTTCCCGACTCGCTCGCCGAAGCCAGCATCTCCCAGACACCACATCCAGACAGAGACGGTTGGTCCAAGAAAGCGAGTCCTCTCATGAACTCAGACGTAAAAATCCTCAACAAAATACGGAATCCAACAACGTGTCCGTCCAATTCCCTATCCCGGCCAAGTGGGTTCAGCTCAGGCAGGCAAGGCCGGCTCAACCTCGGAACACCGAGGAAGGGGGCCTGGGAGGCTCAGAAGTCACGAACGTCACCTACAGTCCCCGGCTCAGACTGGGTCACGTGGCACACCCGACGACGACGATGACTACGGTGCCGAGGCCGAGGGTGTGGGAGGGCGAGCAGTCCGACCACCTGCCCGCCACGCTTCACGGCCGCCTTGTGGTGCCATTTGCGTGGGGTCGTGGCACCGTTACGTGTGCTGCTCGATGCCTCTGAGAAACGCTCCCTGGCTGTGGAGCGGGGCGGGGAGAGGTGTAACTGACCCATTCCTACCCTAGGAGCACAGCCCTTCAGGTGTCCAGTTTAAGTTGGGGTGGGTCTTCCGTGTACCCCCACTTGGGCAGGTCTGTCCCCTTACTCCCCGAGGTCACTCAGACCACATCCTGGCCATCTGGCCTCACCCAGGGCGCTCAGGGTCCCGTGGGGCTGCCCGGCCGCCCCTCAGGTCACATGCCCTGAACTCGGCCACCTGCTGGGCCTGAGGAGCTGCCCCTGGCTGCGTCCTGCAGGGGGCGCTCAGCCTGGACGAGGCGGAACCCCCGCCCCACCCCAGACCTCGGCCCTGTCTGCCCTGTGGGACCGCGGGGTGCCGAGCCCCGAGGGCTTACTGCATCCTTAGCCTGGAGCCTGGGGCAGGTAGCGCTGGGGAGGAGGAGGGACGAGAGGCGTCTGTCTGTCTGTCCCAGAGGGAGGGCAGCCCCAACAGGCCCCGAGGCAGGCGCTCCTGTCCGTCCAGCCTGCGTGGCCGTGCTGCCCTCTGCCGGCGGCGTGAGGCACCGCAGGGCATCCTATCCTCCACCCCCCCCAACCTGCGGTGTGGGCGGAGCCTGTGGTGTGGGCGGAGCCTGGCCGCGGGGTCCGCCCCCAGGAGGCGGGGCCTCGCTCGGTCGGCCAGGCCCGGGCTTCCTCCCGCGGGGCTGGTTCCAAGGGCAGGATTCCGACTGGACGGGCACTCCCCTGGCGGGCTGCGGAGGCATGGCCACCGTCTAGCAAGACCCGCCCAGGCCCAGGGAGGACGGCGGGGTGCGCCCAGCGCAGGTGAGATGGGAAACGTGGGAGAACCCGCCCCTTCCGGCCCCCGTGACCTCATCGGCCGGGTCTCCCAAAGGTCACTCGCTGGAACGGGGCAGGTCACCGGGATGTCTGAGTTAAAACTCGGCGGAGGGTTTGGCCGTGGCCGCTGCCCCTTCTGAGGAAGGTGTCCCCCAGGAGCCAGAGCTGGCCTTTCCGGGGCCACGGGCCTGCTCCCACGGGCGGGGCCGGGACAGGAGCGAGGAGACGGGGTCCTCCCACCGGCCCCCCCAGGCCTCCTGTGGGCTGAGAACCGGCGGCGGCTGCCGGGCCCCGGGGTTCTGAGTGGCGATCGGCCCTGTTTCAGAGGAAGCCCGTCCCGGTCACACGGGCTGAGTGTCTCGGCGGCCGGGGAGGAGCACGGTCCCGCACTCCCAGCACGTCTGTCTGTCTGTCCGTCCGTCTGTGCCCCCGGCCTCGGCTCTCAGCTGTGGCCCCAAAGCCCTGCCGAGTGGGCGGGAGCAGCCACTCGCCGCAGAGCCTCCCGGGCCTCGGGTGGATCCCAGGAGGGGCTGAGAGGAACCCTCGGAGACGGAGATGCCCTGTGAACGGACAGGGTGACGCTCAGGGCGCCGGTCCCCGAGCTGCCAGCGGGCGGGAGCCTGCGGGGCGAGGGGTCAGCCAGTCCCTCCCGCAGCTCCCGTGTGCGACGCGGCCAGCAGTCCAGCCCGGGAACTTGCACACACGCCCCGCTGCGGCCTGATGAAGGGGCAGCAGCCAGGCCCGTCGCAGGGACACATCCCCTCCGCCAGCCCCGACTCCCCGATTCCTGGCCTCTGTTTCCCTTTCTCCCCAGGGCCAAAGTCACTTCAGAATCATTCTGGATCCTTCCGCCCGCCCCAGCCAAGCCCTATCCCACCCACCTAGGCCCCGCCTACCCAACTTAAGCCCCGCCCCACCCACAGCCCCAGCAGACCGGCCAGTGAAGTTAGCCTCGCTGCGGGGGGCCCACGGTTGGGGAGCGTGGGGCAGGGAGGAGGGATGTGGCCTTGCTGATACTGGCCCATGGGACATCTGACTCAGCCTTTTCTGGGAGGAAATAAATCTCCAAAATGGCTTAGAGAAAAACATAGGCACACACCGGCTTAGCCACCGGTCATGTTACAGCTCCGGGTACAAACGACACCCCACCACGTCCAAAGGCCACATGCTCCGGGTGCTCCGGGTGCTCCGGGCGGCGCACACGGAAGGTCCAACACGGGCCACGCAGCGGCTCTGCAGACCCGCCGGGCCGGGCGGCTGCTGGAACCCCTCCCCTGGGAGCGCGGCCACCATCAGCCTCAGTCTAGAAGCGCCCCGCCGGGCGATGCCCTGCTGTGGCCCAGGAGGCCCGCTGGGCTGGGGGCTCCCCGAGGCCGCACAGCTGGGGGCTGCTGAGCAGGCCTGGTTGGCACCGACCCCTGGGCTCTGGGTCTTTCCTAGAGAAGCACCTGGGCAGTGTGAGCAGGAAGGAGGCGCCAGGTGGGAGACGCAGCTGGCTCCCGGCGGCCGCTCGGCCCTGCCCGGCCTGGTCCTGAGAGCAGCTGCTGCACCTTCCCCCAGACTCGGGAGGTCCCCGCGGCCAGGTGGGTGGCCAGCCTCGGGCGAAGATGCCAACCTAAACAGGCCCCAGCTGCCGCTCCGAGGCCCTGTGTGCACAGAGAGGGCGCGTCCCGGCAGGAATATTTTTATCCCGGAGGCCGGGAGGAGCAGGGAGGAGCAGGGAGGAGCAGGGCTTCCCCGGGCAGGCGAAGGGACCCCGGGGTGGCCTGGGGGCCCGGGAGCCAGCACAGGCCTGGTCCGGGCCACTGTCCCCGCCCCGGCCCACGGGTAACTGGATTAGTCCTGGCTCAGTGGGGCCACTGAACAGAGGAGCCCGCTGCAAGGAAACCAGCTTCTGGCCAGTGTATGGCCCTCGGAACGAAGGCCAGGAAAGCTCAATGCTGGGAACGAGCCAGGAGACCCTCCGCTTCGCCAAGCTGCGCGCGAAGAGCTGCTGAAACCCCGTAAATCAGGGAGAAACGGCCAGCAGCCCCCTCGCCGAGCACCTTGATTAACGAGAACCCGGAATAACAGGTTTATTTTTAGACCAGCTTCTCGGGTAAAGAGGCAAATGAAAACAAGCTCGGGCAGGGGCTATTTTAAAAAGCAGTTTCCAAGAAATGTCCACTCCGTGTCCACCCAGTTCCCCGCTGTGATGAAGGCCAGGCGGCCAGGACCGGCTCAGCGGAGGCGCCCGAACGCAGTGTCCGCCTCCTCGGCCCAGGGAGTGGCCTCGGAGAGGCCGCAAGGCCGGCTGTGGGCCCCAGCCCCCCAGGACACCAGGCTCTCAACCAGCCAACCAGAAACCAAGTCAGCCGGTCCCACGGGAGGCCATCACCCAAGCACTTTAATCCACTGTGTCGTGTGGAGCTGGGCCAGGCCTGGCACCCCGGGCTCTCGGCCCGTCCCCTGGGGGCCCCTCGGCCCTCGCAGGCCCTGCCTCCCTGGCTCCTGGACTCCAGACAGCACCCGCATCTTGAGCGCATCTCTCCTGCACGCACCCCCCACCCGTACCAGCTTCTGCCCAGAACACAGCGTCAACGTCATCTCAGCGAGGCCACCTCGGCATCCCTGTGGGTTCACGGACATTCTCAGCACCGAGCTGTCCTCACCATGTGTCCATGTTTATGGCCTCCCACTGGCCCGTGGTCAGCGGGGCCTGGTCCTAACACCTGGGGGCACACTCACCTGCCAACAGGAGGCCAAAGAGAGCAGCAGGAGGTGTCCGGGCGGCCTCGGTGGGTCTGAGCCCACGCATCCCTCTCCCTGCACTGTCTTATAGCAACAAGGGCGACCATCCTCCCGTCCTCACACCTGCTCAGGTAACACCTGTCGGAAATGAGCGTCGAGTGTAGGCCTCTCTCAGCTCAGCCGGTCGTGGGAGGAGCTGCTGGGGCAGGGGAAGCAGGTGGCCAGGGGGCAGCTGGGCGGGAGGCACCATGGCCATCTCCCTCCACGCCGCTCCCGCCCGTCTGTCAGTGGGGAAACGGCCAGCACGCGACAGCCTCTCGCCCTCGTTCCACAGCGGATCCCGCGCAGCCGGTGGTCACCACTGGGGGCGTCTCGCCACTCCTGCCCATGGGAAGCTGTGCTTGGAGGCCGTGCCAGCCGCCATGCGGCCGGCCGTTGGCACGTGGAGCAAAACCTGGTTCTCATCGCAGTGAGCCTGCGAGCAGACCCGCGTCAGCGTCACTGGCTTAATTTTTGGGTCTGAAAACTGAACTTAATGTTGGTTCTGAGTGCTGAGTGGTATTTTTTAAAGTGTATTTTTATTGATTTCAGAGAGGGAGAGAGAGAAACATCCATGATGAGAGAGAATCATTGATCGGCTGCCTCCTGCACGCCCACACCGGGGGTCGAGCCTGCAGCCTGGGCCTGTGCCCTGACTGGGAATCGAACCGTGACCTCCTGGTTTGTAGGTCGATGCTCAGCCCCTGAGCACGCTGCCGGGCTGAGTGGTACTCTCTACTGAGCAGAGAAAAAGTAAGGATTTACTTTAATCAACACCGAGAGGCTGGAGGCGGTCCAACGGCAAACCAGACGCTCGCAGCCGCGCCAATCCGGTGCGAGGGCCGCCTGGAGCCCACGCAGACACCCCGTCCTAACGCCGCGCTCACCTGCGGGGGTGACTGTCCTCCCGGGGGTCACGGCCACGCTGAGGATCCTGCCTCCAGATCGGTGCCTGCTCGGGGAATTAATAACCCGACTCGTAAGGAAAGAAATGCGCTGGAGTGCGATCATCGCAGCGCTGTCGCTCAGCATCTGGAACAGCTACAGACTGAGCAGCTGAAATACTTCAGCAACCCCACGTGTTCTTACGTGTACAGTGTAAGCGGGAGAAACGGAGAAGCGCGTCTTATTTGAGGAAGTTTATTGTTACATTTTTGCAATAATAGATGAGGCACCACTACCTCCTGCTCCTCCATCTCAATACAAAAGACAATAATCAGGGGTGACAGTGAAATTAAGATAAAAAATTACAAAAGCCGAGGCTTCAGAAACAAGGACTAGTCTATGTGTAGAAAGTTGTAAATGGTTTAGTTCAGCCTCACAAACTGTAACTTCTTCTCCGGTTAGGCGCCCCCAGGACTTAGAGCAGTGCCGGGGACACCCTCCTCAGCCGGGGACGCCCGGGCTCGGCGAGAAGCCCACAGGGGTGAGGGGTGGCCGAGCTGGTCGGGGTCCTGGCCTCCGGGCCATCCCGCCCCGCTCAACGCGGTCACAGTCCTCACACTCACATGGAAGTGAGCGAGCAAACGGGTCAGCCTGACTACAGGCAAAGCGCTCAGGGCCCAAGGGCCCAGCCGGGACCCAGCAGCCTCTCCTGAGCCCCGTTTCCCGGTCGGGGAGGACCAGCCTGCTCCTCACACCCGAGACCCGGCGCCCCCGTCACCGAAGGCGACCGCGACCTCAGAACCGCCTGCCTGAGCTGCCCTGTGCCCCACCCCTCCAGGCCACACAGCCGGGCCTGGGCCACAGCCTCGGCTCGTGGAGAGCCACAGGGGGCGGCACCCAATCAGCAACTTCTTTCTAACCAGAGCCGACCCTCGGCACACGCACCGGGGACTCTCACGCTGTGTGTCTCCTCGCTAAACACGGTGACAAGGTGACTCAGGAGTGGGCGTCCTCCCTCCCCTCTGGGTCAGCCCCTGCCACAGACTCATGTGTGCTGGGCCTGCTGACATGGAGCCGAGGGAGGCGCCAAGGGACACAGGAGGGGCCCAGGGTGGCCTTAGGACCAGGCCCCGGTGTGGCTAAGCCAGTGAGTTCTGGTGCCGGCGAGCGAGGAAGCTCTTTCCTTCCCTCTCAAGTGCTAGGCGAGCCCCACCCCCCGAGAACCGCATGGAGTGGCCCGCAGCGGGCAGTGGAATGCAATGCACTGAACAGTGTGGCACCTGCCGGGGTGGGCCTCCACCGGGCCCGCGGCACCCTGAGCTGGGAGCACGTGCTGTGTGGAATTCTAGAGGCAGAGCCTGCACAGGACCCGGATGGAGGGCGGCCCGGGAAGGGACCGGCTGGAAGAGGCACTGGGGTGGTGGCAGTCTGCAGGACCCAGGGTGGTGCGGGTCGGGGCTTCCTGAAGGTCAGTGTCTGCGGTGCACAGGCCGCCTGCTGGGCACGGGCTGTGCTAACCCTGCAGCGCCCAGACGCCGCGGACAGGAAGCCGGGGCTGCGCCACAGCGGCCACCTGCAGGTACGAGGCGACGCAGAGGAGCAGCCACCTGCAAGGCCGGCGGTGTGTCTTCGCGGGGGGAGAGGGGGGCAGGGCAGGGCAGGGCGGTCAGCGTAATAAGCACCGCCGAGTGCTACGTGGAGGGACGCGCCCTGTCCATGCGGCGGGCAAGGTGACAGGCAGGAGGCAGCGCCCCAGGCATTAAGGCACGACACGCCAGGAGCCCACCCCACCCCAGGCTGGGCCTTGGGCTCCGTCTCACAGCCTGGGGGCTCCGGGACGTGGCACAGGAGTTTTAAAAGGCAACGTGTTCCCTCTGGGAGGGGCACCAAGACCCCGCGGCGCCGCACTGGCCTGCGTCTGTGCACTGGGTCGCCTACACGCTACGGCGAGGCAGGGCTCTGGGTTAGTGGCAGGAAGACCTGCAGGTTAGAGGGAGCCGGGCAGGCCGGCGCTCGGTGCTGGTGTTAGAGAACGCGCACGCACATGCGCGCACACATGCACACGGACACACACCTGGGCACACGCCGGCATGCACACGGCGTTTCTGTGGAAAGCCACGCCACTCGACAGCAGTCCCGCCGGCTGCCGCCGGCGTCTCAGTAGTGTACCTCCCCAGGATTCAGTAGCTCATCGCAGCCCCGTCCTCCGCCCGCGTGGCCGCTCCCGCAGGTGCTGGCGGCGCTGCGCGGGCCGGAGGGCGGGGCCGGGCCCTCACTGCAGCATGATGTCCTTGAGGTTCTCCTGCAGGATCGTGTCCTTGACGGCGTGGAACACGAAGCGGATGTTCTCCGTGTCGATGGCCGTGGTGAAGTGGTGGAAGAGCGCCTTGCTGCGGTTCCGGCGCCGGCGGTCGAAGCACTGCACCAGGTAGCGCTGCACGTCCTCCAGCCGGTGCGGGTCGCCGCGGAAGTCGGGGAAGTGCTTGCTGATGGCGACGCTGCGCACCTTCTCCACCAGCAGGTCCGTCTTGTTGAGGAAGAGGATGATGGACACGTTGACGAAGAGCTTGTTGTTGACGATGGTCTCGAAGATGTTCATGGACTCCAGCAGCCGGTTGGTGCGCCGGTCCTCCATGAGCACCTGGTCGTACTCGCTGGAGGACACCATGAACAGGATGGACGTGATCCCGTCGAAGCACTGGAACCACTTCTGGCGCTGGGACCGCTGGCCGCCCACGTCCACCATCTTGAAGGGGATCTTCTTGATCACGAAGTCGTGCTCCACTATGCCCTTGGTGGCCTTCCTGGCCAGCAGGATGTCCTGCTTGCTGGGGAAGTAGTTCTGCAAGACAGGGGCGGAGCTCAGAGGGGGCGGGGGAGGGGAGCTTAGAGAGGGCGCGCGGCGGGGGGAGTGGGGGGGGAGAGCCGGGAGAGGGCGGTGGGGGGGGGGGGCCCGGAGAGCTCAGAGGGGGCGGGGGAGGGGGAGAGCCGGGAGAGGGCAGTGGCGGGGGGGCGCGGAGAGCTCAGAGGGGGTGGGGAGAGGGGAGCTTAGAGAGGGCGCGCGGCAGGGGGAGTGGAGGGGAGAGCCGGGAGAGGGCGGTGGGGGGGGGCCCCGGAGAGCTCAGAGGGGGCGGGGGAGGGGGAGAGCCGGGAGAGGGCAGTGGGGGGGGGGCGCAGAGAGCTCAGAGGGGGCGGGGAGAGGGGAGCTTAGAGAGGGCGCGCGGCGGGGGGATTGGGGGGGAGAGCCGGGAGAGGGCGGTGGGGGGGGGGGCCGGAGAGCTCAGAGGGGGCGGGGGAGAGCCAGGAGAGGGGAACGGGCCGGGGAGGAGAGGCAGTCAAGAGGCCCCTGAGAAGTCGAACCCAATACCGAAGGCCTCGCTGCTGGTAGAAGCGAGAGGTGCCGGGACAGCGGGCTGGGGCTGCTTTAGCCCGAGGGAGTCACGGGGGGTGGGGGGTGGGGGGAGTCAGGCACCCGGCCCTCACTGCTCCGGGAAACACCTGCCCTCTGTCTTCGCCACAGGAACAGCCGTATGTGTTTGTTTCTCCGCCGCGGCTGCCCGTTACTCCCCTAACTCCCGGAGCACATGCACCCCAGCCTCGCTAGGAGCCCGTGGGACTCAGGTCTCCGCACATCCCAGGGGCTTCTTGGAGGGAGAGCTTCAAGTCTTCAGCCCCAGGCAGGCAGGCGGGCGTGGGAAGTCTCAGAGCCCCGAGTCACCCCTTTGCGACCCACGTGACCCCCACGGGGGTGCTCAGGAGCAGTCTCCCCAAACACACAGGGACAGCAACGCCTCAGGACCAGCCACCCATGCGCAGGGCAGACGGGACCCGCTGCAGGTGGAGGGAGAAGCCGCAGGGGAGAGACCATGCAGGTATGTCAGCAAGGGAAAGAGAAGAGCCGGAGGGGAAGCGCAGGGGAGCGGTCTGAGTGACCCGCACCGCGGCGCGTGGACTGGCTGCGGGAGTGGCGGCACCCACGGACACGCGCGAGGAGCGGGACAGCCCCGGCCGGCTGCCGGCTGGCTGGCGTTAGGAATGGCTGCAGTTTCCCGGAGCGACAGGGCGGGTGGCTCTGACTTCTGGAGTCTCACCTTTCGGAGACAGGCTCTGAGTATTATTGATGAACTAATATAACCACAGATATGCTCCTGGGGAGGGGTGGGGCTGATGGAACAAGACGGACCACAAGGGATAATTGTTCAACCTGGGGTTTCATGGACTTTTTTTTTTTAAGCAGCTCTCATTTTAAAATTAATTAATTAGTTGTTGTTGTTAATCCTCATCTGAGGATCTTTTTCCACTGATTTTTAGAGAGAGTGGAAGGAAGGGGGAGAGACAGAGAGAGGGAAACACCGCCGTGAAAGAGACACATCGATTGGTTGCCTAATGCCAGAGCCTGCAACTGAGGCACATGCCCTTGACCAGAATCGAACCTGGGACTCTTAAACCCGCAGGCCGACGCTCTATCGGCTGAGCCGGACCAGCCAGGGCTCAGCAGCGCTCTGTTCGCACACGTGTGAGTCTCCCCAAGAAGAGGTGACAATGCCCGTCCCCCTCACGGGGACCCGCTAAGGGATTCTTGCAGAAACACCGCCTCCCACGTCAGCCAGCAGGACTGGCGGTCCATGAACAGGAGTGGAGTTCCCTCGCGGGAACGGGGTGACCCTCCCCCGAGCACTTGGGCGGGCATCGTCCTCTCCAAGGTCACCTGGCACAGCCAACCGGCTCCGCAGTCCAGCGGAGCCCGAGCCGCCCGAGCTGCTTTGTTCCCAGAGTCTCGGGCGGGCGGGTCTGTACTCACCAGCTGGCCGATCCGGTCCAGGTTGTCCAGGAAGTACTTCACCGACTCGCCCTGTCAGGGAGGAACACAGTCAAGCGCAGTGTCAGCTGCAGCCCAGCCTGGCCCACGGAACTCGCTAGGACGATGTGCCGGGCCACCGTGCAAGGGCACTCGCGGGGGATGAGACACGTCTAGAGGAGCGGCCAGTGAAAAGCACGCACACGTGTTCCTGAGAAGTAGGATGGCCGGAGTGCACGCCCCATAGGGATGGGAGCTCTGAGCGGTCCCTGGAGCCCAACTCTCGCGGCCCAGGACTCTCGCGGCCCAGGGCTCTCGCGGCCCAGGGCTCTCGCGGCCCAGGGCTCTCGCGGCCCAGGGCTCTCGCGGCCCAGGACTCTCGTGGCCCAGGGCTCTCGCGGCCCCGGTATGTCTCATGGCCCAGGTGTGTCTCGCGGCCCAGGGCTCTCGCGGGTCTAGGCCTCTGCTCCTTCACTGAGGCTCTGCGGGAGGCGGGCTGCATCTTGGGAAAAGCAAGGCGGCACAACCCACACCCGCGGCAGCGCCATCTGGACCTCTGGAGGGGAACGAGAGGGAGGAGCGAGGAAAGGAGCTGGAGGACAGCACACCAGCTCTGAGGGGTCTTCCCCACTTGTCCAGCGGGCCGCCCGGAGGAGGCGCCGAGTCCACTTCCTTCGGGAAGGACCAGCTCCCATTCTACAACGAAGGCCTCTGGCTGCCTTGTTGCGGGTGGGACAGTCTTCCTGCGGCACACAGAGCACGCTGAGCGAACGCAGCCCCCCGCCCCACAACAGGAGGCCGTGGGCGTTGACTGGGACCGTCTGCTCTGCGCGGAAGGCACCCACAGCTCCAGGGAGAAAGACACCTCCCCTCCCCTCCCGCAGCCTGCCTCTGCCACGTGACTGCCGGCCCCTCCCCTCCTACTCGCAGCCCGTGAAGCGGGAAAGCCAGGATCTGGGACGGGAGGCAGTGCGTCCCGCCGCGTCCGCTGGCTGCTGTCCGTGCTCTTGCTTTGTCTGCAGCCCCTGCCTCTCCCACGCGGACAGGAAACAGCTGCGAGGTAAGAGCTGTGGCGCCCCCGGCAAACCTGCCCGTGGCCCTCCTCCCTGAAATCCTCCCCCTCACCGCCCGCCTGCCGCTCAGGCCTTCGGAGCTCACGATGGAGACTGCGGCCCTCCCCCGGGAAGCGTGCGCGCTTAGCCCCCACCCACGCCAGAGGACAGAACTGGCACTGGTCTCACCTCGGTGACTGTCCGCTAGAGCAAAACCAGCGTTCGCTGGCGGACAGAACAGCACCTGGAGGCCCTGCGACAACATTCGCAATGTCCAGGATGCCACCCACAATCCCTCACTGTGCCGAGAGCCAGGAAAACGGCACTGTCCTCAGGGAGAAAAGTCAACAGACACCAACTCAAATAACCCGGGTATTGGGATTACTAGACAAAGGCTCTAAAGCAGCTGTTACAGTTAGGTTCAACGAGGCAACAACATGCTTACCATGGATAAAGACATAAAAAACCTTCGCAGGTACACAGGGAATATAAAGAGCGCCGCGTAGAAGCTGTAGACGTTAAATGTACAGTATCTAAAAGAGAAAAATTAGTGGACGGACTTAACAGACTGGACATGAGCCAGAAGGAATTCGTGAGCTTTGACACAAGAATAATAAACAAAGATTCACCACAGAGGACAGCAGCCCTGGCCCCCGTGGGACCGCAGCAGGCCTTACACCGTAACTGGAATCGAACAGGATCGGAGAGCCAGGCAGAGAGAATGCTTTTTGTATAAAAACAACATTTTCCTAATTTGGTGAAAGAGATAAATTTACAGATTTCAAGAAGCTCACAAACTCCAAACACAGCAAACGTGGAGAAAGTCGTGCTCAGGACGCTCGCGCACTCGGCGTAGACACCTCACTGTCCCGGTCTGCCGTGGAGAGGTCTTGTCCTCACGAGGAAAGAGCTGAGCAAACTGAACGTCAGCCCCTCTCCTGAGATCCCTCTGAGAACTGGCCTCGCGGCTCACTGGGGCCCCGCCCACAGAGACAGGCGAACACACAGAATCACAGCCTACCGGGGCCAGAGATGTGGCTGCAGCAACTGACACATTATGTCCAGCTTTCAGCAGAAAATCACAAGACACGCTAAAAGGCAGGAATCAGCGTGAAAAGACACACTCTTACGATGTTTTCCTTTTGCTATCCATTTTGTATTCTGCAATAATTCTAGATGCACAGGAAGCTACAGGGACAGTACAGAGAGGCCCCGTGTGCCTGTCCCCCATTTCCCTTGATGGCCCGCCTTACACAGCGACAGTGCGGGGTCAGCACCGGGACTGACGTGGGCGCAGCGCGTGCGTCAGCGCCCTGCGCTCTATCGCGTCTGTAGGTGTGTGTTCCCCCCTCGCAATGGAGAAGACAGCTCTGCATCGCCCTCTGGACGCTGAGCTGGGTGAAGAGTTCTTGGACGTGACACCAAAAGCACAGGCCACCCAAAGTCACTTCTGAAGAAGCCCATGTTGGTACCATTGAAGTTCAGAGCCTCTGTTCCGCCAGAGACGCTCTGCAGGGGGAGGGAAGACAAGCTACAGGGCGTATGGGGCCCACGTCTGACGGAGGCTGTCTGGAACAGGTAAAGAATCGGAAACGCAACCGTAATAAACCTCTCCAAAGAGGGAATGGCACAAAGCTGCAGACTTCACCCGGAGGACGGACGGCAGATGAGCCGGAGAAAGGCGCTCACTTCACCAGCACTCAGGATGCGCCGCCTGCCGCGCAGGCAGAGCCTGAGGCCCTGGCAGACCTCAGGGCCTCCCGCCTGGGCGCGGCACGGCCGACTCCATCGGTGGTGGGTCGGAAGCTGGCTGGAAGGCTCCGCGGGGGCAGCCCCTGCGTGTGGCTCACTCATTCCACAGAGCAGCCCCTCCACGCACGCAGCACCCCACGCCCGAGTCACCGATCAGAGGTTAAAGCTGAGAGAATCAGAAAACACGGGTACGCGAGCAGGTCTGCAGCCAGCCACTGCGGGATGACAGCAGCGACGCGCACGCACCCTCGAGGGAAGGAGGGGAGGAGACCCGCCCCAAGGCCTCCAGCCATGGCACGGAGACCACCCGGGAGACCGCCGCTGCACTGGCGCAGGGCACGGACACACGGTGGCGCCGTGAGACGTGGGGTGGGGTGTGCCAAGGAACCAGCACCCTGAGACCCTCCAAACGCAGCGGTGACCTCGAGACGCGTCCGAGGCGATCTGCAGCCTCTTAGCGCGCAGTGACTCCGGCTCCCGGTGCCGCTCGCACACCCACTCGTTAACCTCAACGGAACCCGAGGCAGGGCCCTGGCACCCGCTTCCGACGACAGGACAGGCGCCGTGGGCAAGTTACTTGCCCACGTGGCACGCTGTATGGCTCCTCAGCACGGTTTAGGGCTCACAGGCGGGGACACCCAGGAAGGGAACCGAGCAGCGAGCCCAGGCCAGCGGGTGGCTGTGCAGGTGGCGGCAGCGAGAGGCCCCGGGGATGGGGGGGGGGGGGGGCTGCGGCGAGTGCGGGCAGCGTGATGGGCTCGGGGCTTTTAAACCGCTGACGGTTTCAGCCACGCTTCTCAAAGCCCGTGACAGGGCGCCCCTGCCCCTCCACCCTCCTGCCACCAGGAAGCAGCAGAGGCTTCATCTTAGACCCCGGATGCACAGCAGTGACATCAGCACGCAATCCTAAAGAGGCACGAGCCACACAGAGAGCCCTGTGCTTCGGGGGGGCGCTGAGTCCAGAGCAGCGGTCGCCAACCGGTGAGCCGCGGGCCGCTGGCGTCCGTGAGGTCCCAGAGGTTGGCGGCCGCTGTCCAGAGGGAAGCCCGCGAGCCAGGTGCCGTGAGCGTGTGGCCGCGGACCCTGTGGGGTGCGGGCGCTGGCCCTTGGCTGTTCTCTCCCGCCGTCCCGCTCTTCCTCGGGGAACGGGGAACGAGGAGGTGTGGGGTGCCTGAGAACACGCGGGACCTGAGGGCGCGAGCTCACGTTACCGCCACTCGGGCCGACGCTTAGTAGTGCTGCCCGTGTGGGCCCCGACTTACCCTGTTTGTACACGTCCCCTCCTCCGCCCGAACGATGACCTGCCACAGGACGCGCCGCGTCAGCCCCACGCCTTCCCCAGACACAGCAGGACGCCCACCTGTGGCCACGGCAAGGCCGAGGACGCCACGCCACAGCCTGGCAGGTCCATCAAGCACCCCGCACGCACCAGCAGGACACTGTCCCTTTAAGTCTTTCCCACGCCTCCCTCCAACCCGGCTCACTTCCTTCCCCAGCAGCATCTCGGGGAGTAAGTTTAGCTGCCGCCACCCCACCCCCCCAGGACCGCCCAGGCCTCTGTCGGGCGCCCGCCCAGCTCGCTTGCAGGGCCCGGATGACGAAGGGCTGTCAGCCCCCGGGGCACAGGGCCCCTCCCCACAACAGTTGTTGGGGGGCCTGCAGATGGGAGCTTCCTCGCTCCGACAGGGCGGCCTGGTCCCGGCACAGCCATGACGCATGCTGGGACAGCTGGTTGTTCTGGGTCCAGAACCACACAATCGAAACCAAGTCACAAAAGCACAGGCCTCACCAAGCCGCCCCTTTGCTGGCACCTGGACTCACCCGTGGGCGCCCTTTCCAGCTGCACCGTCGAGGGAAGGGCGTCTGCGCAGACGGTCACGCAGTCCCAGCCCAGACCGCGGGCTCCCTGCGCGCAGGCCGCTCCACCGTCTCCCGCCCAGAAGCCTGGGAGGTGGCCCGGCTCAGAGCTGCCCCCAGGCTGGGACACGGGACAGAGGAGCTGTCTAAGCCCCCTCCCCCACCCCCCGCCCACAGGCCCGAAGGTGACGGTGAGGGCTGGGGTGGGTGAGGGTCCTAAGGAAGCTGCCGCGGGGGCAGCGCCTGAGGCCCACACAGGGCAGGGTGCTTTTCACTGAGTGTCCGGTGACAGGAAGGAAGGGGTGACAGAGCACCCTGCGGCCACCGGGCCTGTCCCCCGATCATCACTTCTCTACGCTCCCAGCCCCACGTGCAGGTGTCCGCTCACGCACACCTGGGTCCCCCTCCGCAGGCCTGGGTCTGCTGACCACCGCTCCGTGCACAGCTGCCCACAGGCTGCGGAATGAGGTGTCAGCACTGCGTGCACGTGAGCGACAGCAACTAGAACACGCCTCCCGCTGGGTAGACGGGTCGGGCCCTCGCTCTGCAGACCACACTTAAATTCCCAGCCCCGCGCGCCGTCCCATCTGTCATGCCCACGAGGGCAGGACGGTGGAGATAGGGGGCACGTCCAGCTGCCCAGCTGCCCAGCCACCCACCAACACCACCCGCCCATGCTCTCCCCTCCTCCCCACGGTGGCCCCCGCCCAGTGCCAGCCGAGCCGCGCGGAGCCGTGCGAAGCCAGCGCGCTCGGGCAGAGGCTGGGGAGCCGGCTGGACACGGTCAGTGCAGGAGGCATGACCGGGCCCGCAGTGCCAGCTGGGACATGCCCCCCGCCAGGTTCCTGAAAGATCGTGGGGCCGTCAGCAGAGACCACGCGCCAGTAGCAGCCTCTCCATGGAGGTCCCGCAAGGTTGTGCCACGCATCATCACATCTGCCCAACCTCGTGCGCCATCCCGCCTCCCAGGGAAGAAGCCACGGCCTGGGAGTCGCCCTGCCTGAGGCCAAGAGGGCCGTGCCACCCCGAAGGCCGCTCTCACGCCCACGTGCAGGGCGGCGGCTACCCGTGGACGGACCAGAAAGGCCACACGCCAGGCGTCGGCACCAGGACGGCAAACCATCCCGAGGTGGCCTGGCTGCCAGGGGAGCTAACCCGCCCCCTCGCCGGGAGAACCAGGCCGAGGACAGGGTGCCCCTCGCTGGCCGCTCCCCGTCACCCCCTCCTCCCCCTCCTCAAGGCACTAAGGGGCAGGAGGGCTCTGAGCTCTTCCCTGTGCCAGGGCCTGAGTCACGGCAGCGCTGCGGCGGGCGCAGAGGGAGACAGGTCACGGCGGGGGGGGGGGGGGGGGGGGGCGCAGACGCTGCGCATAAAGGGCGCTTGTGCTCAGGGCTCCGCCGCCGGCTGCTGGCCTCCACAGACACCGACCCGACCTCCGTGGAGGGAGGGACGCAGGCGGCCCGGAGGCTCCCCCCCTCCACATCACCAAAGGCTCTGCTGTCGGAGTGAGGGGCTCAGAGCAGACACCTGCTCCGGGGGGGGGGGGGGCAGCCGTGCCAGGCGAGGCCCCAGAGAAGCTCGCATCCCACGCCCAGGAGGAGCGGGAAGGAACTCCGAGCTGCTGCCCGCCGCCCGGGGCGGTTTGTTTGCGTCTCTGGCGGAGGAGCGGGCCGCCCACAGGGATGCCTTCCTCTGGCCTTGCCAGCGTCTGAGTCAATGCCGCGTCCGGCACTCCCCGCGGCCCCGCGGCCACTGTGCAGCCCTTGGGTGGGAGGAGCCCGCACTCACGCGCATCTCAGCTCTAAACAGCGAGCTCACACAGAGCGCCTCCGGTCTAAATGCTGCTCCGTGGGACACGCGTTCCCAGGACACGCAGCACGGAGGGCGGGAGGGGCGTGGGCCGCCTGCGCTGCAGTCACTCCTGGGCGCCAGGGCTTCAGGGGGGCCTTCACTCACTGCTCTCGCTCACCTGAGAGGCCACGTGAGTCAACCTGCCTCCACCCCCCCAGAGCCACGCAGGCCGAGCGGCCACCCGCGCCCAGACTGTGTGGGACGCAGTTCCAGGGGGGGCCGAGGCTGAGAGGTGACGTCTGTGAAACTGACCGACTGGCCAAGCCCTGGGCGATCAAGCCTCCGTCACTAATGGACGCCGCCCCGTTCTCTTCTCTGTAGCGGGAACGGGCAGGAAGCATTCCCCGTCAGCTTTCTCCCCTCATGAGTGGAGCTGGCAGAGGGGACGCGGAGCCGGGGCCCTGTGGGCACAGGGTCCCCGAGACGCTGCTGGTGGAGCGCCCGCGAGGGCTCGGAACCCAGCCCGGCCGCCCCAGGGGTGTGTCCCGGAGCGGAGCCTCGGAAACTGAGCCACCCACAGCCGGTGCCGGGACAAAGAGGACATTTGAAAGGTGTCAATAAACTGCCTCTCAGAGCAACATGTTCTCCGCCGTCTCAAGCGGCGACTTCTGCTGGATGTTTCCCAGTGTGTTTTAAGCCTTGAAGACAAAAGAGTAAGCTGTGGGGTTATGTCACAAAACCTGAACTGTCTGACCACACGCTGTACTACAGCTGGTAGATGACGCTCCTCTTCAAAGGGGAACATTCACGCCAACTGGCGTGGCTCAGTGGCTGAGCGCTGACCCACGAACCAAGAGCTCGCTGGTTCAGTTCCCGGTCAGGGTTGTGGGCTCGATCCCCAACAGGGGGCGTGCAAGAGGCGGCCAACTGATGATTCTCTCTTACCATTGACATTCCTATCTCTCTCTCCCTCTCCCTTCCTCTCTGAAATCAATAAAAATATATTTTTAAAAAAGGGAACATTCACTGAGAAGCATAGATTTATTTTTTAAAATTCCCCCAAACCCAAACAGCATCCTGGTGATGGGCCTCAGCTGAGGCGGACATGAGCAACAATGGGGGGGGGGGCGAAGGGGGGAGAGGAAGGGGAGGCAGCGAGACTCGGGGAGCTCCTCTCTGGTTCGAAGGACACAGACCTGACCCTTTCTCGCTGCCCACCGCCTCGCTGATGAGCCACCATCACCTGTCACCTTGCTTACTGCAAAAGCCGACCCCAGGCCTCCGTTTCTGTTACTGATGCACTGCCAAAGCGACCTTATTAAATAAAACCAAACCACGCCGCTCCTCTCCCCAGAGCCCACGGCCTTCCCGGGCCCTCACCAGGCCCTCCACACGCCCGACCTGCTCCCTCGGCCCAGCCTCCCGCCCGTGCTGCACTCGGAACACAAGGCTGGCTCTGCCACAGGCCCTTTGCACTTGCTCCTCTCCAGGCAAGAACACTCCCTCCCTCTTCCCCAGACACCCAAACAGCCTGCTCCCCGCTCCTCCAGGGCTTCCTCAGAGGCCACTCGGAAGCCACCTCAGGGCTCAAGCCACGCCTCGGCCACAGCTGTACGTGGCTTCCACCCACCGTGGGTTTGTGCTGACCGCCCGGCTCTCAACACTGTCAGCCTGTGGACAGGAGGGAGGCTGGCAACGCGTCCAGTCACCACAAGAGTGAGGCGCAGAGCGCAGTCCATGCTGCACCCACACGAGAGCAGAAGGCGTGGCCGGCTCGGGGCGCACTCTCAGCCCCACGACCATGCGCGAAGGGGAGCCGACGTGGGAGCACCAAGCGTCTGCTACGACCCTCTCGGCCACTCACCGGCCCGGCCAGGCTGCCCTGCCCACAGCCCCCCCCCCCCCCACCAGCCCTGCTCGCCTCTCCTCTCCTCTCAGCACAGAATACACACATCACGGATGTGCACGCGCACACGCATACCACACCCCTCCCGTTCACGTATGTGCTGTCTCCCCGGCAGACCGTCAGCTCCGCCGGTGCAGACTTGTTTGTGTTCGTTCGCCGCTCTTTCCCAGGATGTGTGAGAGCGCCGGGCACATGGTGTCTGCTCCACAAGTATGTGCTGAATGAAGGAATTCCATAAAATTAAAGACACGCGGAGCACAGCTGCGAGGTGTCGCCATGAGCATACGTGACACTTCACTGAGCGTCTGTAAGTATCTCCTTACTCAGCGGAGAGCGAGACTCACAAACCCCCCGTGTGCTCCCAGGGCGCCCCAAAGACCCCATCACCCCAGGCAGCGCTGCAGCACGTGCAGCCACCTCCGGGAGGGGCCACGCCGCGATGAGCTTCGTGGCCTGCCAGCGGGTGCTCCAGGCCACCCGGCCGTCGCCCTAGAAGGAAGGGGTGACTCTCTCCCGCACCTCCTGTCTGGGACGTACTCCGAGCGCCGCCTGCGGCCGGAGCCAGGCCTGGGCCCTGGGAGGTCACCCACCCTGTCGCCTGGGCTGTGGGCTCTGAGCTTCTCACGCGGGAAACAGTCCCGGGCTTTGCGTCACATGCAACCCTCTGTGACCGCCTCACGGCACACCCTCCCCCGGGCACACGCTCCACCTGCCGCCAGCAGCAGCCACCGCTCTTTCCAAGTAGGAGCTCTGGAATGTTCCGGACTGCACCCCACGAAGCATCGATGAAGGCATTGCCCCCATCGCCCTACCCGGGGGTCTGCTTGTCTTCTCTAGTCTAAACCCGCAGATTGCAGTGTTTTAAGAAGTCGTCTTTATGGAGAAGACAGGAAGATTCCGGCTAAAGCCAGGCGGCCTGGGTGAGACTCAGGGGCAAGGAGGCAGCTGGACTAGTAACAGCCCTCAGGACATGAGCTGTCCTTTGCCAGGCAGGCTGCTACTTCCGGTCTCACCCCCAATCACCAGCTACCCCCACACTTCCAGCAGCTGGAGGAGACAGCCAGCAGAGCGCCTCCATCCTAGCACTGGGCCCAGGAGGGAGGGCACCACGCTCCTTTGTTTCACGTGGCCTCCAGGGAGTTACACAAAGTTGCTGTCGCTGCTACAACCCCCCCCCCGCCCCCCCCGATCTAGCCCAGCCCCTAGTGTCTCGAAGGTTTGGGGAGAGTTTTCAGAAACTGATGAAAACAACAGCAGCAAAAGCACAGACGCGTTTCAAAGGCAGCGAGGCTAACGTGCGCCGGCCTGCTGGGAGGGCCCCGGCCTGCTGGGAGGGCCGGGTGCGGTGTCCCGAGGAGCTGGAGCTGCACGCAGCACGCGGCAGGAGCCTCAGGAGTGCAAAGGGGCACGTGGCACCCCCCCAACCCCCGCCGGAGCCGCCCCGAGCAGGCCCGCCACGCCGAGTGCATGCGGTGTGCAGCCCCGACAAAGCCCACGTGCACCGGGCGAGGGTGGGAGGAGGGTCAGGCCTGGGAGACGCATGCAGTGACCGAGGGCTCCGACGCCCGACGGCACAGGGATGGCAGCGCGTGTTAGGAGCGAGGCCACCAACCCCAGGGCCCCTCCGAGTTAGGACCCCGCCCAGCCAGCCACAGGCCAACTCCCGGGGCTGCTCACTCCTCGGGTCCTACGGAGGCAGCAGCAGCCGCCGCCGCCCGGGATGGGCACCTCTCCGCACGGCGGCCTTCCCTACACTCGGGGAACGCCACAGCCTCGATTCCTGTGAACACGGCAGGGAAACGTCACTAACAGCAGCATCGCTGGACTTCCAGAAATGAAGACACACTGCTCTGAACAGAAACGTCCTCTCCGTGGCAGCTCCGGCTCCAGCTCCAGAGCCCCAGGATGAAGCCTCAAGAAAGCACAGGCCACCCTGGCCGGTTTGGCTCAGTGGATAGAGCGTAGGCCTGCGGACTGAAAGGTCCCAGGTTCGATTCCAGTCAAGGGCACGTACCTTGGTTGCGGGCACATCCCCAGTAGGGGGTGTGCAGGAGGCAGCAGATCGATGTTTCTCTCTCATCAATGTTTCTAACTCTCTATCCCTCTCCCTTCCTCTCTGTGGAAAAAATCAATACAAAAATATATTGAAAAAAAGAAAGAAAAGAAAGCACAGGCTGCCACCTGGACATAAGCCGGAGGATGGAAAAGGGGCTCGCGAACACCGAGCAGCGGGAAGCCAGCGGCGGAGGCGCACCTGGGCCATGTCTCCCCACGCCTGAGCAAGCGGCACTGGCGCCACCCGGCAACGGAGGGCAGGTGAGGGGCTACCAGGCGAGCTCCAGGGTCACTGCCCCACCCACAGGAACGGTGCTGTCCTGGAGCGATGGGCTGCAGAGCCAGACGGAGAGCAGGCACCGCTCCACCACGCAGGCAGTCCGGCACCTGGTGCCTCCCCAGCTGCTCGCGGTCCAATAATGAAGATGACGAGGCCCAAACCAGCGGTCACCAACTGGTGGCCCGCGAGGTCCTAAACGTCGGCGACCGCTGCCCGAGACAAGAAGCAAGAGCCGTGCAAAGCCCAGGAGCAGTGACACACGAGGCCCAGTCTCAAAACCACTTCCGCCTGCGTCCAAGCTCTCAGCGTCCGGCCCGCGCCTCCCTCAGTGCGCCCTGCACACCGGCAGCAATTCCTGGGAACGCTGCCGATCGGATCTGTCACCTGGTGCTGCGGGCCCCTCCGTGGCTCTCTGCTCTTCACTCCAATTGCCCGGCACGGCGCGCGGCCACAGTGCGCCCGGCCACGCCACCCCCCCTCCCCCCCCCCCCCGCTGCACACCCGCTCCGGGAGGCACAGGGATGGAGGGTTCGCAGGCCCCCCCCCTGCCCCCGGCACGGGCTCCGTGGCCGCGCTGCGGTGCCCTCCTGCTCCCGCTGCCGTGCCCTGTGCGGCCTTGTGCTGCCACCGCCGGCAACCACAGGGGAAGCCAGACCCCAGGTGACGAGCCCAGCGGAGCCCGAGGAGCCGGACACACAGTTCACAGCGCAGAACGCTCCCACCCGCCTCCACCCGGCCTGGCCAGTGCCGCGCCCAGGTCCCTCGGGAGCTAAGCTGGTCTGAGGGGAGGGCGCTGCGTGTGAGCGTGCCACGGGGTGCGTGGCCTCTGTGCGGCCTGCCCGCCTCTCCAGGGCGGCACCCACATTTCCTGCTAAGGTTCATACCTCCATGACTCCAAGTGGCGAGGACACGCGTCTTGAAAGGTTCAGGCTTAAAGCGAAGGGGAAGAAGCCGCTGCAGGAGCAGGTGAGCAGCGTGTCCCAGGAGTCCCAGGCCCCACCCTGCCCGTGGGTGCTGTCCCAGGGGCATCACCCCACCACAGACAGACCTAAACCCTGACCTCCGAGTGACCTCTCTCACCCTTCGGAGCCCTCCCAGCCTACAGACCCGGCTGAGCCCAAGTCATCCGCTCCCCCGGACACCGGGGCTGCGCGGCGCCTGCTGGGTGCTGGGTGAGCTGTAGGGGGAAGGCGGCCTCGGCCTGCCTGTGCTTGTGCAGAGCCCAAGGACATCGCCCGAGGTCACCATCCGTGGGGAACCCCCGGGGACCCCCCGCCCCCGCCGCCCACTCACTCACCAGCTGGAACTCGCTCCTGCGGCTGAAGGCCTCCCGGATGCCCGAGTCCCCCCAGAGGGCGCTCAGGGCGGGCACGTACAGCTGGAAGGTGGCGGGCTCCACGGGCAGCCCGGCCTTGTTCTCGAAGGCCATGAGGAACATGCCGTGCTTCTCGTTCTCCGAGTGCTGCCACGGGATGCCCAGCTTGTCCCGCGCGTCCACGAGGACCTTGGAGCCCTGGGGGGACAGAGGAAAGGATGAGTGAGCTGCAGAGGCCAGACCACGCAGAGCCGCCGCCGGCGACTGCCCACAGCAGGACCCCCGCTGTCCGCCATGCCACCCACACGGCCCTTGGGCTGTCTGGTCAGGGCGCGGATGCCGTACCCCTGGGAACACGACTGTGCCCCGCAGTTACACACCCGGTGGCCGTGTGCCCTTTGCTGCCCCTCACCGGGAGGCCCTGGGAGGACACGCCTGGGGGAAGACGTGGCCACCCCGAGCAGAGCCAGCACTGAACGGGCCACGGCAGGAGGCGACAGTGACCGGAACCCCTCCCAGCACCACCACACCAGACCCCGCCGAACCCGCTTCACCGGACTAGACGCCGCACCACACCCCGTTCCCGCTGTCCAGCTCCCGGTTTCCCGACAAAGCTCCCCTCCTCCACGGGCAGGAGGGGCAGTGGATGGGAGCGGTGACCCGAGCCTCTCTCAGGCTGCGGACCTGCCCGCGGCTCAGTGCGGGGCGGGGGGGGGGGGGGGGGGGGAGGCACTCCCCGAGGCCACTCCTCTACCAGGCGCCTGCCCGCCCCACGCACCAGCAGGAGGGCGGGCTGGGACCCTCACGGAAGCGGCTCTAAAGGCGCCCGAGCGGCGACGCCCCAGTGGCATCAGCGCGTCAGGCCCGTCGCGAGGAAACAGGCAGAGAGGCGCTCAGCGCTCCTGCCTCGACCCACGCCCCTGGGGCCTCCCATCTCCCCGCTTTCTCTGAGGACATCTCAACAGACCCCCCCCCCCCGCCCAGAACCCGAGAAAGAGGCCCCCTGTGGGCCCTCAGAGAGGGCTCCGCGTCCTGCCCTGCCCCGCACGCGACGCCCGGCCCCCACGGCTCACAGCGCACAGTCAGACCACCAGCCGTCTTCACACGCAAAGGGTTAGCCTCCCAGGCGCACAGCCCAGGGGCCGCTCGGTTCCTATGCCGGGGATGAAGGCGGGAGCCACACCGATGCGGAAGGCGGGGCCCCACCCTGAATGCCAGACCATCGCTCACCTTCTATTTAGTCTCCTCGTTTGGAGGACAGAGGCATCAAGGAAAAGATGTCGCTCTTTTGTCCTTTTAAATTCCCCGCGGGGAAACCTGAGTATCCACACCGTCCCAGGTGGTTCCTGCTGGGGGGCGTCTGCTCACACTCTGCGCCCCGCTTCCTTGTCGGCGAGAGCCTGGCTCCGGGGTGTCACACGCCCTGTCCCGGTGCGGAGCGGACAGTCGTACCGTCGCCATCACTGCATAGAGCCGCCACCGTCTGCGAGTGCCACCGCACAGCGGGCACGGCAGGAAAAGGCCCCTTCCCGGTCACTTGCCAACAGAGACCCCTTCCTCACCCACGAAAGCTGGGGTCTCCGTCCACACGCACAGGGAGGGGTGCGGGCAGAAGACAGCGGGCTGAGCCCTGCGAACCCCGAGGCAAGTTCAGCAGGAAGTGCTGTCCCACAGCGACACGCGTCACCCAGTCGCCCAAACACAGCTGAGGCCTAAGCGCGGGATGACTCCATCTCACGACTATGTAACACTCGGAACTGTTCAAGCACACATTTTAAAGACAATGTGTAAATCCAGGACTTAAACTTCCAGTCAAAGAACGGATTCCCTGTCTGCTGGGGATGTAGATTTTGGGGGGGGGGGGGGTTTCTGGTTTTACTGGACGGACACCAAAAATAGCAAACGCTGTGATCTCATTCCCCAATACGTTTTGTTAATTTAAGTCCGAGTCAAGCCAGCCTTCTCGGAGGAGCTGCCCTCGGAAAGCGCCGCGGCCGACAGGTGGGGTGCGGGCGCCTGAAGGGACACCGAGGAAGCGGCCGGGTGTGCCCCCTCGGACAGCGGACAGCGGCGCCTGCGCTCCGGAAGCGCGTTTCGCTGAGACCCGAGGCGGTGGCTGGCCGCGGGCCCCGCCCAGATGGAGACCTGCGCCAGAAACGCACACAGGACGGTGCTGGGTCCTGGGCGCCGCTGCTCAGAGCTGACCCTGCGGAGGCACCTTCTAATGCAGGGGTCGCAGGCAACGCGATAAAGGAGAGCGGCCCGCGGACAAAGGGTCCCCAGAGCTCGATGGCAGGACTGCTGGCCTCCTGGTCCAGTCCCCTGCCCCCCCCCCCATTCCTTCGGGAACAACGCCTCGTTCCCATGGACCGGCTGCTCCTCACCAGTCCCTCCTCTGGGAGCCGCCCACCTGCAGCCTGGGGAGGGGGGGGGGGGCGGGTCCCGCTCTGCTCCCCACGCGCCCCAGCAGCAGAGCGGAGCCCCCTTCCTGAAAACGGCCGCTTCACCCCCAGGCGTGGGCCTGGGCACGTCATGGGAACCAAAGGCTCGGAGGTCACGAACACGCCATCTTTCCAGGCCTTGCGCTTCTGACCAAGGCGTCGAACGGGCAGAGGCAGGGACCCCAAAGGCGGTTTGAGACGCTCCAGCCACACGTCACCGCCGTCACACTGCCCGCCCCGGAACAGACTGCTCAGTGCCAACCGCCACTGGCTGGCTCCACCTCGGACCGGGCGGGCGCAGTACCGTGCCCATGTCACAGAGGAGACGACACAGCTCAGGCTCAGGGACTCAAAGCGAGTGCTTGCTTTAACCCATATTCTTCCTGCACCTCGCTGGGAACGTCGGGGAGACAGGAGCAGGGGTAGGAGGGCTGGCTAAGAGCAGGCACAGACTTTAGAAGCAGATCTGAACTGAGCTGGGAGGACCCAACATTTCCGGTTCTCTCTAGAATGCTTTTTAAAATAATTAGATCTAGAAGTAGGGATATGCTGAATGCCTGGCGAACTCATAGATGAGTTCAGACCCTGCTTTACAAACAGCGAACGCCTTCCCTCACACACCGTCAGAGCAGCGTGGCCGAGACCCCCCGACCGGGGCTGTGGGCAGCGGGACGTGGCCAGTCCCAACTGAGATGTGTTAGAAACACACAGTGCATTTCAAAGACTTCGCATGAAAAATAAATGGAAATATTTTTAAATTTTAAATATGATTATGTGTTGAAATGATAACATTGTGGATATTTTGCATTATTAAAATACATCATTTTACTTATTTCATTTACCTTTCTCAATGTGGGTAATTTAAAATATGTGTTTTTTTAATTGATTTGAGAGAGAAGAAGGGAGAGGGATAGAGAGATAGAAAGGAACATCAATGACACACAAACATCCATCGGCTGCCTCCTGCACACCCCCTACTGGGGATCAAGCCTGCAACCTGGGCATGTGCCCTGACTGGGAATCGAATCCATAACCTCTTGGTTCATGGGTCAACGCTCAACCACTGAGCCACACCAGCCGGGCTTATTGTGGGTAAAGTATGTATGAGGTTCACTTTACATTTCTGTTGGACCGCACTGCTGTACGGGAGCGTTAAGCGCCATGTCAGTCACCGGTGACTGACACTATACTTTCCGTCCGGACCGCGTCAGTCACTGTTGACTGACGATATACAATTTAAAAAATTATATTCTTCTAGTAATAAATTTTAAATAATTTGGAGATCATAAAAGAATGGACCTAAATATTACTTGTTACAAACAAAATGTTTAATGAATCAAAAATGGCTGCCCTGGGCAGGTTTCACAGAATCTTGTAACTTGTTTTGTCAACTTCTGGCAATATCTCGCCCAAATGGTGCTGCATTCTCTTCGTAGCATTTTTACAATGTCTTCGGACTTTAGACGCTCTTCCCGTTTCTGTTGCAGTTTGTGACGAGACGTGTGAGGTGTATTTACCGCACTGCTACTTGGGATTTCTCCATCCCGACAATTAGTGAGATGGACAGCTAACTGCTCCCGAAATTCTGTGATACTCACATTCTTCTTGCTAATATTTTAAAATGAAATATGAGCATTGAGAACAGTATTTAGTAGGAGCTCAAAGGCTAGCTTTTTATACCATTTCATGGGTTTTCGTAACAGATTATTATAGGCACTCACTTGATCAGATATATCAACTGCTGCTTTTCCTGCATTATAATCCACTACGATTTTTGGTTTCAAGTAGTGACCTGATCTATTTCCAGCATTCACCATCTCTGACGTATGTTTTGTTGGAAGAAGTAAGATGTCCCGCTTATCTTTCCATTTTAAAATAGTTATTCCTTTTTTGTTCTCTTTTGCTATAATTTCTCCCCGTTTTAATTTTTTTGACGTGACTTCATGAGGATTTCCCCGTCAATCTGAATGTAATGTTCCTACTAAATGAGTATTATTATCAAGTAATTTATATGCTAAAGCTAAACTCGTGTACCAGTTGTCTGTGTACAAAGTGTGTCCCTTACTGAATACATCTCTACAAAGAGACATGACAGCATTAGTTGGTGTCGTATTTTCTTTTTCTAAACTTTTCCCTGCATGTACACGAAAAGCATGCGTGTACCCAGATCCGCAGCACAACTTAAATAATTTAGAATGAAGCTCGTTTCTTTCCGATTACAAAAATACTATTTTTTTTACTGTAGGAAGTAGAAGAAACAATTACATAGAGAAGTGAATTAAGCCTCACAAACATCACTGCTGGAGAGAACTTCTGTTAACATCTGAGAATGTTCGTCTCATTCCCTGTTGATGACAGTTCACACTCATGTTCCTCCGTGTTAGGTTCAGGTGGCGGCACAGAGGGAATGAGACGAACATTCCCGCACAGCCAGCACGATGCCCCCGACGATGGCCGTGCCGCACACGTCGCCGTGCCTGCTCCTGCTCCGTACCTACCGATCTGCACGGCTCAATCCCTTCACCTCCTCACCTGGCCCACCCCGCCCGACACGCCAGCCTGTTCTCTGTTCTCAAAAACATCGCTATCTCGAGAGAACGTCTGAGATCTGAGAACGTGCTGGGTCTCGCCCCCGATGGAATCTCTCTGTGACATTAACCTGGTTGTGGCTCAGGCTCTGGTTGGCCACCATCACGTCCCACCTGGATTCCTGCAAAGCTTCTCGCTGCTCTCCTCACGTCAGCTCTTGTCCCCTTCGGTCATTCTCAAACCAGCCACCATCGCATTCCTCCGCAAACCCCACCCGACTCCCTCTCATGAGGGTAGGCGCTCCGGTCCCCACAGAGGCCGGCTGCACCCAGTCCGCTGCCCCCGACCCCGCGCCCGGCCCGCTACCCCCGACCCCGCGCCCGGCCCGCTGCCCCCGACCCCGCGCCCGGCCCGCTGCCCCCGACCCCGCGCCCGGCCCGCTGCCCCCGACCCCGCGCCCGGCCCGCTGCCCCCGACCCCGCGCCCGGCCCGCTGCCCCCGACCCCGCGCCCGGCCCACTGCCCCTGACCCCGCGCCCGGCCCGCTGCCCCTGACCCCGCGCCCTCCTCATCTCCTGCCTGCCCTGGGCCAGGGCCTCCCTGCGTCTGCCCGGGCCTGCCCTGCTGGCTCCTGGTGCCTGAAACCGGCTGCCCAGGATCCCCATGACCCCGTCCCTCAGTCCACAGCCGCTACGCGAAGGTCAGCCTCAGCGAGGGCCTGCGTGGCTGTCAGATCCCACATCGCAGCCCCCGCTGCAGGCTCCGGCCTCCCCCTCGCTCCGCGCGGGCCTGACTCGTCCTCTGCTTCTATCCCCGGGAATGGGAGGCCCGTGAGGGCGGCTCCGGGTCTGGCTTGTTCTCTCCGCAGCCCCAGGCCCGCCCGGTACGTGACCTACTTGGTGACGAGGGGGCCTGGGTCTCGGGTCCCTCGGGGGCGGCCCAGGGACCAGCCTTTCTTTCTGCCTCTCAGGCTGCGGCCAGGATTCCTGACGGCAGAGGGGGGGCCGCGACCGTCAGATCTGCCTGGTGCCAAGGCGGAGCCACCGGAAACCACGGCTTCCCACCGGAAACCACGGCTTCCCACCGGAAACCACGGCTTCCCACCGGAAACCACGGCTTCCCACCGGAAACCACGGCTTCCCACCGGAACCCTGGCCACACGCGCGCGCATCGTCTGTGAAGCGGGGAGTTAACATGGTCTGTGCTTTATGTGAAAGCAGGTGAGTGGCAATGCGTCTGGAAATCCCTTTTAGAACTCCTCTGTGCTCGCTTCGGCAGCACATCTACCGGAACTGGAACGGTAAGAGAAGATGAGCATGGCCCTGCGCAGGGATGACACGCAAATTCGTGAAGCTTTCCACATTAAACACACAAGGACTCTCTCCTGTTCACGGACCAAAGCGAAGAGAACAGCCTGTTTGCAGGAAAAGCTCAGCCACAGAAACAGCGCGACTCCCTGTGGCAAGTAAATTAAAGCGGCGGAGCGACGGGCCAAGTTCACGTAGAAGCGCCGGCCCCCGCGGGCAGCCCGTGTGACGCAAGCGCACTGCGCCCAGCAGCCCAGCTCACCCCTGGTGGGGAGAAGCGCTGACAAAGGGCCGCCCAGCGGAGGAGAGCTCCCCGAACCAGCTGCCGCCCGCTCAGGGACGTGGGGAGCACAGGGCACGCGTTTCCGTAGCTCAGGGTCCTCCTAGTCCTGATGGAACGGTGATCACACTGAAGTGCAGGTCCCACACGGCAGGGCCAGCAGGTGGCGGCCAGGTAACAAGAGCCCCCGGGAAGCAGGGCCCGGGTCCCTGGCAGGGGGCGGGCGGCGTGCAGGTGAAGACCCAGGAGGGACAGCGTCCGGCACAGCCGCGTGAGGGGACCGCAGCTCCGACAGCAGGTGAGACTCGGAGGAGCAGACCAAGGCGCCACGCCCACGCTCCTGGGCTGGGCCTGGGGACTGCTCCCAGGGGCCAGGCGGCAGCTGCACCCCAGACTGGCGGGCTCGGTTCCCCCGGCAGGGCGACCTGGCTCACCCGCAGCTCCGGGGTCACGCCGTGTGCAGGGCACAGAGGCCCCCAGGGCGGAGGGGAGTTCCCAGGCTCCGATGGGGGACACACTGGCTTTATTGCTAGATGCGGGCTACGGCATGAGCACTGCGGTAACTTCCGCCAAATGTCTGCTGACTGCGCCGCCCCATCCTAACGCAAAGCTCCCCGGGAACCACCTTCTACAGCAGTGATGGCGAACCTATGACACGCGTGTCAGCACTGACACGCGTAGCCATTTCTGATGACACGCGGCCGCATGCCGAGGATGAAACATTTGCTGCTCCTGAGGATGAAAGATTTGCGACTAGAGTCTTGGAGTTAGTTTTTTCCTCAAAGTGACACACGACCCGAGTTATGCTCAGTTTTTTGGCGAAGTTTGACACACCAAGCTCAAAAGGTTGCCCATCACTGTTCTACAGAAACCTTCTTTAGCCCTGGCCAGTGTGGCTCAATGGATAGAGCATCGGCCTTTGGAATGAAGGGTCCCGGGTTCGATTCCGGTCAAGGGCACGTACCTTGGTTGCAGGCTCCGACCCTGGTCAGGAGCATGCAGGAGGCAACCAATCGATGTGTCTCTCTCACGTCGATGTTTCTCTCTGTCTCTCCCTCTCCCTTCCACTCTCCCTAAAAATCAATGAAAAAAGTATCCTCAGGCGAGGATTAAAACGTTCTCGAAGTGAGAGACGCTGTCAGCGCTCTCCTGACGGATGCGGCCTGCTGCAGGCTCACGGCGCTTTGAGAAGATCCCCAGGTCCCAGGTGTTCCACAAGACGGGCTGGGAATCGAGCGAGCCCGCCACCCGCAGAGCAGGCTCGGTGCTGCCCAGAGCAAGGCCACATGAACGAGCCGCGCCAGCGCCTTCGGGTGTCTGCGCCAGCGTGGGGGGGGGGGGGGGGCGGGGGGATGGACGGTGCAGGATCAGGCCGCGCTGTGACGGGGACGACGCGCAGAGAGAACTGCTTTCCCGGCAAGCGAGCCAGTGACTGCGCCAGGAAGCCGGGCCTGTAGCTCCTCCTGCCGCGGCGGCCCGGCCACCCTCCAGTCACCTGAGTTCCCGAGCCTCCCTCAGCGAGGCTGGACACCACGCCCGGTGAGCGGTCTCTTCCCCTGCCAAGCGCCAGCCGGAAACACCAGGTTAGACCACCTTCCTGCGGAGAACCCTGCCCTGCGTGTTCTTAAACCATGAAAATACTCGGTTTAGGAGATCACTAAAATTATGATTTGTTCTTCCAGACATTTTTCCTCTGAAAGTATTTATTCGTACATCCAACCAATGCTTGATGCCCACCACGTGCCGGTACCAGGCCGGGCCTGAGGCTCAGGGGCACGAGACCAGGGCCGGGACTGAGTCAAATGTGGTGCTGGGACCAAGATCAACACCAAGCCCTGCCCACACCAGCTCACAAGGTCAGCCGCACTCCCTCCGCTCGCAGCCTGTGGGCATGCGTCTCACTTAAACCTGCTCCTGGCGCGACTCTGGGATGCTCTCCTTTGGCGGTGTTTGGGCCTCACCAGCCAGGTGACAACGCCGCTCCCCCGTCTGTGCAGCACCGCGGTGCCCTGTCGCTTGGCCAGCAACGGCCGGCACAGCCTCACCGCCAATCTCAGTTCAGGCGGCCCTTCTCCAGGCCCAGGGAGATGGAAGACAGGGACCTGCAAAGGCGGCAAACAAGCCCCTCCCCCTGCGCAGGGTCTGTGCCTCTACCGAAGGCCCTGCCTACAAAGACGCCCCTCGAGGGCCCCACCGTGCGCCCCAACCTCACACTCCCTGGACCCCTGGTGGGTCAGAGATTAGAAGCAGCCATCTTTCAGGAGCACAGCACCTCTACTGCGCCCTGAAGTCACCAGCACTCCTGTGGCTGTTCCTCCAGCATCGCAACCACCACGCCGCCCGACGCATCACAGCAGCTTTGCTGGAGCTGGAGGGGCCAGCGCCCGGCCCCCGGCGGCCTCCTCCCTCCATGTACAACGCAGTTACCCCCGGGACGGGAGGCAGAGGCGCGAGGGAGCTGCTGCTATAAAAAGGCTGCTTATCTCAGGAAGTCTGGGCTGAGGACAAGTGTGGGCTGAGGACAGTGCCTCGGAGCCGAGGTCTCCCAGCTGAGGTCGAGAACTCGGCCCGGTTTGGGGGGGCTGGGGGGTAGTGCTGGGAGGGAGCAGGACGGGGGTTGGGGGGGCACGACAGAGAAGAAACGAGAACTAGGGAGGTGGCGCTGATGCTTTGGTCTGGGTCAGCTCACAGAAACTCTGCCGCTGAGAGGCACACAGCTGTTCTGGGAGGGGCCCCGCGCTCCACCACCCGTCCACCAGCGCCCGGAGCGGCATCGCGGCGGTCCCGGACCTCAAAGCGGCCTGCGTTCCGGTCGGCTGGACGCGCAATTACCGAGGAGATAGAGCTTTCGAAAGCATCTGTGAGCACAGAGCAGGAGCTGACCCACAGCTCTGACGTGCAGGCCGCGGTGCCGACGGAGGACACGCAGGGAGCCGCCGAGAGAGGCGCCTGCAGGTCTCCTCCCGGTAAACCCCGCGCTCAGAAACGGAGCCGTGGCCTCACTCCTCACTCCGCTTGCTGAAGGTCACTGTCGTGCCCCAACATTTACTTACGTTTTTTTAAAAATATGTTTTTATTGAGTTTTTAGAGGAGGGGAGAGGAAGAGAGAGAAATATCAATGAGAGAGGAACATCATCGGTTAGCTGCCATCAGCACACCCCTCCTGGGGATGGAGCTGGGCAAGTGCCCTGACCGGGGATCATGGGTTGACAACCACTGAGCCACACCAGCCGGCTACCACTGATGTATGTTTTATACTCAATTCGCGCCTGTTCCTGGCGTTCTCTCCTCGGTGCCAACCGTGTGAGGGGCACTGCCCTGCCATGGGAAAGGCGTTCACACCCACTCACACTGCATACAGCCGCTCCCAAAACCGCCTCTCATTCCCATCACCTCTTGGGTGACATGTTGGATTCTCCTAAGTTAGCGGTGGGGGGGTACACCTAACGTCTTTTCTCTTGTATTTGACTGGCTGGAGTGCCCAGTACACCTTGAAATCACCGATCGGCACTGGCGTCCTGGGCTGCAGTCAGAAGTGGGAATGTCTGTGCCAGGAACTGCCAGCTCACGCCAGCACCACGCAGGCTCTCACTCGCGGGTGTCTGTGGCTGAGTGTAAGTGACTTCCTCTTGGATCACGTCATTTATATAAAACCAGTAGCCCTGCCCTGGCCGGTTTGGCTTGGTGGATAGAATGTCAGTTACGGACTGAAGGGTCCCAGGTTCGATAGCGGTCAAGGGCACATGCCCGGATTGCAGGCTAATCCCCAGTGGGGGGCGTGCAGGAGGCAGCCGATCAATGATTCTCTCTCATCATTGATGTTTCTATCTCCCTCTTCCTCTTCCTTCCTCTTTGAAATCAATAAAAAACATATTAAAAAAAACAACAACAAAAAAACCCTAGTAGCCCTGTGCACGAAACTGTGCGCCAGTAGTCACTGCTGCCCTCCTGTAGCTCTCTGCCCGCTGCCCTGCCCTCCTGTAGCCCCCCCCCCCCCCAATAGCTTGCTGCCCTGCTCCGTCCTGTAGCTCTCCGCCTCCCGCTTGCTTGCTGCCCTGCCCCGTCCTGTAGCTCTCTGCTGCCCGCTTATAGTCTGGTCGTTATGCCTCAGGGTGTAACAGATAATTAGCATATTCCTCTCTTATTATTTAGGAGGATTCGTTAGAGGGCAGGATCAATATCAAAACAATTTGGGAATAAAAGCCATAATTGAAGAAACAATCACCTGAGTATAAATTTACAAAAGCAATATACAAGAAAAATGACTAACCATGTATATTTATTATAATATATTGCTAATTAACTATAAAAACACGGGGCAAAGTTCTTTTTTAGAAGACTTAATTAAAGATTTAAGTCTTTTCATCTACTTCAAAAACACACTTAAAACATTTTCCTTTTCCCCAATAATTTAAGAATGCCATTTAAAAACATGAGTGAGGGGGTGGGGGGGCAATGAGAGGATAAAGACATATGTAATACCTTAATCAATAAAGAAAAAAAGAGAAAGTAACAGAATGTTGCAGCCATTCCCAAATAAAGCACTATCTAAAAAAAAGATCCTTAAAAAAAATAAAAACACGAGTGAGAGCCCAGCCGGCGTGGCTCAGTGGTTGAGTGTAGATCTAAGAACTAGAAGGTCATGGTCAAGGGCACAGGCCTGGGTTGCGGGCTCGATCCCCAGTGGGGGGCGTGCAGGAAGCAGCGGATCAATGATTCTCTCTCATCATTGATGTTCCTCTCTCTCTCTCCCTCTCCCTTCCTCTCTGAAATCAATAAAAATATGTTTTAAAAATATAAATAACAATAAAAACACGAGTGAGGCGAGAAAGGGCGCCCCCCACGGGAAGCGGGCTGCTGCAGCGGGCACGGGAGAGGGAGCTGGGCACTTGGGCTTTCCTTGAAGTTACCAAGAATTAAGAAACAAGACACATTTCCAATTAAAAAATACGCTGAAGATGCTGTGGCCTCCTCAGCAAATATTTACACACCCTAAAAATACTCAGGATCACAAAAACCCTGAGCAAGCCTCAAACCACAAATTAAGTCACAACGCCTACAATTTCCAGTGAAAACACCCGGTGACGTCAGAGGAGTGCACACAGGAGAGGGGTCTTAAGTGATCGCTGCTGATCACGAAATCCACTCCCAGGGACTCACACTGTAACGCCAGATCGCCACGCAGCCGCTACAGAACGCCCACGGCGGAAATCGCATTTAAAACGGGACACCCCCACCCTGTTCCTCAGAAGCGGGCACGCGGCGTCCTGCTCTCCGGCTCTCCTCCAGGTGGTTACACAGGCCCGGGCCCCGGCTGTCCCGCACCGCGAGAGCATGTGTGCTTCTCCCCGAGCGTGGCACCGTGTCCCACGGGGGTTTCCGTGTGGTTCTGCTCACGTGTAAGCATGCCACACCGAGTTCAGTTCCCAAGTCCTTCTGATGTCCCCGCTCAGGAGAAACTAGAGCCGCCCGGGAGCCTGTGCCCACCTAAGCAAGACTCCCATTCGTTATTCTTATTTTTTAATTTTGTTATTCCTCACTCAAGGATATTTTTCCCCATGGATTTTTAGAGAATGGAAGGGAGGGGGAGGGAGAGAGAGAGAGAGGGAGGGAGAGAGAGAGAGAGAGAGAGAGAGAGAGAAACATCGATGTGAGAGAGACACATCGATGGGCTGCCTCCCACACACACCCTGACGAGGGTGGGGATCGAGTCTGCAGCCGAGGTACACGCCTTTGCCTGGAATTGAACCCGACACCCTTCAGTCCGAGGGCCGATGCTCTAACCACTGAGCCAAACCAGCTAGGACCAGACTCCCATTTCTTCAAGAGACGAGCCTGAGGAGATGACCCACGCCCGTGTCACCAGCTCCCGCCAGACGAAGTCGCACGAGAGCATTCTGCGCAGGGGCTCTAAGCTGTAACCGCACGGCGAAGCCCGCTATGCGCCGTGGGCCGCAGCAGCTGGATCCTCTTGTTTCGCCCCGAGTGACATGTCTTTGAAAGACGAGGCTGGACCATACGAAACGGCCGTTTTTCGGGCGAAGAGGGTCACATATGAGAATTTCACACGGTTCAACCTCTGGGCACTGGTGCTCCTCCCCCGACTGCTCCTGGGAGGTTTTCTATTCACATGTGAGAGCATTTAGAACACACACACGTGTGCATCCATCCCTCGACTGAGCTTTAACACTGGCTGCAGAGGGGAGAGCTGGGTGTTGGAGGCTCGCTGGCCCGGCTGGGCAGACACCGGCGGGCACCCCGGCTCAGGGCACCTGGACACAGGCAGGCACGCTCCTGGGGCAGGCGGCTCGGGGGACAGACCGAGGGGCTGAGTCCCTCGTGCTCACTCCTCCTCCCAAACCCCGTGGCCCAGCCGCTCCCCCTGGGAGCCAAGGGCGAGGGAAGGTGAGGAAACGGTGGTGGCTGGAACGCCTCCCGTGGACACATGAGGCCGGAAGCACGAGAACCCTGCCCCCACCTGCCCAACCTGCCCCCAGGGGTTCCCAGAGGACCAGTGAGACAGCAGACAAGGTGCTGCCTACACGCAGAGCCGCCTGCGGAGGGCAGGTGCTGCTCCTTCCAGCAGGCGGCTCGGGAGCGTGTGCACGCACACACACACACACACACACACACTCACTCACAGCAAGCATGCTGCACACACTCACAGCACGCAATACCGCACAATAACGTGCACACACAGCACACATGCACACGCACACACACACACACTCACAGCACGCATGCTGCACACACTCACAGCACGCACACGCACAAACATCACACATGCACACACAGCACGGACACCGCGCTCTCACACACACACAGCACACATGCACACACACTCACAGCACACACCCCGCGCTCTCTCACACACACACACTCACAGCACGCACATGCACACACATGCACACACGCACACACATAGCACGGACACCACGCTCTCACACACACAGCACACACACATGCACACACAGTCACAGCACACACACCACACTCACACACACAGCACACACATGCACGTACATGCAAGCGCGCACACAGCATGCACACACAGCACACACAGTCACAGCACGCACACCGCGCTCTCACACACGCGCACACACAGCACATGTGCCCACACGGTGCTTGCTGACCGGGCTTCCTGAGATGCTGACTTGTGCTGAGACGCCTGCTTGGACCGGCATGTCCGGGGCGGAGGCGCTGGAATGGGCTCACACAGCCTCCTCACGCTGCAGTCGGTCAGGTAAGCGCCGTTAAGAGGTAAACGGCGTCCGCTGTCTCTCAGTTCCACTGGCCTCTCGGGGAGCTCCCCCCACCCCCTCCACTTGCACAGTTACAGCCTGCCCGGCCTGACCTGCCATCGCCACCAGGAAGACACGCCCTTCCCCTGGGCGAGGGCAGCAGCACACGAGACCACCTGATGCCCACACAACAGAACAGTCTGGTCACCTCAGGTGTGCCACATGCCTGGTACGACACTGAGTGCCGGGGGTGGCCCTCCTCAGCCTGCCCGGGGGCTCCGTCCCGAGCACTCACAGGTGCTGGTTCGATCCCCGGTCAGGGCGCATGCGGGGCTGCAGGTTCGATCCCCGGTGTTGGGGTGCAGGAGGCCGCTGGCCGTGCTCCGCTCGCACACCAATGCTTCTCTCTCCCTCCCCCTCCCTCTCTCTCTGAAATAAAATACACTAAGAGCCCCGCGCACAGTGCTGTAAACCTGCACGGCCACGCCTCTCCTTCAGCCACAGGAAACCAGCAGGGAGAGGACTTGAGGTACTTCCTCCCTTTCCCGTCGGTAAATGTCAGGTCTCTTGCGTGGAACACCGCATAGACGAACACAATAACCTTGAAAATGAATTCAGTCTGCACCCCAAAGTGCTCGGCCCACGCCTGCCCCTCACGCTGACCAGCACTGAGCACGACTGCTCATCATGGGTTCCCAGCAGCCTGAGTCACCGGCGGCCCCAGGACGTGTCCTGCAGCTCCAGCCCCAGTGACTCTGGTCACACACCCTGTGCACGGGCTCCGTGGCCTCCTTCGCTGGGCTCCTGTCCCCCCGTGTCTCCCATCCCCACAGAAGCCAATGGAGATGGGCAGGACAGGAGGGCCCAGTGCCACGCACCCTCCACTCAGCTCACGCACAGCACAGCGCAGAGGCCCGGCCCTCACCCGCTGGAGCCTCTGCTGGCCGGTCCCGCACAGGCACTCGGGCTCGTGGGAAGCCACCGTGCCAGCCACCGGACAGCCCTCCGAGGCCCCACAGCGCTAGCACTGAGGACACAGGCTCTCCGAGTCTCCGTGTCCCCTGGCTTAGTGTCCGCTCAGCTGTCTAGTGGACAGGTGACCTGAGACCTGGCCCACACCAGGGAGGTCAGTCTGGCTGCCCAGTTGATGGCACAGGGCGGCTGAGCAGGCTGGTGCCCAGGTTCAGGCTACACAGTGACACAGATGCCCAGCTCAGAGGGAGGGCTGTCCCCGGGCCCGGAACGTTCTCCGCCTGGGGCATCCGCTGCCCTCTGTCCACCTGCGAGTACTCGCACAGCCACACTGTCCCCGTCCTGTCCGGTGCGCTGCACTCACAGCACAAGTTCCGACTCAGTCCGCCGGGCGCTGGGCGTGGCCTCTCTGACGAAGCTTTCCATTCCCAAGTCCAGGGTGGGGGACGTGCGGCCCGCGGGCCATCTAAGGCCTCAACGTCATTGGCCTGGCCCCGCTAAGGCATCAGGGGTGAGGTAACTAAACGTTTGACCAAAGACAGCCGGCTCATTTTCAAGCTGACAGTTTTGTATGGCCCTTGACATTACAAATACCCAACGGCCCTGGGCAGAACAAAGGTTCCCACCCCTGCCCGGGACCGAGCGCCTGGGCCGGCGTGAGCATCGAGCCCCGAGCCCCAAGCCCCGTGTGAGACCCAAGCGTCTCCCTGCCCACAACCCCAGGCGCGGAGCAGCCACAGCCAGGACCCCGTGCGCTCTGCTCCCGCTCCAGGGCAGGCAGTGGCGGGAAGCAGGTGCCGCGCCCCCCCCCCCCCCCCCCTCCGCAGCCCACCGGCAGGGACGCAGAAGCCTCCGGCGCTTTGTTTACCTGCAGAGAACACGACTCACCGCCTGACGCGGCCTGTCCCGGGCCGCTCTGCCTCCAGGTGGTGCAGGCCAAGCGCAGGTCGTTGCACAACGCGGCCTCCCGGGTTGGAGGCCGCCCTGTAATTATCTCTCCCGATAACCCTGTGTACGTCCTCGTCCCACCCAAACCGGTAAGAGCCATGTCGACACTCAGCTGTGTCACTGCAGGAACGGGCTCCCAGCCTCCACACAGCACTAGCCAGCGTCAAGCCAGCGGGTTCCAACCTCAGCAGACAGACGGCGGGAGGGCAACCTGCCCCCCAAGACAGATTTGGTGAAACAATCAACATGTCACCCCGAAAGCTGGAGACCAAACGTCATGTGCTCTGAACCCCCAAACAGCCAGCGGGTCTCTCTGGGTTTTTAACCGATGGCAAGGGTGGGGTTTGCATGACTGAGAGACCAGCCGTGTGCCCACCGGTAACAGTGGACCTGCCCGCTGAAATGAGATTTGCCAACAGGCAACCCACCCCGGGTGCTCTCCCAGACCCCAGGGCGCACGGACGCTCCCGTCCCACAAACCCACTGCGGCCTGGAGACGGGGTGCTCCGGAACCGGGCAGGGGCTGCGGGCGGGTCACGGAGCTTCCCCGCAGCCCCATCGCCGCAGCCAAAGAAAACCCGGCCAGCACCGTCCTGGGAAGGGAGACGCCCTCAGCTCACCAGCCCAGCACCGCCTCGGCTGGTCCACGCAGAAGCTGCTGAACTGCGTCCCTCAGCGCGAGTACTGAGACCACGGGTCTGCAGCTAGCATGCATCGTGACCCCGCGTACTAGAAAGTTCCATCCAGCTCCTTTACTCGGTCTCGTCTAGAACCTCCTCCGATCAGAATTCCCTGCCTGACCACACGGACGCTGGGCAGAGACGGGCCGATCCGGGCCCTGTGTCTCCTCCACCTGCCGAGCCCCACGGACTTCAAAGGCCAGCGTGGGCACACTCCCCCGGCAGGCTCTTCCAGATGCCCGGCCAGGCTCCCTCCTGCTCCCCGTGCGCCACTGCGGCGCACTGAGCCTGGCACACATCCGACTGGGCACCGGTCACTGGGCGCCTGTCTCCTCAGCTGTCAGCGTGCCCGGGGGCAGAGCCTGGCAGTGCCCACCGTGGAGCCCCCAGCACCTGGCAGAGGGTCTTGGGTACAGGCCAGAAAAGTCTGTCAAATTGATTCCTCGTTCCAGCGTCAACAGGAGGCCACTCATTTTAATGCTCTAGTCCTTCACCAGGTTCCTAAACCGTGGATACTCAGGTCCTGGGGGCGGGGGGAGCGGGGGGGGGGGCACACGGATGGGGAAAGGGACACCCAGGCAACCACATGCATGACACTGGCTCCCAGGCTGGAACAGAGACCCCGAAACAGCTCACACAGCTGACGGTTCATTCACTCCCAGTGGCTGTGACACTCAGTGTTCCAGAGGCTCCGTCCCGAGCGCGGTGAGGGCGGGGCCGGAGATGGAGCCTGGCTGCGGAGGCCTCGGCACACAGCGCCCGCCGGCCCATCCCTGGGCCGCCACGTCCACCAGGGAGAGACTGTCACCTCTAAGGTTATAAAAACAAGAAGAGGGACAGGGAGTATTTACAGGAAGTCAAAGCAACTCGCAGACTCCAATAACCCGCGGCAGGGCCCGGAGGAGATGACGCTGGGCCGACCCGCTCCCACTCAGGCCCCGCTGCCGGCCTGAAGGCAGGGCCTGGTCCTGGACCGGGAGGGAGACTTCCGGTCCCTCCCAGACGCTCCCTGCCCCCTCCCCCGCTGAAATGCCAGCCACTGAGCAAGAGGACACGGTGGGCAGGAGAGGTGTCAGCAATGGGCTCCACCGTGGGCGAGGATGCCCTTCAAGGGCGGGGGTACAGATGTCGGGGCGAAGGAGAGCGAGAGGACTGGCGGCAAGCCCACACGCAGAGAGGAAGTTCTCCACGGGGAGAGTGACAGAGGCGGGAGCGTCAGGAAGGGATACTCGGAGCAGGCCGGCGGGCAGGCCGCGGCTGAGCCTGCTCTCGGGGGTGTTGATCCCATCTGAGGACTCAGTAAAGCCAGGAGGCAATGTTCCAAGGACAATAAAAACACGTCGGACACTTACGTTTGAGATGTGTGGAGGGCAGAGGGAGCTGAGTGGGCGTGAAGTTTCCACACTTCCCTTAAAGCCGTAACACAGCTTCCAGCCCGGGGACCAGCTAGATGTGTGTCCAGTACACCTAGAGCCACCGCCACACAACGATGCAGAGCTTGGCCTGATACACTCGACAGTCAATCGTCAAAGACAGAAACACCTTTACACAACCCACAGGGAGGCCCTGGCCGTGCTCCGTGGTGGGCGTGTCAGCCCTCAGACCGAAGGGTCTCGGGTTCGATTCCCAGCCGGGGCGGTTGGTCAATGTGTCTCTCTCTCTTTCCCCCTTCTCTCCCTTCCACTCTCTCTAAAAATCAATGGGAAAAATATCCTTGGGTGAGGATTAAAAATAACCCACAGGAAGGTAAGAAATAAAAAAATAATAAAATGAGCCCTTGCCAGGTTTGTTCAGTGGTTAGGGCATCAGCCTGCCGATTGAAGGATAAAGGGTTCGATTCCTGTCAAGGGCACATACCTCGGTTGCAGGCTCCATCCATCCCTAGCCCCGGTCGGGACACGTGCGGGAGTCACCCAGTGGATGTGTCTCTCTTACATCGATGTTTCTCTGACTCCCCCCCCTCCCTTCCATTCTCTCTAAAAATCAATGGGAAAAATATCCTCAGGTGAGGATAAAAAAAATAATAACAATAAAATGAGACTTATGCCCCAACGTATTAATAATTACGTTACCGCAAGTGTAAATGGTCTAAATCAGGGGTCCTCAAACTTTTTAAACAGGGGGCCAGTTCACTGTCCCTCAGACCGTTGGAGGGCCGGACTATAGTTAAAAAACAAACAAACTATGAACAAATTCCTATGCACACTGCTAAGTCGGCTGCTAAGCAGGTCAGGCAGCGGCGGCAAAAACACCCGGCGGGCCGGATAAATGTCCTCGGCGGGCCGCATGTGGCCCGCGGGCCGTAGTTTGAGGACCCCTGGTCTAAATAGACAAACTAATGGACGGATATGAACAGAGCAGATAAAGATGGTATGATGTAACAACACGCTGACGATAAAACTCAATTCACACGACTCAGTGGGTCAGTTACCAGCACACGGGAGGAAAACATATGCCCCCACAGCATTCAGGACAGCAGTGGCTGTGTTCAGACAGACGGATGTCAGAGCAAAGAAAACCACCAGAGACAGAGGGACGTCACGTATTGACATAAGGATCAATCCCCCCCGAAGACATCCTCCTAACATTTACACACCACACGACAGAGGCTCAAACTGCTCAAAGCAAACACTGACTGAGCTACAGGGGAGAGGTCGGCAAATCCACCACCACACAGGTGACCCTTGGACAACACGGCCTTGAACTCCGCGGATCCACGCGCATACGGATTTTTTCCAATAGGTACTGCAATGTGCCTTCTCTTCCTTAGGGCTTTCTTCACATGTGCTTTCCTCTAGCTCACTTTATTGTTAGCATACAGGAGACCATGCATATAACATACAAAATACGTGTGAATCGACTGTTCATGTCAGCAGTAAGGCTTTCGGTCAGCAGTGACTGCGTGGAGGCTCAGCACCCCTAACCCCCGCGTTATTCCCGGGTTAAAGTCGGAGACTTGGACACGGCACGCTCAGCAGCTGCCACCCCTCAATCGGCGAGGACACAGGAAAACACCACCGCCCACCAACAGGATCTCACTGACAGAGAGCGCTTCCCCAGGTAACAACCTTTTTCCCGTTCCCATGGACCATTCCCAGACACAGGCGCACAGAATACAGACCAACTTAAAAGAAACGAAACCACACAGAGTTCTCGGACCACGACGGAGTCAGAGAACTCGGTAACAAAGGCGGCAGGAAACCCCATCAACTCTCAGAAGCAACGACGCCTCTAAGTTACCTGAGGGTCAAAGAAGACATCGCAAAAGCAATCAACACGCACATGAATCCAACTAAAAATGAAAACACCGCATATAAAAACACGTGGGCGTGGCGAAAGCGGTGCTGAGGAGGGAAGTTACAGCACTTAGGATGCTTACAGCAGAAGAGAGGAAATGTCTCAAATAAGCAAACCAAGTCTCTACCTCAGGAAACTAGGAAAAAAAGAGCGAAATAAACCCAAAGGAAGTAGAAGGAAGGAAATGATAAAGAGTAGGAATAAATGCAATTGAAGATAGAAAAAAACATAAAGAAGAACCTATGAAATAAAAAGCCTTGGAACCAATAAGTATATTCCCCAAGTCACAGGACACAAGACTGAGACACAAACATCAGTCCCATTGCGGTACTAACGACGAGCATTTGGAAATGGAAAAGAAAAGCACAGAGTATCCTTTAAAACGGCTCCAAAGGAGACGAAATACTTTAGTACAAATGTAACAAAACCCATGCAGGATCCATAGGCTGACGATCACAAAATGCTGATCAGAGATGACCTTCTCAATGAAGACATACCATGTTCATGGACGGTGAGACTCACCACAACAGAGATGTCTATTCTCTCCAAACTGACCTGTAGTTTTAATGCAATTGCTATAAAAATCCAAGCAAAGTTTTTTTTTTAAAATATAGACATAGACAAACTTATTCTAGAATTTATAAGGAAAGGCAGAGTCCCGGGAATAACTAAGAAATCTTGAATTGTTTTTATCTATATTAAGGCCTACTATATGGCTACAGCGATCAACACAGTGTGATGTTGGCAGATGAGAGACAGACAGATCAGTGGGTGGAACAGAGAACCCAGAAATAGACCCATACTGATTTTTAAAAATATTTTATTTTATTGGTTTTTTACAGAGAGGAAGGAAGAGGGATAGAGAGTTGGAAACATCGATGAGAGAGAAACATCGACCAGCTGCCTCCTGCACACCTCCTACCAGGGATATGACCACAACCAAGGTACGTGCCCTTGACTGGAATCAAACCTGTGACCCTTCAGTCCGCAGGCCGACGCTCTATCCACTGAGCCAAACCGATCAGGGCCCCATACTGATTTTTTAAAAAATTTTAAGTTATTGATTTTTGAGAGAGAGAGAGAGGGAGGGAGGAAGGGGGGGGGGATGGATGAAGAAACATTGATTTTTTTGTTCCATTCATTTATTCCTTCATTGGCTGATTCTTATATGTGCCCTGACTGGGGACTGAACCAGCAACCATGACCTATCGGGACAATGCTCCAATCAACTGGGCTGCCGGGCCAGGGCCGACCCCACTGACTTTTGACTAAGGTGCAAACGCAAGTCGATGGAAGAAAGACAGTCTTTTCAACAGATGTTGCTGGAACAACTTAATATACATAGGCCAAAAAAGACACACAAAAAACCTTCACCTTATGCAAATATTAATTCAAAATGGACCAGGGACTTAAATGCAATATGTAAAACTACAAAACCTTTAGAAAAAAATAGGAAATCTTTGGGATCTGTGGCTAGACGAAGTGTTTTGAGACTTGACATCAAAAGCATGAGCCATAAAGGGAAAAACTGGTGAAACGAACCTCATTAAAAGTGAAAACTTGGCTCCCGGAAAGTCGAGTGGATGAAAAGTAACCCTATACAGACTGGGAGAAAATACATGCAAACCACAGACGGTATCGGTGCCGGGTGGCACCGAGCTCACGGAAAGGGGTTCAACACCGCTACCCAAGAGGGACATGCGATCAGACAGCAGCGCGGCAGCACGCACACACCTGCACACGCTGGACTAAAGAAGCCGGCGCGAGTGCGGAGCAGCCGGCTCGCTCCCGCGGGGCTGGTGAGAGTACAATGGTGCGGCCGCTTTGCAAACAGTGTCCTTACAAAACTGAACAGGCAGCCCGGCCGGCGTGGCTCAGCGGTTGAGCGCTGACCTATGAACCAGGAGGTCACAGTTAGGTTCCCAGTCAGGGCACACGCCCAGGTTGTGGGCTTGATCTCGAGTGGGGGGTATGCAGGAGGCAGCCCATCCATGACTCTCTCATCATTGATGTTTCTCTCTCTCTCCCTCTCCCTTCCTCTTTAAAATCAATAAAAAAATATTTTAAAAAAAATCAATGGAAAAATATCCTCAGGTGAGGACTAACAAAAAACATAAATAAATAAAAAGAAAATCACTGAAAACTAAAAAACAACACTAACATGCAGCTACCATACAACTGACCGATTTTATCCCAGATACACGAAAATTGATGTACACACTGAAACAGGTACAGAAGTGGGAAGTGACCCAGATGTTCCCCAACAGGTAAATGGTGCACCGTGCTAAATCCAGACCATGGATGCTGCTCAGCAATCAAAAAGCAGAACGAATGATTACTGATACATGAGACAACTTGCGTGAATCCCCAGGGCAGTGGTTGGCAAACTCATTAGTCAACAGAGCCAAATATCAACAGTACAACGATTGAAATTTCTTTTGAGAGCCGAAAACCAACTTCTGCGCATGGGCCACGAAGTTTCAATCGCACTGTACGTGTGCGCCCGCACGTGGTATTTTGTGGAAGAGCCACACTCAAGGGGCCAAAGAGCCGCATGCGGCTCACGAGCCGCAGTTTGTCGACCACTGCCCCAGGGAGTTAAGCTGAGTGATAAAAGCCAATTCTAAAAGATCACATTTTGCATGATTTCACGTGTACAGTATTCTTCAAGTGACAGAAGCAATCGGAGAGCAGGCAGGTCAGTGCCAGGGCAGGGAGTGGCTATAAAAGGCAACATGAGGCGTCCTTTAGGTGAGGGAATGTTCTGTACCTTTCCCCACGTCACTATCCCGCTGCAACACTGCACTGCAGTTTCGCAAGACGCTTCCATGGAGGCGGACTAGGCGGAGGGGACACGGGGTCTCTGTGTTATTTCTCCCAACTGCATAGGACACTGTGATTATCTCAAAATTCAAAGTTAAAAAAAAAAATAAGACCAGGTTCCCAGCTCTGCCACCTACTAATTAGGAAACTGACCTTGAATTTTAACCCGCATCTCCAAATCCTCCTGACCAGATGGGACAAAGCCATCCGAAGGGCTATGGGCGGCAGATGCCTGGCAGTGAGCATGGCGCACAGCTAGTGCTTTAAAAACAAACAGCCTGTGGCCACGAGACCTTCCTGAGGCACAGATACGCTTCTGAACGGCGTCATTCAACTGTCCACCGTGAAGCCACCCCACGTCTCTTCCCAAAGGGATCTGTCCCAGCAGGGGTGGGGGAGGGCCATTTTTGGTTTTAGGACGGGAGCCGACTTTCTAACGAGTTACTGAAATAGTCACAAGAAGCAGAGTGAGCTTCATACAATCAGTGAAAAACGTGGGAAGGAGAAAGGGTGTTGGTTCACCAGTCCCGTTTCTGTTGCTAAGTCAGTCAAGCTAATGTTTCTGTGCATCGGGAAAAGCTTCGACCGAGTTTTCTAAACACATTTCAACACCGATCCAGACGGGAGAGTCTATGTTTTTCAAAATATCTTCTCTGCCTCTGAGTTTAAAGAAACGAGGAGACAGTGGCCGAACCTCTGTGCCTGGTTTGGAGGCCAGAGAGCAGCGAAAGGAAGCCTGGCCGGGGCTCAGCAAGGCAGTCAAGTGCACTGCACCCCGGAGGGAGGATGAGGGGAATTTCAAACACACGGGTCCCGGAATCGCCCCGGGCACCCGGCCTTCGGAGCCTGGGGAGCCGCGGCCAGCGCTGACTCACAGGCTTTGGAAGGAGGTGAAGAGGGAAGGGGAGGTTTTAGCCCTCAGGTCATCCCCTTCCCGCCCGATCCTAAAAGGGCTGTTTCTGCGACAGTGAAACAGTTCAGTCACAGGCACCCACCGTGGGGATGCGGGTGCGAGACTCCGGATGCGGGCCTGGGCGTGTGCAGCCTAGGGTCCCAGGATCCCAGCACCCAGGCCCGGCCAGGAGGCACCAGACCAGAAGCTTCCTGGGGGTGCAGAAGGGGAAATGTGCCGGGAGGGAGCTCCCCGCTTTGCTCACTTTAACGTCCCCCGGGCACCTCAAAACCCAGCCCCCAGGCAGCCCTCTACCTCCGCTTCCAGACAGCTGTTCCTCAACCTGTAATTTGGTTCCCACACACCAGGCCGGGGCAGGGTGGTGAAGATGAGAAACTGAATAAAGGGAAATGCCCGTACCCCGGGGCGGTCCGGAGCGGGTTCCTCCAGGTCCGGGGGCTTCAGGGCCCTTTAGCCACAGGCTCAGGGTGACACCAGAACCCAGACTCTGTGGACTCCATAGGTTTGTGTGTGTGTGTGTGTTTTCCCCTCAGATAAATTGTAAGGAATAAAATCGGGCAAGAGACGGAAGGACCTGGAGATTCCACAGCACCTGAGACGTGCATTAAAAATGGCAACGCAGGGATGCAACTGTATCCCACGCAAACAAACAAAGCAATTAGCGCAGCAGAGGGAGGCGAGGGGGCGCATCCTCAGCCGGACGCGGCCGTGGCTGCTTTGGGAAGACCCGCGCTCCAGTTCTAACCTAGTGACACCTCGTCTGGGCGGCAGGGGCCCCGGTGAGACGGGCGGCCCGGCGTTCGGTCGCTGGTGAAGTGGGGGCGTCCAGGCGCCCTACTGTCCTCCACTCGGGACACGGTTGGCACTTTCCTGATCAACAGCTCAGAACTGAGGCTGCGGCCCCGACGCCTCTGTGTTCCCGGCGCTCGTCTACACTCACCGGGAGGGGAGGGCAGGGCTGGCTCCCCGGCTGGACCGGGCACCGCGCCGCTGCCACCGCGGAGGGGCGCGCCCTCGGCCCGGTCCAGGGGCCTCCCCACCGCCGAGACCCCGCCCCTCCGGCCCCCAGAAGCTGGCCAGCTTTCCCGCTCCCACCGTCCCCAGGCCCCTACGGGAGCCCCCACGCCGCCGGGCAGACGGGGCGCGCATCCCCGGCCGGCTCCCCAACACGGGGGCACGTGGCCGCAGGGAGGGGGCTGTGCCACGCCAGGGGGCAGCCCAGGGCCGGGCGGTGGTCCCGGGCGGGCGCCGCGGTCCGCGGGGCCGCACCTGCGCGCACCTGGGCGCACCTGGGCGCAGGGGTGCGGGCGGGCGGGCGCGGGCACGCACGCACCTTGAGGATGTTGTCGAAGATGGTGTCGCGGAACTCGAGCAGCGCCTTCTGGTCGAACTCGCGGCCGTGGATGATGCGCATCTGCTTGAGGAAGGTGGACTTGCCGCTCTCGCCCGCGCCCAGCAGCAGGATCTTGACGAGGCGCCGCACGGCGCGCCGCTCGCGGGCCAGCCCCGCGTCGATGTCCCGGCTGCGCCGCCGCGCCTCGCGCTCCGCGTCGCGGGCCCCGCTGCCGCCCGCCCTGCGCTCGCGGCCCCCGCCGGCCTCGGCCGGCAGCAGGCAGCGGCTGAGGGTCCGCACCACGCCGGACATGGCCGCTCAGGCCATGGACCCCGCTGCGGGCGAGGCGAGCCCCGCGCGGCAGCCGGCCGCTCCCTCAGGCCGCGTCCGCCGCCGTCGCCGCCCGGAGGCCCGCTCTCGCCCGCCGCTTGGCCCCGGCGGAGGGGCGGGGCGACGCGGCCCGGGGCCCGGGGATTGGGCCGGCTGCCTCCCATACGGACGAACGCGCCCTCCGATTGGCCCGTGCCACGCCGAAAGGCGGGCATCCCTCCGGCTTTTGGGGCGTGGTCGGAGCCGAAAGAGGCGGGATCTTTGGGGTGGAGGCGCTTCTCATTGGACGTCCGGGCTGAGGTTCTTTCTTTCAGAATGAAAGGGAGGCGGGGTCATCGGGGAGGCGGAGTGGCCGTCCGCCATGACCAATGGTAATTGCTCCGGGATCACGTCAATCACGGCGAAAGTGTCTGGGATTGGGGGTTTTGCGAAATGGGGCGGGACCAGAAGTGCCAGGTGTACAGAAAGTCGCCCTGGATTCCCAGATGGGACCAACCTGGGAGACCCGGAGCTTTGCAGTTTTTCGCTCCGTGCTGCCCGAAAGCTGGGGAATGCCGATGAGAGGGTCACCTGCTGCCGGACCTGTGTTTGGAGAGACAGCTGTTCCTAAACCATTTTCCTCCAGGAACGGCGGAGGGGGATGGGCCGTACATTTCAGACAAATGCACCCTTTGAGAGCGGCCTGGCTCCGGCGGCTTTCCTCAGAGCTGCCAACCATCAGCCCCCAGAGCCTCCCAGCCCTCTGCAGCGCAGTGACGGGGAGCGGGGCCCGGCGCTGCTGGGTCAGAACCGGAACCTGCACTGGACCCCGTGCTCGTTGACTAGTCGAATAACCTCCTTCTCCCCCATATGTGTGTGTGTGTGTGTGTGTGTGTGTGTGTTTAAGTTAATGTTTTTATTGATTTTTTAGAGAGAGAGGAAGGGAGAGGGAGCGATAGAAACATCAATGATGGGAGAAACATCATTGATGGGCGGCCTCCTGCACACCCCCTACCTGAGACCAGGCCTGCAACCCGGTCATGTGCCCTGACGGGGAATTGAACCATGACCCCTCTTGGTTCATGGCTCAACACTCAAGCAACCGAGCTACGCCGGAATGATAGCAACTACCTCACATGGCTTGAAGCTATGAACCGAGAGCATGAACTTGTACAACCCGTAGCACAGTGCCCGGGTCCAAGTTCGTTCCTGCTAAGCGTTGGCTCATCTTATGACTGAGTCTTAGTGTGAGTCAAGCTCCTGAGAATCCCAGTCTCTCTTCACCTCCAGGTGACTGGCCAGACTGGGGAGCCTCGGTCTGTTGAAAGGTAAACTGTGGCATATTGAGAATTTTAAGAGTTTGAGCACAAATCGATTCCCGTCCGGCAGTGCCAAACGGAATAGGGGCTCTGCCCCAGGACGGGCGCAGGACAAAGACTTCCTAGAGGGAGCTCGGGGCAGAGAAAGGGGGTCGTTTGATTGGCGACAGCTTGGAAACGAGTGGATTGTTGGTGACTGGCTGTCCTTCGCGTTGTGATCTTGTAAGCGGGCGGCATTTGCAGGTTGAGAGTCGGGTGTTCTTACCAAGGCCGCCTCAGCCTCGGGGCCACCTTGTTGGATTAACGGAACGGGCCTGAAAGATCGTCCTGTCCACCCCCCTCGCCGTGAACAGGTGTGAGATAAAGGCCAGCCACAGAGGACTTAGCCGAGGTGCCATCAAGGGCCGGTTCGGACCCTGCCCTCTCCACCCTGCGTGCACTGGATGGGTGGGGTGGGAGCACCAGAAACCATGAGCGGGTGTGACCTCACTCAGTTCTACAGATGTTTTTTGCATAGCTATGAAAATGCCAGGCGCTGAGGGCTGCGGGAGAGGAATCTGAAGACCGATAAAATGCAACCTTTGAATCAAGGAACGTACATTTCAGCCCTAGCCAGTTTGGCTCAGTGGAGAGAGCATCGGCCTGCGGACTGAAGGGTCCTGGGGTCGATTCTGGTCAAGGGCATGTACCTCAGTTGTGGGCTTCTCCCCGGGCCCGGGCCTTGGTCAGGGCTCGTGCAGGAGGCAACCAGTCAATATGTCTTCCTCACATTGATATTTCTCTCTGTCTTTCCCTCTCTCGTCCACTCTCTTGAAAAATCAATGGAAAAGTGTCCTCGGGGGACGATTAAAAAACAAAAACAGACAGAAAGGAAGACACGTACACTTCAGTTCGGGCACCAGACCGCACAAGTCACCGGCGCGTGCAGGTGAGTGAGTCCCTAGTTCCTGCCCGAGAATCGAGAATTAGTGTCAAGGCTTTATGCAGTCCTTTGTCATCCTTCAAAGCGATGGAAAAAGTTTGGTTTCTTTGTGAAAATGGTCTTCCACAGGAAAGTTAAACGCTGGTTGTCTGGGAGAACAAGAGAGAGCGTGCAGAGGCCTCGAAGGCCACCGAGGAGGGGCCTGTGGGATTCAGCCGTGGACCAGCGTTAGCCCCCACGCAGCTGAAAGAAGTGAAGGTGGTTCAGAAAACACTTGAGCGGGGAGGTGAGAAAGGACCAAACACCACATCTGAAAATGAAAGCTGTGATGATCGAAGTAGAAACGTAATAGATACGTTACGGTGCAGACTCAGACACAGATGAAGAGAATACACTGAAATACAGATCTGAAAAAAATTACCCGGAATCCAATACAAAGATAGGCTAAGAGGCAGGAACGCTAGAGGAGGAATCTCTAACATATACACCGAGTGGCCAGATGATGATGATCTCTGAACGCATAATAATCTGGCCACTCAGTGTGTGTGTGTGTGTGTGTGTGTGTGTGTGTGTGTGTGTGTGTGTATATATTAGGGGCCCGGTGCATGAATTCGTGCATGTGTGGTGTCCGGCCAGCCTGGCCAGGGGGAGAGAACATGGGCGGTTGGCTGGCCTGCCTGCTGGTTGAGCTCCTGGTCGAGGGGACAATTTGCATATTAGCCTTTTATTATATAGGATTATTATATAGGATATACACTGAGTGGCCAGATTATTATGCGTTCAGAGATCATCATAATCTGGCCACTCAGTGTATATTGTGTATAAAGGGCTGAATTGCGCCTCCTTTCCCAAATTCATAGGTGGAAGCCCTAGCCCCCAGCACCTCACAATGTCACTGTATTTGGAGACAGGACTTTAAAGAAGTGATGAGGTCTCTAGGGTGGGCTTCGATCCTATATGATTGGTGTCCTCGTAAGAAAAGGGGATTTGAACACAGACACGGCAGAAGGTAGACCATGTGAGGACGTGGGGAGGACGGCCCTCTATGAGCGTAGGAGCGGGCTCGGCTGCAGGAGAAACTGACCCTGCCGACGCCTGGGTCCTGGCTTCTAGCCTCCAGCTTGGTTAGAAAGTGAAGTTCTGTCGCTGCATCACCCAGCCTGGGTGCTTTGTTACGCCAGCCCTGGCGACCTGACACGGCGTGCCGCGGGAAAGTCATCTCACAAGGAAGGTCTGCCCTACCAAAGGGGACAGGGCTACTTCGTGGACAGATAGGTAACGCTTACTGACCGCACCCAACACCGATAGCTTTAATGTGCGGAGTTAAGAAAAAATAGAGTTACAATAATAGGACGCAAAAGGCATATACATGTCAGGAGGGGCAACCATAATTAGATCTTTGAATTATTTACGAGGAGAATAAATATTTTTGATTAATGTTCAACTTTGTTGAGTTACATAGTCATGTTAAAATTTTTAGGGTGAACATGAAAAGAAGAGAAATAGAGTGAATGAATTCCACGTGAGCAGAGGGGGCAAGAGGAATGAGGGAACAAAAATCAATCAACGCGCCCTAACCAGTTTGGCTCAGTGGATAGAGCGTCTGCCTGCAGACTAAAGGGTCCCGGGTTCGATTCCGGTCAAGGGCATGTACCTTGGTGGTGGGCACATCCCCAGTAGGGGGTGTGCAGGAGGCAGCTGATCGATGTTTCTCTCCCATCAATGTTTCTAACTCTCTTTCCCTCTCCCTTCCTCTCTGTAAAAAATCAATAAAATATATTAAAAAAATCAGTCAATGCGCAGAATGCAAAAAAATAAAGAAAACGGGAGAACCTGGGCAAAACGAGAAGATGGAAACGAACCCCAGGCTATGACTCACCAAGGTAAATGTAAACGGGTCGCAATGGTGACAGATGAAGACTGTCAGACTAGAGACAACGAAAGCAGGGCTCAGCTACTTGCTTAGAAAGAACGTACCTACCGACCCAGAAAAGATCAAAGAAAAAGGAAGAGTGGGGAGAGATCTACCAGGCACACGACGTGAACAGGAGACGAAACAGAGGTGAAGTCCAAAGCAAGACGGGTGACAACGCGCCCTTTCGTGCGGTGAAAGGTTCATCCGCTGGTAAGATGCAACGCGTCTAAGCGCTCACGCAGCTAATTGCACAGCCTCCCATGCTGACGGCGAGGAAGTGGGCGAACCTCGAGGAGACACCGAAGAATCAGCCGTCACGGAGGGCGGGGTGAGGGTGCGGGTGGCACACACTTCTCCCGCAACAGTGAACACGCGTGGCCTACGGAACATACATTGAGCAGCGAGCCCAATAATGAGAGGGTACACGTTCTGCTGAAATCCAAGGGACATTTTAAGAAAATCGACCACAAGAGCCCTGGCCGGTGTTGCTCAATGGTTAGGGCACCGGCCTGCACACTGAAGGGCCACGGGTTCGATTCCTGGTCAAGGGCACGTACCTGGGTTTCAGGTTCGCTCCCCAGGTGTGGGAGGCAACTGATGGATGTGTCTCTCTCACATCGATGTTTTTATTCCCCTCTCTCCCCTCCTCTCACCCTCCTGTCCACTCTCTCTCTCTGAAAAGCAACGGAAAAAATAACCTCAGGTGAGGATTAACACCAAACAACAACCACCAATGACCACAGAATAGGCCACAAAGCAAGCGTCGCTGCATTTTAAAGAATTAATATCATACCAACCACATTCTCTGACCGTGTTGCAATTACCTTTGATATCATGAACATAAATACTTCTTCTGCAAAGCCCAAAGTTACAGAAATTAAGAATACACCTTCTAAGTAAACAGCCAGCTTGTTAGATGGCGTGTTACTGCACCGCGGTGAAAAGATCCTGGTGGTGTGTGTCACTGCCCCGTAATCTGATTTACCCTCCGCATACAGCCTCCCTCCGGCAACGCGGTCGGACTGTCGCGAGCAGGGCTCTGGGGCCCGGCGGCCTGCTCGGAGCCCTGGCCTGTCCTCTGCAGGGTGGATGACCTTGAGCGAATTGCTTCACTCACGGTGCCTCACTTTCCCTCATCTGTAAAGTGGGTGTCACAATGGCACTATGATAGCACAAGGTTGAAATCAGTAAAAACGAAATGAGGTAGCACGTACAGTCCTAAGGAGAACGACACACAGTAAGAGAACAATACATATTAATTATCACTATTATTGTCACTTTTATTATCTTCATGTTACAGAAGTCAAGCGGACCGAAATGTCGAGTCTTTGCCCGAAAGCATACTGAACAAGTGGCGACACCAGAATCTGAGTCCGGTCTTCCGTCCTCACCGGGCGCCCGTGCTCCCCACGCAGCCCCCCTGAGTGGTGACTAAGAATAAGGTCACCATCCCGTCCTTCCTGCGTCCCCACAAGCAGGGAGAGATTGCTGTTGCCTCAGGGCCTGGCCCCAGGTGTCCCCGCAGCCCGGGAAACTGCCCTCAATTCTCTCCCAGGCTCTCACCTTAGCGCTAAGCTCACATGGTACTTCCTCAGGAAAGGCTTTGCTCACCCCAAACTTCCCAACCTCACCCCACCAAACCAGGCCCCGCCCCCACGATCTTCTCTCCCAGGCCCATCCTTTCCTTACCCAGCGTGGGTCACATTCGAAACCATTTGTGTGATTATATGCGGAATCCATGAGGTAGGGTGTGGGTCTCTTTAGGGAGGGCTGGAGCCCCTGTACCTGTACACAGTAGGCACTCAATCATTGTTTGCTGGGTAGATGGGGGGAAGGAAGGAAGGGAAGAAGGGAGTGAGGAAAGATGAAAGAATGATGGATGAATGGATGGATGAATGGATGGATGGGTGGTTAGGTAGATGGATGGATGGATAGATGGATAGATAGTTGGGTGGATAGATGGGTGGGTGGGTGGGTGGATGATGGATGGATGGGTTGATGGGTAGATGACTGGATGGGTGATGGATGGGTGGATGAATGAATGGATGGGTTGGTGGATGGATGGATGGATGAGTAGGTGGATGAGTGGATGGGTAGATGGATGGGTGGATGGATGAGTGGATGGGTAGATGGATGGGTGAATGAGTGGATGGATGGGTGGATGGTGGATGGATGGGTGGATGGATGGGTGATGAGTGGATGGGTGGATGGGTGGGTGGATGAGTAGATGGGTGGATGGATGAATGGATGGGTGGATGAATGGATGGGTGGATGAGTGGGTGGATGGGTGGAAGAGTGGATGGATGGGGGATGGGTGGATGGATGGATGTATTGGTGGATGGATGAGTGGATGGATGGATGGATGGGTGGTGAGTGAATAGATGGATGGATGGATGGATGAATGGATGAGTGGGTGGGTGAGTGGATGGGTGGGTGATTAGAAAAATGAGTCGATGGGTGGGTGGGTGGCAGGCACAGTCCCCAGGGTGCAGAGGGCCCTCTCTTTAACATGAGCTTTGTCACTTCTCTGGAGAGTGGACAAGGGGACTCTCCAGGGTGCTGCCGGGGCTGGCTAACTACTCACCCGGAGTCAGCATGTTTTTAAGGAAGTGAGGTCGTGGGACCAGGATCACGGGCTGAGGCACTTCCCTGTTTGGACCTGGGTTCTACTTCTCTGTCCCCCAAGCCCCTGAGGAGAACATGCATAGGGACGAGCAGTCAGCAGTTCTGAGAAGAAGTCAGCAGGCCGGCAACGGGCTGGCCTCTCGCTCAGGCTCCGATGGATCAGGGCTCAAACACCGCAGGGGGTGTTATCGGTCCATCCTTGGCAGCAACGCCTGGGGCCTTTCCTACCTGGTCCGTGCGGCTCAGGCGAGGGCCGGGCTGCCTTGGGGACGCTCAGGCGGCAGCAGCCAGTCCGTCAGGGATACGCAAATGCATGTGACGCAGAGGGACCCCGTTTCTTTCGCTGTAGCTTAGCTTCACAAAAGGCTCCTGAACCCACAATGGACGTCTGGCTCCCAAGTCCGTCACGACTGTTTGGCAGGTCCCTTCCATGTGACCTCACTCCAGGACCCAGGACCCCGCTTCCCGCAGCCCCCGCCTCGAACACGGCGGCCACGGAGCAGAGGGAAGGGAAGGAGGCTGAGGGTTGGCACTGGCGACCACAGGACAGCCTGGCAGGGACTTGCAGCCCAGCGCAGCCCAGGGGTCACGCCCCGGGTTGGTCAGTTTCGTGTGGGGTTGGCTGGGCTCAGGTCCCCAGCGACTGAATCAAACATCAACCAGCAGTCGCTGTGGCGCTGGGTGTCCCGTAGATGCGGTTAACACTTGCGATCAGCTGACTTTAAGGACATGACCCTCAGTGGTGTGGGTGGGCCTCGTCCAACAGTTGAAGGGCCTTACGAGCAAAAACTGAAGTTTCCCAGAGAAGAAAACATTCCGCCTCAAGACTGCAGGTCCCGCCCGAGTCTCCGGCTGCCGGAGGCCCCAGGTTCCTGACTGGCCAGCCCCACAGTCCCAGGAGCCAATGTCTTAAAAAAATCTCTTGACATACGGAAACGTGGCCTGAGTTTCTGGATATATATCACTGCTATACCACAGCCTATGTATGCTATCCTATCTAACAAAAGGGTGATATGCAAATTGACCCCAACGGCAGGACGACCGCTGGACGTCACTATGAGGCGCACTGACCACCTGTTGGTCCCTTTCCCCGGCCGGCAGGCCCCGATCGCCTGCTGGCCACCTGCTGCGGGGGTGGGGCCATCGAGCGGGCGGGAACAGCCGACCTCTTGGTCCCTTCCCCCGGTTGTCAGGCACTGATCACCCGATGGCAAATGGGGAACCGGGGGTGGGTGGTGGCAGGGGGCGGGGCTGGCTGCTGGCAGCTGGGGAAGATGGTCCTGATCACAGGCCAGGCCTAGGGACCGCACCCACGCACCAATTTCGTGCGCCGGGCCTCTAGTGTATTACATAACATTATAGACACACACTCTTGTGTTGTTTCTGCTTCTCTGGCGACCCCCAAACTGAGAGAGACCACGTTGCCCCTCCGACAAAGGGGCCGGAGGTACCACCACACGGTGGCGTCACCCTGGCGTCGGGTCAGTGTTACTGAGTCCCGTGGAGTCATTGCAAAGGTTAGCGACAACGTCGGGAAGACACCCAGGCAACAACGTGGGGCCTGGCCTCGCCCGGGCTCTGCCACTCCCGGCCGGCTGGCTCTCAGACAAGGTGCGTACCCCTCCGTGCCTCAGTTTCCTGTTCTGTAAAATGCAGATGAAATCACCGAGCTTGGAACTTAGCGCGTGTCTGGGACCTGGGAGGTGCTCAGTGCTTTGCTGACTTTATTCCTGGTGTGGTCTGTCCCGCCGCCCCCCACCTCCCCCCCCCCCCAGCCCCCCCCAGCCGCCTGCAAGTCCTGCCTGCCTTCCTCATCTTTCTCAGCCGGAGCCCCGCCCTCCTCGTCCCCCCCCCTGGAGTGTGCAGACCTGCGCTGACGGCGCCCCCCCCCCCCCCTGCTCTCTGGGCCCCTGTCCCCGTGGCCCGTGCAGGCCGAGGCCCTCAGAGCTCACGGGCACACAGCCTCCTGGGGTGGGCTCAGAGCCTCCTGGGGAAGGACAAGAGTGGGGAGCCTGCCCCACGTCAGAGACCCCAGACGGTGCCCGTGGGAAGCAAGGAGCCATCCCAGGACCAGCTACATGATTTGGGGGGCCCCGTGCAAAACGGCCCCTTGTTCGAGCGGCGCTGGGAACCTCAGATGGCAGCTCAGAGCCTGCAGCCAGGCCAGGGCGCTCCTGAGCACGCAGAGTCTGCCGAGAGCCTGGCGCTGGGGCAGCCGGGGGCCCAGACCCTCAGGGGAGCGTGTGTGGGGCAGGGAACTCCTGCCGGAGGAGGGACGGAGGGAGGGACCAGGCTCAGGCCTGGGCTGGGCCCCGCTCGCCCCAGGCCCCGGGAGCAGCGGCTGTTGGCGAACCCCTGGCCTCTCCGGATGCACAGGAAATGGGTCAGTTTTCCCTGGCGATTCACGGCCTTAGGCCTTGCTCCTTCCAGTCTCGCTTCCGGTCCCTTCCCCGGGCGCAGGCCGACTCTGTCATTTCCCGGGCACTTTGGGGCCATAAAAAGCCTGGTCTGGCTGAATCTAAAACTTCCCTCTCAAATCCAATTTCACGTTCGCCTTGTCCCCTCCCGCAGAGCAGCCCAGCCTTGCAAGAGGCAGGGACAGGGGACCAGTGCCTCCTCCCCTTCTTCCCTCTCTGCTGGGTCTGGGGGGCGGGGGGCAGGGCAGGGAACCCCCAAACCGAGTGTCTCTTCATTCTTCACCGCCCACCCCCACCCGCTCCCTGCCCCCTCTGCCTCCTGGGTGGCTCCTGTTGCGCGGCTGGGGGTGGGGGTGGGAGGTGGCGGGAGCCTTTGGCCCCCTCTTCAGCTCTGAGAAGGCACCCCTTTGGCTGCTGGCGGGACCCCAACCCCCTCTGCCTCCAGCTGGGGGTCCAGACCACAATTCGGGGCCCCAGGAAAAGGCCCGCTCCCTGCAAGACACAGCAAGACACCCCGAGTCTCGTGGGGAGGCCGAGGGCACACAGCGCTCGGGGCCTCTGGGCACGGTGACAGCAGCCGGCGGGCTACCTTCCCCGTGTTCTCCGTGCGAGCCCTTTCCTGACCGCCACGCTTTGAAGTCTTGCAACGAGGAGGAGCGGGTTATTACACGTCCTGCTTTTCACCGGCGAGGAGTGGGAGGCTGCGGAAGGTTAAACACCTGCCCGAGGTCACGCAGGTAGGCAGCAGCAGAGTCTGGGTCCCCCGGCTCCAAGTCCCGTGTTGACAATCACTCGACTTTCCGGCCTTCTGTCAGGGCTCATACACGGTGCACAAACCACGGGGCGGGGGCTGATTCTGCCTGTGGAGTATCAGGGGAGGCTTCATGGAAGAGGTGGCCCTTGATTTTGTTATAAAAGGGCAAGCGGGGTTTGTCACGGGGATGAGGTGGGAAGGGCACTGCAGCCAGAGGGAACGGCATGTGCAAAGCCCTGAGGCCTGGCCCGCACCTGCTCACCAGGGCCTGCAGGTGCCCCGTGAGGTTGGGGTTCAGGGCCCGTGTCGAGGTGAGCGTTGGGAGGTGAGGCTGACGTGAGGTTCACGGAAGGCCTGAGAAGGAGGATTTGGGCTCCACCCCTGAACCCTCGGGGCGCCGACACTGAAAGTATCCCATTCCTCACACGCCTGCTAGCGCCGCCCTACTGTGGCGTAAGCTCGGAAACCCGCGCGTGACCCTTGGGTTCATCCCTCTGTCCCGAATGCTCGGCGTGCAGTGGGCGCTTAATACCTGTTTGGGGGATGAACGAACGAACGAATGAATGAATGAATGATGGGCACCTGGCTGGGAGGTGTGGCCCAACAGCTGCCCTCACTGCCGCTGTCCCGAGTCTTCCCGCACCTGCTGGGCCACCGCTAAGCTCAGGGGGTGGTCTCGCCTTTGCCCGGAGAAGGGCGGGTCCGGCTGGGGGTGTCCCCAGCATCCTGAACATGACTTGAAATTCCATCCTGCAACCACCAGGTGTCGCTCACGCCACACAAGAAAACCCATTGAGGGCCCGTTGGGGTGAGGAGGGGAGCGTTGGCAAATCTCCTCTGGGAGCCACAAATGCGTTTCCAGGCTGCCGTTTGTCCTCATCAGCGCCTGGCGTCCTCCTCCGGCACCAGGCGGGTGTGACCACCTCATGGGCTCCCCAGCCCCAGCCCCGGGCAGCCTGGGAAGGTGGCGGCAGGCCGGGGCCCAGGCCCGGGAGGCCTGTGGCCATGGTGCCACCCAGCCAGCCAGCAGCCCTGCCCACCGGCCTTGGCCTTGGCCGTCGGGAAAGCTGGGTCTGCCAGGCCTTGCCTCCGCGCCTCCAGGCAGCCCGCCCCCGGACGCTGCAGGCCAAGGGAGCAGCGTCAGCCGCCCGCCGGCTCCAGGCGCGGCCCTCCCCTTGCCAGGGTCTCAGCTTCCAGCCCAGGGGTCTGCCCTCGGCCTCCGGGCTGAGTCTGGCAGCTGCTGGCTCCGTGGGAAGGAGGTGGCCCACGATCGGGCCGGGGTGCCCCTCACGCCACGACGGCTGTTTTCCGTAAGTCCGCCCAGAGCCTGAAGGCCGTCCGGGCCGATCCCGGTAAGCTGGTCACTGGGCCCCGCATGGAGCCCGCTTTGCCCTTCTCTTGGCCTGAGAGGCCGTCACGTCCTGGAGGACGACAGACACAGGGCACGGGGGCACCCGGACGCGGGCTGCCCCGAAGCTGGCGCCCCCGTGAAGGGACCTGTCCTGGCTGACCCCCTGACCCCCTGCAGCCGTCCCGGGCCTGGTTTGTCCATGAGTGAGCTGGGCAGAGTCCACGCCAGGCTGACGGGTGCCGAAGGGCGGACGGTGTCAGTAAAGGGACAGCAGTGACCACCGCGGGGCCGGGCGGGAGGCGGGGAGTGCGCAGGCGCGGACAGGACCCACGTGTCCCGGAGTCGCTGTGCCGGGTCCACGGGGAGAAGGGCCGGCCGCTGCGGGAAGGCGGGGAAATCGGCCTTCGGGGCGAGCAGACGCGGGAGCTAATCCGGAGGAGGAGGAGCACGTTCCAGTGCCCACAGAGGCCGAGTGCGCCAGCAAAGACCTTCGGGCCCAGCGGGTTGTCCACCCTCCACTGACGGAGTGGGGGTGGCAGCGGGGGGAGGGGGGAGGCTGGGGGTCCACCCCGGAAGGGCAGGCGCCGGGTGGGAGGGCTGAGCCCTGGTCTTCCAGGCTGGGACCAGGTCTCGGGATTCTCGCCGGGACAGGGTGGCGCTGCGGCCACACGGCCGGACCTCTCAGCCGTCCCCTGCTTCCCCACCAGCCAGCCAGCCCCTCGGGTCCCGGGTCCCGGGTCCTCTGTGCCCTCGCGTGGCAGTGTCCCCTCCCCCAAAGCCCTCCTCACTTCCCTCCATCACTTCCCTCACTTCCACTCGGTGCTGGGCCCTGCGGTGGGGTCTAGACTCCATCAGCCCCCCGCCCCCCGCCCCCGCCATGAGCTACGGCTGGGAGCCACGTGGTGGGGCTGTATTGCTGCTGAGGGTGGCCTGGAGGTCAGGGCTGTGGAGGAGGGACGTGCCGGGACGTCTGGGGGGATCTGTGCCAGTCACCACCCTCCAACCTCGTCCCGGGGAGAAGAGGCTTCATTCCAGGCCTGGTGCTGGGGTGCGTGTGTCTCAGGCGGCTGTCCTGGGGTACTGACGGGACGGCCCCTTGTCCACCCCCGCCCCCATGTGCTGGTCTCCCTCCGTCTGTTCCCAGGGGCACAGCCCGCGGGTCACGCGCAGCCCGACCTCAGGGGGTGTAAGCAGCTGTGGAGGCGGAGGGGGGGGCGGTCAGCCTCTGCCCCCTGAGTTTTAAGGGCGTGGAACCAGCCGGACAGGGAGGGCAGTGGAGGGAGGGGCCGGCCAAGGCTCGCGCGGCTGGAGTGTGTGCACATGTGTGTGCACGTGGGACTGCGTGTGTGTGTGTGTGTGTGTGTGTGTGTGTGTGTGTGAGTTGGCACAGGAAGTGGAGACCAGCCTGCAGGGCAGATTCTGCCCCGAGGACTCTGGGTGCCCGGAGGCGTCTGCCCTGGGCAGGGACCGGCCACATCGGCACATACTAGAAAGTTCCGTCGGGCGGCAGAGAGGAGAGGACGGCGAGGGAGCGGAGTGGACCTTCTCAGAGACCCCAGCTGTGTCCAGTGATGGGGCGGGAGGCCCGAGCATGCCGCCCCCTCCCAGGCCACCCCGGCCTCCGGGGCTCCCCCAGGCCCTGCTCCGCAGGCTCCCTGGGCTGGACCCGCCCACTGGCCGGTCGCCCCGGGTCTCTGTCTCCCCCCCAAGCACTTGGCTGTGGCCCCTGAGCCCGAGTCCCCGGAGGGCAGGACTCCTGTCTGGACACCGCAGCCCTCAGGGGCGAAACTGCTGATAAACACGGGCCTGGGACCGAGGAATGTGAGCTGGGAGGGAGTCACCTTGTGGCGACCCCAGGGCCAGGGCACATACTTTGCTCTGGATTCTGGGAACTCCCTCCCAGGGAGGAGCCGCCAGCCCATTTCCCGGAGGCTGTGGGCAGGGGGAGGCTGTGGGCAGGGGGAGGCTGTGGGCAGGGGGAGGCTGTGGGCAGGGGGAGGCTGTGGGCCGGGGGAGGCTGTGGGCCGGGGGAGGCTGTGGGCCGGGGGAGGCTGTGGGCAGGGGGAGGCTGTGGGCAGGGGGAGGCCGGCCCGCCTTTCGCAGGGAGGTGGGGACAGGCTGCCCAGGCCTGCGCTTGGCGCCAGTCCCTGCCGGGCCCTGTCCATCGCGCCGCCCCCTCCCCTCCCCTCTCCTCCCCTCCCCCCTCCCTCCCCTCCCCTCCCCTCCCCCTCCCCTCCCCTCCCCTCCCCCTCCCCTCCCCCCAGCTTCTGTGCACACCTGCTCCTGTTGGTGGCGGCCACGCCCAGCACACCTCGGCCGCCTCGGCAGGCGGGACCTGGCGTGGCCCGGCTCTTGCTCACGAGCCCGGCGCCCAGGCCCCACCACGGCTCCGCGCAGCGGGCTGTTGCGTTGGCTCTTTTGTTCTGATCCGCGGGGGCCGCGCAGGCAATGCTGCCGGGCGCCCGGCCGGCCGCAGTCGGCCGCACCTGGGCGAGTGTTCCGCTGGTGCAGAGGCTAAACGGTGAGCTCTGCTGTCCGCAGGCCTGGGCTCAGTGAGCCCATCTGTGAAATGGGCTCCAGCACTCCCTCCTTTACGGGGTCACACAGGAGTGCATTCAGCTGGGTGCTGGCACCGCTTCGGGCCTCTGCCTGGGGTGGGGGGCCGGGGCCTGGATTGTGGGGTGTCTGCCTGGGGTGGGTGGCCGGGGCCTGGATTGTGGGGTGTCTGCCTGGGGTGGGTGGCCAGGGCCTGGATTGTGGGGTGTATGCCGGGGGTGGGTGGCCAGGGCCTGGATTGTGGGGTGTCTGCCTGGGGTGGGTGGCCAGGGCCTGGATTGTGGGGTGTCTGCCTGGGGTGGGTGGCCAGGGCCTGGATTGTGGGGTGTCTGCCTGGGGTGGGTGGCCGGGGCCTGGATTGTGGGGTGTCTGCCTGGGGTGGGTGGCCGGGGCCTGGATTGTGGGGTGTCTGCCTGGGGTGGGTGGCCGGGGCCTGGATTGTGGGGTGTCTGCCTGGGGTGGGGGGCCGGGGCCTGGATTGTGGGGTGTCTGCCTGGGGTGGGTGGCCGGGGCCTGGATTGTGGGGTGTCTGCCTGGGGTGGGTGGCCGGGGCCTGGATTGTGGGGTGTCTGCCTGGGGTGGGTGGCCAGGGCCTGGTGGCCAGAGAACAAAGCCGGTGCCCGGAGAACAACAGCTCCCCCCCCCGCCCCCCCCCCCCCCGGCTGCCAGGGCGGGAGGACTGGAGGCAGAAGAATGTGGCCCATCACACCCGCGGCTGTAACTCAGGCCCAGACGCTGCCAGCGCCATAAATTTGGGCGGAAAGTGCAGCTCCAGCAGTTTGCGAGCAGGAGCGGGGGAGGCGCGTGAGTTACCGCCGCGGAGGAGGCCGCCGGCATTGTTAGCCCGGCCGGGATTGATCGCCGCTGCCTTAATGAAATTGAATTTTAATTTATGTCCGAGCCGCGGTGCGTGGGGGTGCCCGGGCAGAGGTGGGCTGAGCCCCAAGACGGGGTCCCCGCTGCGGGGTGGGGGTCACAGCCACATCTCGCAGGACAGGATGAGGGGCACCCCTGGGTGGCCTCTGCCTCCCAAACTTTCGAGGTGCTGCCAGCCTGGGGGCATTTCGGGGAAGACACGTTACCCCTGTGCGCCTGCCCGCTCACCTGGTCACACTGCGGCCCCGGTGTAAGCCCCTCGCGGCTCAGGGAGTGGAGGGTCCGATGCTGCCACCTCGTGGGAGCCGGAGGATCACCTGGCGCTGGACCTGGTGTGGAGACATGGGGGAGGGACGGGTAATGAACCTGGGGCTCTGGGGGAGCCCCCCAGCCCTCTCCCAGGTGTCCACGAACGAGGCATCACCACCACCTGTGCTGCTTGTGGCCACGTCACACACCGCTCGGCAGCCTGCTCAGCGTCCCCTCCCCGCGGGGTGCACGGTCACACACGTGCTCTGGGGGGCGCTGCAGAGCCCGCACTTCCGGGTGAGCCGGGCCTGGCTGCACGTCCCAGCTGCACAGCTCCTGCCCTCGGAGAGGCCCTGCCTCGCTGAGCCTCAGTTTCCTCGTCCTGCGAGGGAGGTGACGAGGGCGCCGTCACCTGGGGTGGAGGGTTCCAGTCGGGTTCTGAGCGTCCGGCCCGCCACGGAGGCGAGGTTCTCAGCGGAGCTTCCCACCAGCGCTCAGACCTCACCAGCGCGTCTTAGAGCCACGCCCATTTCACAGGTGGAAACACTGAGGCCCCTGTTCAGGTTCACAGAGTCGTGCGTGGTGCAGCCAGGCCCCAGCCCTGTTGGTGGGGCTGGGTCATCACGGGGTTTCTCCTCCCCACAGCCCGCCCGGCCCGCGCGAGGGACGCAGGATTTATCCACGTGACGTTGAAGGTGTGCCAGGCCTTGGAGGGCCCGGTCACTCGGGGACAGAAGACGCCAGGAAGAGCCTGCCCTTTGGCCGTGGCATTTGGCAGAAGGGAATCGATGGGTCCCGGTCCAGCAAGCTGAGCAGGACTCCGTGCCCTGGAGGTGACAGGCCAGGCGCGTCTCCGCAGCCAGGGACAGCTTCATCCTGGGAGATTTATGTCCCCAAGGACTGCAGACCCAGGCCAGGGGCATGGGCCCAGTCACCGCCCTGGGACTCTGACCGAAAGCCAGGTCAGCCGGCCTGAGGGACAGGGTCTGGGGGGCTGGGTTTGCCAAGCTATTTGGGGGAATTTGAACTGAGTGGGGTGCACTGGGGGGCAGATGGCAGTCACAGCCGGGAAGGGACAGGGGCATCAGCTGGGCCAGGGGTGATGGAGAAACGCCAGGAGTGGGTCTCCGTGTGCATGTGTGTGACGTGTGACTGAGAGCCCAGCAGCCATGCCCACCTGTGCCCACCTTGGACCTGACACCCCACACTCCAGCGTGAGCAGAAATGTGCATGCACACATCCAGACCCATGTGTGCACACCCACCCAAACATACGTGCGCACATGAACATACAAAACTCAGTGTATACACAAGTACATGGGTGTATATGCAAATACACACACCCAAACACATGCATGTGCCCTCCATCCAAACACATGCATGTGCATACACACACCCAAACATGTGGCACACACACACACACACACAAACACACACACTCATACCCACGCACCAAGTAGTGGGCCCCTCTCGCCATTAGAGGGCACTAGACGCCTCCCAGGCCTCCGACTCATTTGCTGAAACAGATGCATGTGTGTGCGCTTGTGTGTACACACACACACACTCACACACATATTCACACACACACCACACACACACACTCACACACACACACACACTCACACACTCACACACACACACTCACACACACACTCACACACACACTCACACACACACACACACACTCACACACTCACACACACACACACCACACACACACACACAACCACACACACACATACCACACACACACACACACTCACACACACACACTCACACTCACACACACACACACACTCACACACACACACACACACACACACTCACACACGCACCCTCCTGTCCCGGCGGCTGGGAGACGTGCTGGAGACAGCGCGGTGGGAGCCTCAGAGCCAGGTGACCCGGGACGGAGAGGAAGACCCTCGGTGCTGGGAGTGGTCCCGGCGGCCGCGCCGTTTCAGACAAGCACGGGGGTCGGCAGCTCGGCCCCTCGCCCACAAACTGACTTCAGTGTCCAAACGAACCAGGAAGCCCCAAATCTCCTCTCTCCCCGACGCCCCCTTTCACGGCCCGTGAGCCTCACTTCCTGCCGCTGGTCGCGGGCCCTCTGGACGCTCTGCCAGGGGAGGGCCCGGCCTGGGGGCCCAGGGGCCCGGGGACCCAGCCCGGACGCTGCTGGGGGCAGAGGGCTTTGCTGCACCAGGGCCCTGGAGGGAGGTTGGGTGGTGGGTGGAGGGACCGGGAGGCTGTGGAGAGCGAGTGCCTGGGCCTCTCCCACAGCCCGCAGCACGGCCTCCTCGCCGCCAGCCTCCCCCAGACCTGGGCACCCAGGCTTCCTGCATTGGTCTGACCTTGACCCCTCCCCTAGGACGGCCTGGTGTGACCCCCAGGTGACCCCTCCTCTAGGATGGCCTGGTGTGACCCCCAGGTAACCCTTTCTCTAGGACGACCTGGTGTGACCCCTGGGTGACCCCTCCTCTAGGACAGTTTGGTGTGACCCCCAGGTGACCCCTCCCCTAGGACAGGCCTGACGTGACCCCCAGGTGACCCCTCCCCTAGAAGGGGCCTGACGTGACCCCCAGGTGACCCCTCCCCTAGAAGGGGCCTGGTGTGACCCCCAGGTGACTCCTCCCCTAGAAGGGGCCTGGTGTGACCCCCAGGTGACCCCTCCTCTAGGACGGCCTGGTGTGACCCCCAGGTGACTCCTCCCCTAGAAGGGGCCTGGTGTGACCCCCAGGTGACCTGCGCGGAGAAGCCCCAGGCAGCTCTGAGAAGCGCCTGAGGTTCCCCTTTCAATTCTCAGCTCCGCCCCCTCCCAGCGATCTCTTAAATGGGGGCGTACTGGCCAGTGTCGCAGATTGGTGCCGGGTTGTGGGGTGTGTTTCGAGGTCTGAGGTCTAGGGCCCAAAACAAAGAAAGGGGCCACCCCTGTCCACTCCCTGCGCTCAGAGCCCACCTGAGCCCGTTCCGGGGCCGGGATGGAGATGGAGGCGCCCGCCCAGCACAGGGCCCGGGTCCGATACCGAGAGGCCGGCGCCGGGGAGGGGACGGGGCCGCTGGGTGGCCAACGGTGCCCTTGACCCCGACCCGCCAGGAGGGAGGCCCCACACGCCAGCCATGAGTACACGTGACGTCCACCTTCCGTTCATGGTTTTCAAAAAATGCATAAAAATTCAAAGAAACAATTGGATCAGGGGAACAGGTGTGAGGAGGGAGGGTCACAGGGCGGGGGTGGTGAGCGCTGTCCTCCCTCTCCCCTACCCTCCTCTCCCCTGCCCCCTCTCCACCTGCCAGCGTCCCGAGGAAGGGCGGGGGCTGATACACGCCTGGCTCTAGGGCCCACCCTGAGCTGGAACAGGACAGGGACCACAGCGCAGTGCCCACCAGCACTCTAACCTGTTCTGTCTGATGGGGAATGAGACATTCTTGGGGGGCTAGCCATCTGAGTCTGTGCCAGTACCTAATGCACATTCTTGTTAGCCTATAGTATGGTCACTGCCGCTTTAATTATCGGGTCCTGCAAGACCTGTTTACCTAAGTACTACCCCCATTTTAGAGAGGCCACAGTAAACCATGAACAATACACAACCCGAGAGGGGTTATCAGCGCTGGCGCCAGGTCAGGCCGTGAGAGGTGGCCCCATGGCCCCATCCCAGCACACAGGGCTTTTTGCAAAGCCCGCGAAAGGTCCGGAAGTCTGATCCATATTTGGGGGACAAGGAAACTGAAGGGATAAAGGGAAAGCTTCCTCCGTGTTGGGGGGCTCAGGATTGGGAGAGAAACGGCCTCCGCTGAGTCCTGTGCCGGTCCAGGTGAAACGCCTGGGAATGAATGGGTTTCTCCTGCGCCTCCGGTGCTCCTGCGTATTTTCCGGTCGCCCGGTAAATTCTGTAACACGCCCAAGGCGGCAGCCACCAGCTCCGGGAGGCTGTTGGACATTTGGGAGAAATGGAGCGCGGCCGAGGAACCGTTCGCTAGTTCCCACGGGTTAAGTTGAACTCACTGAGGCCAGCGGCACCCCCTGGCCCAGCGCGGAGACTCGGTCCGTGGCTCATAGCAGCGATTTCGGGGGCCGCGGAATGTCTGAAACACGCGCCCCCATCACCTCAGGGCACTGGCCTCCCTCCGCTCCCATCGCCAAGAGGAAATGCCGCAGCCTCCCACAGCAGCCCCCGGTGTGAGTCCAAGTGACTCCGACTTTCTCGCCGGATCGGCAGGAAATACGCATCTCGGGGTGTGTGCTGCGAGGGGACCAAGGCTGGCAGGCCGCTCCGGGGCCGGCGCTTCTGTTCTGAGCTGCTTGGTTGGCGAGGTGATGGAGGGAGCTGCCCCCGCCCCCGGCCGCCCCGCCCCCACTGCCCCCGCCCCACACGGTTAGAGCAGCAGACACACGGCTGAGCCCCCTCCTGCCCCCCAGGGAGGCCGGGGTCCAGGCCGCCGAGCAGCGGCTGCAGGTGGCCAGCGTCCCTGCGGTCGCCTGCCCCTGGTGCCAGGCCTCAGTCACGGGCCAGGCGGAGCTGCTGAGAACACAGGCCGGCTCTGTCCCTGCCGCGGGGTCTGCTGCTCTTCCCAGGAGGTCCCGGGGGCTGTGGGCCCGCGAGACCCACCGAGGCTGCGGATTCCTCCTGACCCACCGGCCAGGGCAGGGTGAGTGACCCCCGGACAGGCTGCCTCCGAGACTCAGTGTCGTCTGTCCGGGCCACAGAACCTCCTGGGGACATGGTCTCTGGGATCCCCGAGCCACCTGTGAGCATTCCCCCCTGTGGCCACTGTGCTGGAGGCCACGTGCCAGGCTCGGCCCGCGGCCTAGTTAACGGAGGCCCAAGCACAGGTGTGATTGTGGCCCGAGCACAGGTGTGATTGTGGCCCGAGCACAGGTGTGACTAGGCCAGAGCACAGGTGTGACTGAGGCCCGAGCACAGGTGTGACTAGCCCAGAGCACAGGTGTGACTAGGCCCGAGCACAGGTAGGACTAGCCCAGAGCACACAGGTGACTAGGCCTGAGCACAGGTGTGACTGAGGCCTACCAGCAGCTGACCGTCACCGAGCCGGCTGAGGACCCAGGTGGCTGGGGTTGCCCGCTGAGCTCTGCCTGCCCTCCTGAGCACCAGCTGTCTGAAGCCACCAAGCACTGGTTATGCAACAACAGAGAACCAGGACAGGGGACACGGGGCCCCCAACCGGCCACTCCCCTGCTCCAGCCGCCAGACACAGTTGCCGCCCAAGTCAGGTCCCCCTGAGGCTCCGGCCGCGGGCAGGCTGGTCTGGGATGACATGGAGGAAGGTCTGCAGAGCATTAACCCTTCGGCGGCTGGGCTGTGGGAGGTGCTGGTTCCCCAGGCCGGAGAGGAATCCAGCACTTCCCTCAGCGGGACAGCCTGCGGGGACATGGAGAGGCCCAGGGTACACGCTTCAGGCGAAGCAGCAGCAAAGTGCAGCCCGGCCGGCGCGGCTCCGGGGTTGAGCGTCGACCTATGAACCAGGAGGTCGCGGTTCCATTCCGGTCGGGGCACATGCCCGGGTCACAGGCCCGACCCCCCGTGGGGGCGTGCAGGAGGCAGCCGATCGATGATTCTCTCTCATCACTGATGTCTCTCTCTCCCTCTCCCTCTCCCTCTGACATCAATAAAAAGAAAAGAGAAGCGAGGCACGGAAGAGCGTGGTGACATCACAAGCCGGCTTCCTGTGTCCGGGGGATGGGGACGGGGACGGGGACGGGGAGGTGGCAGAGGTGGTGGTCTTTTACAACGTGTGGCTTTTCAACTCTGGGCGGGTCTTACCTATTACAAATGGACACACAATTCCAGTTAAAACCGAAGGTGAACCCCCCGCCTTCCACGAAGCCTCGCTCTCTGAGGCCCGTCCCTGCAGCTGGTCCGGGAGGTGCCGGCCGGGACTGGCCCGCTGGCCTGGGGGCGGGGGCGAGAGGGAGGCCGCTGGGGGCACTCCCTGCTGTCAGCTTGGGCTCTTGGGGTTTGAAATGGGAAGGACGAAGCCAGGGTGAAGCCAGGGTCGGCCCCAGCGGGCGCGGAGCCCTCGCCTCCGCGGGCCCTCGGAGCTCAGGGCGAGGCTTTGGGAAGTTCCTGGGGCCCCGCAGAACGTCCTGGGTGGTAAGAGGGGCCGGGCAGGTGCTGGGCCCGTCTCCCCAGCGAGCAGCCCTAGCATCCTGGCCGACCTGGGCCGCGCTGCCAAGGTCACATCTGGGAAGCCGGGTGGGAGAGGGACGCCGACCAGACAGACCCGGCAGGAAGGCCAGCAGGGCGGCGGCTCTGGGGCAGCATGCGGGCACGGTGCCAGGGCTGGAGGCCCCTCCTGCTCTCCTCCCCACCCCACCCCCACCCCCACCCCCACCCCACCCCCACCCCCACCCCCACCCCCACCCCCACCCTCACCCCCACCCCCACCCCCACCGTAGCTGGTGAGGCGGAGCCCAGGGCCTGCTCAGGGGGCACCTGGGCGTGAGCGGCTGCCGTGGTCCGGGAGAGGAGACCCGCGCCCCCGCCCCCACGATCATCCTGGGCAAACCCGCCACGACGTGAGCCTGACCCTCGCGGCCGAGGCTGCCGTCGGGAAGGTGGCAGGAGCTGAGAGCCCTGCAGACCGTGAGGAAAGGATGCCGGAAACCAAGGAAATGGAGACATTTTAATGCAAGAAAAACAAGAGCCACACGGCTCCGCCCGCCGGGGTCCTGCTGGGAACGCGTCCGAGTGCCCGGCCGCGCAGCGGTGCCCGGGCCGCGCCCGCATCCAGGCCGCACGCCTGCTCCGTTACGCCCCCTGCTGCTGCGGCGGCTCCTCCCGGCGGTGCCCCTGGGGCTCTGCCCCCCTCTGGGCAGCCAGGCCAACCCCTCGGCTGCACAGCCTGTGGGACAAGCTGCTCTGCTCCCTCCAAGGGCTCGGGGCCAGGGCTCTGGCGGGCGGGAGAAGCCCCGGGCTGGGCGCTCTGGGCGCACGACGCCCTCTGCCCTCGCCCGGAGCCCTGCCGGGCGGGCCGACACCCCGCCGAGGCCGCGCGCTCACAGCTGGTCCTCGTCCACCCACACGGTCCTGCGCTGTTCCTCGCCGATCCTGTCCTTGACCACGCGCAGCAGCTCCTCCACGCTGCCCCACGTGTCGGGCTCCACCGTGGCGTACAGGCAGGGCAGCGCCTCCAGCTCCCGCTCCTTCAGCCGGCACAGGCGCAGGAACTCCTCCTCCGTGTCCGGCCGCGGCAGCATCTTCCTGCGCACGACAGTGCGACCCCTGTCCAGCCCAGCCGCCCCGCTGGGGCCACCCCTCCTCGGGGCACCCCCACCCCTCCCCACCCTCCCCACCCCTCCCCACCCTACCCCCACCCCCCGATGACCACCCCTCCCCACCCCGCCGACCACGCCTTCCCACCCTTCGCCACCCTGCTGACGGCCCCTCCCCACCCCTCCCCACCCCTCCCCACCCCGCTGACGGCCCCTTCCCTGCGCTGCTTCTCCAGCGGCTGCTGCCTCTCGCCCGCCCTGTGCTGAGCCCTTTCACTCTGTTCGTAAGGAAATCCCAGGAGGTGGGGACTTAAAAAACCCTTTCTTTGTACTTCTCCACGGTGGCCAGGTGCACGTAAATAACCCTCCCATCGTCACTTCAGCGCACAGCTCGGCGGTAAGTTTATTCACACGGCTGTGCAACCGTCACCACCTCCAGCTCCAGACCTTTCCATCTCCCCAAACTGAGCGTCTGGCCCCATTGGACACCCACTGCCCCGCCCGGCCCCTGCCCCTCCACTCGCTGTCTCTCTGAACGTGCCTCCTCCAGGGCCCTGTAGCTGAGGTCACACAGTGTGCGTCCTCCGAGCAGTGTCCTCAGGGCCACCCAGGGTTCACGTGTCCGAGTCCCCTGCCCCTGAAAGCCGGGGGGGGGGGGGAGGGGGCCATCGGCCCCGGACGGACAGGCCCCTGAGATCATTCGGCCCTGCCCTGCGAGGCGTGAGGGGCGAGGGATTAAACCAGACGGAGCAGGCTCCTGTGTCAGCTGGTGACTGTGTGGCCGGAATGATGGGATACACACCCCACGGCCCTTACAGAAACAGGGTTCCTCCCCCCCTGCCCCCCCCCCCAGAGGCTGACGACTACCCCGCTGCATGATGGGCCCCGCCTCGCTGGCCCTGCCCATCCGTGGGCACTTGGTTGGCCGCGTGAACGTGGGTGGGTGAGCACCTGCTCGGCCCTGCTGTGACCGGGAGTGGGGCTGCGGGGTCCCTGGTGGGGATGTTAATTTTGGGGGCCCTCCATCCCGTTTCCCGCAGCGAGCTGTGGTGTCTGCTTTTGGATGAGGGCCACCTGGTGTGTGTGAAGTGGTCAGGTGGGGACTGGTCTCATCTGCTCTCTCGGGGGCCCCCTAGGTCCGGGCACTCAACAGGCACCCCGCAAACATCCGGTGACAGAGCGCAGTGGCCTCAGCTCTTCGCCTCGGTCTTGGTCATGTGCGAGGAGAGGTGGGGTTGGAGGTGATGCCGTGTCCCCGCCGGGCCCAAACCTCAGCGTCATCCCGGTTCCTCTCCCCTCAGACCCTGCTGCCGAGCCTTTTACAAACTGCACCCCGACCTGGCCTCACCTCCCGCCAGACCGCCCCCGGCTGCTCTTGGTGGGAGCCCCAGAGGCCTGGCGGTGGGGCGGGCGGAGAGGGGTGCTTTAGGGCGCCCGGGGGTCTCGGAGCCCTACCTGAACCTCTTGATGTTCTTCTCCGACACCCGGATGAAGAGCACGATGGGGTAGATCCTGGACTTGATCAGGTCTCGCGTGCAGCCGATCCCCGCCTCCAGCAGGCAATGCTTGTTCTGCAGCACAGCCCCCGCCAGCATCAGCGGCCCACCCTGCTCCCCCGGCCAGGGAGGGGCCTGGGGCGGGGCCTGAGACACATGGGCGTGGCCTTGGATGTGGGGCGGGGCCTGGGATGCAGGCGTGGCCTGAGACACAGGGGCGTGGCCTGAGACACAGGGGCGTGGCCTGAGATGTGGAGGTGTGGCCTTGGAGCAGGCGTGGCCTGAGACACAGGGGCGGGGCCTGGGATGAGGGGCGGGGCCTGGGATGAGGGGCGGGGCCTGGGATGCAGTCCAGGCTGAGAGCCCTGAGTGCCACGGGAGGAACCAAGGCGGAACCAGGGAATGATCAACAGCGAAACCCAACCTCCTCGGGGCCGTGCATGGAGAAGGCACCGGGCCCAGGCGACCCTGGCGGCCTGAGGGAGTCTTAATCCAAGTCCAAGGGGCACCCTGAAAGGCGTCCCTGGTCCTAGGCTGGGGGAGCGCCGCAGCGGGGGGTGGGGGGGTGTGTCCACCAGGCTCCCGGCGCCGCCAGCTCCTTTCTGAAGGGACAAGCCCGTGGCTGCGGTGTCGCTTCCAGAACAAACCACCCTGCACCAGGCGGACGTGAATGTGGGAAACCGCATGTGCTCCCAGGCGGGCGGCGCGGACTGCACCCTCGGAACCGCCCTGGAGCGCGCACGTGGGGTGGAGAAATGACGCCCGGCGCCCCCAGGTTCCCCACTGCTCCCCGCCCACCCGCCCAGCTGCTGCCGGCCTCACAGACCTGACGGCTTCGCTGCCTCAGCTCACACGGCCTCGCTCCAACCTGCAGACCCACCCGCCCCCATCGCCACTGTGCGGATCCCGAACCCGCCACGGACCAGACTCGGGCCACAGAGCCCTAGGCCGGGAGGGTAGGGCGTGACCGTCAGCTGGACGGCACATGCGAGCTCCTGGCCGCCCCCAAGGTCATGCCCAAGGTCGGGAGCTGCGCTTTCACAAAGCCCTGGGCCGGGAGAGAGCTCGGTGCCGAGGGCGGTGAGGGTCAGCGCCGGCTCCAGAGGACGCTGCCGGGCGCGCCGACACCCGTTCCCGCCGCTGCCACGACCCCTGGCGCTCCGTTTGCCCTCGTTCGGCCAGCACCACACCTGTCACCATGGCTTCCCTTCCTGGCCCCGGCCCCACCCCGACACACTCTCTATCTCTGGCCCTTGTTATCACGGCCAAGCACCCCCCCGCCCCCCAAAACAGCGGGAACCGGAACCCCAGGAAGCAGCAGAAACCGAAGGCAGTTTCGAAACACGAGGGCACATCAGAGCCGGGACAAGGCGTGGAGGGAGGAAGGGAGAGGGAGGAGCCTGTCACAGCCCCACGGTGCTCAGCCACGGCCGAGGTGGCCTCAGTGGTCAGCGGGCAGGCCACGCCCCCCGCGTCCCCCCTCACCTTGGCCGCCACAGCCTCGATGTTGGCGGGGACGATGCACTCAAAGGTGTTGGGGTTCTTCTCTCGGGAGTAGATGATGGTCTCCGACCGCTGCTTTCTGAGGAACTCGTCTCTCGTGACGACGTCTGCGGAGACAGGCCCAGTCCTGAGGGCGGCGCGAGGCGGCGTGGGCCCATGTCCTGGCCCCCTCCTGGCCGCGTGCACATGACCCGCCTCCCACCACCGGAGGCTTCCGGAGGGCACGGCTGCAACTCCTCCCCCAGCGCACAGCACAGCTGCGAGCAAACACGCGTTCTGCTCCTCAGCAGTAATTTCCCTGGACAACGCGGCTCAGGCACCGGCTGTAGTGCTGATCATCATGAAGGGTTTCCTGCTCTACTCACCATCCACCCACCCATCCACCTATCAATCCACTTACCAACCTATCCATCCATCCATCCATCTATCCACCATCCATCCATCCACTACCCATCCATCCATTATTCATCTATCCATCCACCTATCAATCCGCTTACCAACCCATCCATCCGCTTACCAATCCATCCACCCATCCACCACCCATCCATCCATTATTCATCTATCCATCCACCTATCAATCCGCTTACCAACCCATCCATCCGCTTACCAACCCATCCACCACCCATCCATCCATTATTCATCTATCCATCCACCTATCAATCCGCTTACCAACCCATCCATCTGCTTACCAATCCATCCACCCATCCACCACCCATCCATCCATTATTCATCTATCCATCCACCTATCAATCCGCTTACCAACCCATCCATCCGCTTACCAACCCATCCACCACCCATCCATCCATTATTCATCTATCCATCCACCTATCAATCCGCTTACCAACCCATCCATCCATCCATCCATCCATCCATCCATCCATCTATCCACCATCCATCCATCCATCACCCATCCATCCATCCATCCATCCGCTTACCAACCCATCCACCCATCCACCACCCATCCATCCATTATTCATCTATCCATCCACCTATCAATCCGCTTACCAACCCATCCATCCATCCATCCATCCATCCATCCATCCATCTATCCACCATCCATCCATCCATCCATCACCCATCCATCCATCCATCCATCCGCTTACCAACCCATCCATCCACCACCCATCCATCCATTCATCCACCCACCCATCCACCTATCAATCCACTTACCAACCCATCCATCAACTTACCAACCCATCCATCCATCTACCACCCATCCATCCATTATCCATCTATCCATCCACCTATCAATCCGCTTACCAACCCATCCATCATCCATCCACCACCCATCCATCCATTATCCATCTATCCACCTATCAATCCGCTTACCAACCCACCCATCCACCTATCAATCCACTTACCAACCCATCCATCCACTTACCAACCCATCCATCCATCCACCACCCATCCATCCGTTATCCATCTATCCATCCACCTATCAATCCGCTTACCAACCCATCCACCCACCCACCCATCCACCTATCAATCCATTTACCAACCCATCCATCCACCCATCCATTCATCCATCCATCCACCCACCCACCCATCCATTTACCATCCATCCGTCCATCCGTCCACCCACTCACCATCACTGTCTCCCTGGCACACGAGGATGCAGAAGTCCCCAGTGATGGGGTGGCTTGTCTCCCACATAAGGGCCCACAGTGGGGACCCCTGGGTGACCCTGAAACCCGTATTCACCTGCCACCTTCAGTGTAAAGTGGGGAAGGGAAGACCTGCTCCCTGGCTCTGGGCCCCCAAGTGAGACCTTGGTGGGCACACAGACCTCCCAGCCACACCCGGCCACTCCGTGGCTCCTCCTGCTTCTTCAGCCGCTGTGGTGACGTGACCGGGCAGAGGTGAGGGGGCTCTGGCCGTGGGGGCTCACCTGGCTTGCACATGGTGAACTCCATGGCGCCCCCCGAGTTGAGCAGCTTCTGGACCAGCGCCTTGGCCAGCATGGTGGGCGTGAAGAGCACGGGCCGGCGGCGCTCGCAGTGCACGGCGCGCACCAGGCTGTAGGGGATCAGGCTGAAGTTCTTGCTGAGCTCGCTCTCGGGGTCCAGCTCTGGGAGGGACAGAGAGGGGCTGGCTGTGGACTCCTGCCGCCCTGGCCCGGGTGGGGGCACCGAGGCCCTGGGTGCCTTCTGGCCTCACGGATCCTTTCAGGGGCGAATGGACCCGGGGCCCGGGTCTGGAAGACAATGCCGACGGCAAGCCCACAGGCTCCAGGATGCCCCTGGCCACCAGCAAAGCTTACGAAGTGACCCGTGGGCCAGGCCCTGTGCTGGAGCTGGGCAAGGACAGTGAGCGGGCACGCGGCCCTGCCTCTGGGCGCTCCATGCCAGGGGGGCTGTGGTGGCAGAAGGCAGACAAGGCACAAGGAGCCGACACAAACACTCTCCCTCCGGACGGCACCGAGCACCGAGCGCTGAGGAGGGGCCTGGAGTGAATGGCAGGGATGCTGCTCCGACGAGGGGCTGGACAGCGAGGGGCTGGAGTCAGACCCACGTGGGCAGAGAAGGTGGACGCCAGGGAGCCAGGGGACGGCGGGAGCCCGCGAGGGGCAGGGCTGACCGGTGCCAGGAGGGGCTCGGCGCACTGCAGGAGCCCTGGAGGCTGCAGGGACAGAGGCAGGAGCCACGGCCCCGTGCCCGCCTTCCCACCCCGTGCGGGCGTGGAGGAGCCGCCTTCCGGAAACCAGGGCTGGTCGTGTGCTCTGTGTGACCCGGCAGCCCCAGCCCCAGGCCCTGTTCTGCCACCAGCAGGCCCTGCACCGGGGCCGGGCCTGCGCCCTTCCCCGGCTTGATGCACGGCAGGAGCCGGCATGGGGGCCTGGAGCCAGCCAGCGACCGCTCCCAGCAAACAGCTCCTCCAGCACGGCGTCCGGGCGCCAGCCCCCTGGAGCGGGCTCGCTGGGATGGGCTTGGCGGGATGCACCTGGGGGCTGTGTCCCCTCCAGGCAGATCCTCCGGGGGAGGCACCCCGATTGGAGGGAGACCCTGAGCCGCCGGGCCTGGGGGAAGGGGGCCAGCCGGTACCTTCCTGCCTGTCGGCCAAGAGCTTGGTGGCGTCCATGGAGGGCCGGGCCAGGCCCCCGTGCGGGCTCCCGGGCACGATGCGCACGCGCTCGTTGCTGTTCATCCGCTTGTACTTGTTCTCCGACCGGCTGACGAACTGGGGGCAGGGGGCGCACGATGTTGACCCGCTTTCCGTCCGCCCGCCCCGGGGCTCTCAGCCCGGCCCCAGCAGACCTGTGTCCAGGCCCCCGCCTGCTGGCCCGGGCTGCCCCTCCCCTGGGCACAGGAGGTCCCCGCGGGCCCGGGGCCCTCGTGCGTGGATGTCGTTAGGTAACAAAGTGGACAGGCGCCCTCTCTCTCCTGGCCCCGGCCGCAGTCCCGGGGACCATGTGTGGCCTCCGCAGGGCAGGCGGTGGGGCCAGGGGTGCAGCGCTGAAGGACCTGGCTGGGAGCTCCGCTGTGGACAGCCCCGCCCCCCCTCCCGGGACACCGCTCTCCGCACCCCTGCCTCGCTGTCCTCGGCTCTCCCGGGAGGACCTGCTCCCTCCCAAGTTCAGGGGTGAGGTGTGGGGGGTGGAGAGGGCTGCCCCATGGCGGGCACAGATCCCAGGCTCCTACCATGTCCCCTGGACACTGCGTCTCTCCACACCCTCCTCTGCCGGGAGGGAAGTGGGGGAGCCGGGAGGGAAGTCGGGGGGGTTGGGAGGGAAGTCGGGGGGTTGGGAGGGAAGTGGGGGAGCCGGGAGGGAAGTCGGGGAGCCGGGAGGGAAGTTGGGGAGCTGGGAGGGAAGTGGGGGGGCTGGGAGGGAAGTCAGGGAGCTGGGAGGAGCCGGGAGGGAAGTCGGGGGGCTGGGAGGGAAGTCGGGGGGCTGGGAGGGAAATCGGGGAGCCGGGAGGGAAGTGGGGGGGCCGGGAGGGAAGTGGGGGAGCCGGGAGGGAAGTGGGGGAGCCGGGAGGGAAGTCGGGGGGGCGGGAGGGAAGTGGGGGGGCCGGGAGGGAAATCGGGGAGCCGGGAGGGAAGTCGGGGGGCCGGGAGGGAAGTGGGGGAGCCGGGAGGGAAGTCGGGGGGGCGGGAGGGAAGTGGGGGAGCCGGGAGGGAAGTCGGGGGGGCGGGAGGGAAGTGGGGGGGCCGGGAGGGAAGTGGGGGAGCCGGGAGGGAAGTCGGGGGAGCCGGGAGGGAAGTGGGGGGGCCGGGAGGGAAGTGGGGGAGCCGGGAGGGAAGTGGGGGAGCCGGGAGGGAAGTCGGGGGGCCGGGAGGGAAGTGGGGGAGCCGGGAGGGAAGTGGGGGAGCCGGGAGGGAAGTGGGGGGGGCCGGGAGGGAAGTCGGGGGGCCGGGAGGGAAGTGGGGGAGCCGGGAGGGAAGTGGGGGGGCCGGGAGGGAAGTGGGGGAGCCGGGAGGGAAGTCGGGGAGCCGGGAGGGAAGTGGGGGAGCCGGGAGGGAAGTGGGGGAGCCGAGAGTGAAGTTGGGGGGCCGGGAGGGAAGTTGGGGGGCCGGGAGGGAAGTGGGGGAGCCGGGAGGGAAGTTGGGGGGCCGGGAGGGTAGTGGGGGAGCCGGGAGGGAAGTCGGGGGGCTGGGAGGGAAGTCGGGGAGCCGGGAGGGAAGTCGGCGGCTGGGATCCCTGTCTGCTCTGCTGTAAAGTGGCCCCGGGAGTCAGCTTGCTGACACGTGGGCGGTAACGTGTGCGCCGTGGTCCTGCGCTCAGGATGCCTCAGGCCCAGCAGGGTCCCTGCTCCCTCTGCCAGGCACTCCCTGCTGCCCGTCCGCATCCTCCTGGGTTTGGGGTCACACCGCTCCCCGTGGCTCTGGGTCTCCCGTGTCCCAACAGCAGGACAGAGTGGCGGAGGGACACGTCAGCGCAGCCCCTGCACACGCCCTCCCCGCAGGGCCAGCTCAGCGCTCCCTCAGCTTCTGTCACCCGTGACCGCGGCGACGGCCACATGGGCCTGCTCAGTCTGCGTGTGACACCACTTCTGATTTCACGTGATCCCCCACTACCTACTCTCTGCTCCCTGGACAACGGTCTGTGGGAAGGACGTCCTTTGAGGAGTAAGTGTGAGGGGACGTTGTTTTGGGCCCAAAGAGCTGGAATGTCTCAGCGGCTGGGTGGGAGGTGAAGAACCTGCTGGTTTCCCTCTCCCCGGCCGCCGGGATGCCCAGAGAAGGACGCTCAGCCGAGGGACCACACCGCCCTCGGGATCAGATGTTGGACCCCCTTCCTGACGCGGCTTCGGGGTGTCTGTTTCTGCTGAACAGGAGGTGAGCTTCTAGCCACGAGCTTCCTCAAACCTCTGATGAAAGCGGTTTGCTTTCAGCCGGTGCAGAGCCCCCTACGACCGGCCGCTGTGAGGCCCCTGGGACCCTGGGACGGGAGAGGGCGGGGAGGGGATGGGAGAGCAGCGGGCGCCCTGGGGGCCTTACCTGGAGGAGCTGGCCGAACAGGAAACTGGCTCTCGAGAGGCGGGGGCTGACCCGGGGGTCGCTGGTGGGGAGTGGCTCTTCGGGCTGCAGGGTGTTCTGGAACCAGTTTACCCGCCCGTCAGCCCCGCGGTGCCCTGCAGGACACGCGAGCGCCACCGCCACCGAGACACAGGCGTGTCGCCAGCCCCCTCCGAGCGGACGGGCAAGTGCCAGCCAGGGACCCGCGTCCTGGCAGGGGCAGCTCAGACGGCAAGAGAAGCCCGAGGCCCGTTCCCATGGTGACGAGAGCCCTGGCTCAGAGGCCTTGGGTCACAGGGCGGGCTGTCCCGAGAACCAAGTCCCCCCGGGACCCTTCACCCCGTGGACTTCTCCGCTCCCGGCTGCGATCCCTCCAGATGGGGAGGAGCCCGGAGCGGCAGGTGCTGGGGACCTACCCGGAAGGCCCTGAGGGTGTGGTGGGCGGTGTCGGCCTCCTCCCGGCTGCCCCGGTGCATCAGCCGCTGCAGCTTGACCAGGAGCAGCTGCTGGGCTCTGGGGAGGGGGGGTGGGAGCCTCAGGGCCGGAGCCGAGGCAGGGCCAGCCCTGGGCGGGGGCCGTGCGCTGTGAGCTCTGAGGCCTGGGCACCCGGGGGAGACAGGGCGCTCGCCCGTGGCCTGAATCCTGCCTCCAGGCCTTCCCAGTGGCGCCGAGGCACAGCCACGCCCGGCTGGGAGCCTTGGGTCCCCGTCTGTGAACGAGGTCTACAGCGGCCGCCCCACCGGATGCCTGGGCCGCGGTGCTGGCGTTCACAGACGCTTCACGGACGCCTGTGCGCCCAGCCCGGGGGAGGCCGGTGCTCAGCCCCTGGCGGCCACTGGCTACTGCTGTGTAATTACGGACCGAGGGCTCGCGGCCCGAGCGGGAAGCTGTGGGAGGAGGACCGAGAGCGGGCGCTCGGGGACTGGGGAGAGAGCAGCACCCGCCGAGGCAGGAAGGCGCCCGGGAGGCGGAACGGGCCTCGCGGCTCCACGGCAGAGGCGCCCGCGTGTCCCCTCGGCTGAGCCGCCCGCCCCAGGCCCCGCCTCACCGGCTGTAGCTGGGGATGGTGCCCAGGTCCAGGTCGTGGTCCGTGAACGGGTCTACCCGCGCGCACAGCCACTCGTGCCGGTCCTGGTACATGGTGTCCCGCACGTGCACCACGTCGTCGCACTTGAGGGACAGGGAGCAGGCGTCCAGCTGGCTGGAGATGTTCAGGTTCAGCCGGACGTAGAAGGAGTCCCCCGAGGTGACCAGGCCCTCCTCCATGTCCTTCAGCAGCTTCCGGTACCCTGGGCAGGGGGCAGGGGACGCGGCCGGCTGAGGCGGTGCCGGGCCTCCCGCCGCCGCCGCCCCCCGGGGCACATCCACCTGCCCGCACTCCTCTCGGAGCACTGGCCCCGGAAACGCTGTCCTCCCGGGGCACGCGGCTGGGTCATTCACGGGGTGCCCTCCTCGTTGTGGCTTCCAGAAGCTCAGAGCTACGTTTTGGGCCGAGATGTAACACATCTGGGATCTCTGCCCTCCACGCCTCCCCGCCCTTCACGTGCTCGTGTCTCATCACCCCCACCCGCCCTCTAGTCAGCGCACAACTCGCACACAGCGAGCGAAAGCGGCTTCGCGGGACTCAGCCTGACGGTTCCCCAGATGGACACCCCGGCGGCAAGCCCCACTCAGAGCGCTCGCCCCGCCCTCCCGCCCATGCCCCTCCTGGGACCAGCCCCCCCCCCCCACTGCCACCTCCACAGGCCAGCGTGCCCGCCGCACACGCGTGCAGCCAACAGCAGGCCCCCCCCCCGTCTGCTTCTATTGCTCAACGCTATGCCTGTGAGCTCCATCGATGCTGCGTGTAGCACCCGTGCCCTCGCTGTGTACTATTCCACGTGGCGTGGCTTTCTCCTGCGTGCACATGGGTGCTGCCCCGTGCGTGGCTGCTATGAGCAGCTCTGTGACGAGCACCCTCGTGTGTCTCTTTGGTGGACGCGTGGGCTCGTGTCTCTTGGACACGGTCACAGAAGTGGGGTTCTCAGGCCCCGGTTATGCATCTGCTGAGCACACGCTGCCGAGTGGGTTTCTGAAGGGGCGGGACCACGGCGCCCGCTGGTTACACCCCTCCGACACCGTTGCTGGTCAGTGTGAGTCCTTCAGACCCCTTTGGAGGAGGCAGGGCGTGAAGCACAAATGCAGCCAACGCCGCACAGGGGGTGCCTGTGACATAAGCCCGTCCTTTCAGCCCCAAATCAGCCCCATGCGCAGTGAGCCGCGGGAACACGGACGCGCACACGCCCCTAACAGCCAGGCCCAGAGATCGCTCGTCAGACGGCCACACGGCCCACGGGGACGTCTGAGCCAGCAGGCGTGTGCACGTGTTCACGGGGAAGTGGGGGGCCGCCGGTCAGGCCCCCCACCCGCCGGGTCGTGTCGATGCCAGTCGCTCTCTGAGCTCCCCGCCCGGAGGGGACCCTATAAGCGGCCCCCCCCCCGGAGAAAGATTTCCTCCCCTGAGTTCCAGGCCCGCGCTATCCCGCTGCCCACCTCTGGGGGGCCCCGCCAGGCCCTGCCGGGAAGCCTGCGGGAGGCGGCAGGGCGGCGAGGAGAGCGGCTATTTCTGCGCTGTTGAAACATTCATGAGCCTGTGGTTAAAAATAAGCTCCAGCTGCAGAGATGATCACGCGGGAAACGCGGAGGTGAGGGCGCGACTCGGGAAGGCAGAGCTCGGCGCTCCCACCGGGGCCTGGCCCAGGAGGGGCCAGTGAGGCCGGACCAGAAGGGGGGAGGCCTGGCTGTCCTGGGCCCGGCCACAGCGCAAAGGCCTGGCCCTCCACGTGGCGGCACGGCCCTGCTCGCGCCGAGTGGCCGCCGCAGCGCCCACGCCAACCCCGGGCTGGGAGCCCGGCAGAGGGAGCAGCTTCAGCCCGGCCGGAAGGTGAGCCGGGCCGGGCAGGGCCAGTTCCGTCGCTGGGAGCCCCGGCGGCCTCCGGCCCCTGCTCGTGGCTGGACCTGCAGCGCCCGGAGCCGGGTGGGCGCCCGAGGTGCGCCAGGCAGGTGTGTGGTGCTCACCTTCGTCGCCCTCCTGCTGCCACTCACACCCGCCCGTCAGATCCTCCTCCCCACACCGCGAGCGAGGAGAGGACGCCGCCCTGGCCCTGCCCGCCTGGTGTCCTGTGGCCGAGGAGAGTGACCCACCTCAGTGCCCCTCCCCGTTCCCTCTTCCAGACCCGGCGGGGCCTCACCTTCCTGGTTGGCCTTGTAGTGCAGGGTGACGGGCCCGCTGCACCGCTGGATGGTCCAGTGCGCCTCCTCCTTCGTGCAGGCGTCCAGGGGCACGCTCTGCCGCTCGCCCTTGATGCAGCCTTCTAGCTGGAGACCAGACCCTGTTCCTCCGGGGCCGGGGCCGCGGGCGGAGCCCAGGGCTGGCTGCTCCCAGGAAATGGGAGCGTCCCCCCACACTGCACCCCGCCCCATGGCCTCATCGCCTCCTGTCTACCCCTCCCCCACACGTGCTGGCCGGTGTGCACCCGCACGGCACAGGCTCCAGAAACACCGTGAGGAGGGGCGGGGGAAGGGCCTGGAGCGGGGCTCCTAGCGAGGAGGGGACCCCTCCACCTTCCCGCCCCTCCTGGCCTGGGGGCCCAGCTGAATGCAAGGCGTGGGGGTGGGGACATGGGGACACGGGGACAGCCCCCCTAGAACCCGCCCCCCGCCCCCGCCCCGGGCCCAGCGCTCACCAGCAGCAGCTGCAGGCCCTCGTGCAGCCCGGCCTTCTCGGCCTGCGAGCCCGGCTTGACCGAGTGCACGAAGCTGCCGCGCGCGTTGCCGCCGAGCAGGGTGAGCTGGGAGGTGAGGCTGTCGCCGCTCAGCGTGGCGTGCTGCACCGAGGGCCCGGGGCCCCGCACCTGCCCCACCGACGTGACTGACGGCCGGAAGGGTCTGGGCAGGGAACGGAACAGGGGGTCGCGGTGACCAGCGGGGACACTGCTGCCCTGAGACCCAGGCTCCGCCCGCCTCCTGTGCCGGGCAGACAGCGGCCCTGCTTCCTGGCGCCCCCAGCTGCGTGGCCCGGGAAGCCCGCCCCCTGGGCCTGATGGGGTCCGGGGAAGTGGTCCTGATTGGGGGACTCGGGTTCCAGCGTTCAGGGGGACACGGGCGGTCCCCTTCCTGGGGGTCCCAGCTGGTGAGTGGCCTCCGCCCCGGCGCCCCTTCCCGCGGCCACAGTACCTTTCCAGCGAGAACTTCCTGAACATGAGGTTGACCTGCTCCAGGTCGAAGGCGTCCACGCCCTCGGACTGGTGGGAGGAGGAGGAGGAGTGGATGGAGGGGGGGCCGAAGGAGCACCGCTCGTGGCTGTCGTCTGCAAAGGGACGGGGCCCTCAGGACCCAGGAGCAGGGGCGGAGCAGAGAGGGTGGCCCCGGACCTGTTGGGGTGCTCTGGGCCGCTCCTGGGAGACCTTCTCCCCCCCGCCCCGCCCGAGTGAGGGAGCTGTGAGAAGGGCAGCCTCAGCCAGGCCCCTGCACCCCGATGCTGACGGCCTGGCCCCCCACCCAGGAGCCCCTCTTTGCAGGAAGCCCACAGCCGGCTGGTTCCTAAGGACCCGATTCTGTGTCTGGAAAAGGCGGCCGCCGCCGCAGCTGCTGGTTCTGGTTCTGAATTGGGCTCGTTTGGGGACAACCTGAGGTCTCACTACCCTGGACCAGCTCTGGGCCGAGGAGGCTGGGGGGGGGGGGGGCTGGGCGGGGCAGGAGGGCAAAGCCTAGACCTTGCAAAGCTGTCCCCCTCCCCCACTCGGCAGGACAGAGCGCCAGGCGGGGGCGGGGGTGGGGGGCCGCCCGCAGGGCTCGGCAGAGGCTCCTGGACCCTGCTCGGACCCTGCTCGGCTGATCACGGGCTGGTCTGCAGGGGAATTTGTCCCGACGCTGCAGCCTCGCCTGGCCCGCTGCCCAGAGCTCTCCCGCGTCCCCTCCAAACTCCTCCGACTCTCCTGGCTCCCAGCCTCCATTAGGGGCTAACCTCTCTTAACACTTGATGGCTCCCAATTACGGAGCCACTAATCTTTCATTTTATCTGCGGGCGGGCGGGCGGGCTCGAGCCGGCCCAGAGAGCCATCTCCAGGGGCCAAACCCTCCTGCCCGCTCCCGCCCGCCCGCCCGGTGCTCCCGGTGTGGAACTCTGCACCGTCCCCTCCACCACAACCTCTGCCTCGGCAAGGACTCAGGGACACGCGTGCGAGTCCCGTGCACATGGCCCAGGCCCGCGAGGCACGGGGCTCAGCAGGTGCGGGCGGAGGCAGGCCGCCAGCTGTCGGGGGTGGGGGTGGGGGTGGGGGCTGGGGCCGCACACGCTCTCCCCCCAGAGACGGAGCCCCTTCCCGGGCCCCGCACGGCACAGCTGGCCAGGGTGCGGGTCTAGGATGCCACGCGCCCTCGCCGCCCCACGCTCCCGGCCCCACGCCTCCGTAATTGCCGCCCCGCCTCAGCCCCCCTCCCCACTCCTCCTCGTCTTGTTCAGGTTGGTTAACAGCTTAATAAATGGACGCTTAGGCGGTCGCCCTGCCGCCGGCCACCGTCCACTCGCCGCGCCCGCATCTGATTCTGCAAAATGAGAACAGAGGCGCTTCCGCCCAGCCGCCGGGTATCCATCAGACGGGACCAGGTACGCGAGGCAGGCGTCCACAGCCCGAGAGCTGTTCCCTCTTCAAGACCCAGGCCGAGCTCCGGCCCGCATGCAGCAGCCGTGTCCCCACTGCCCACGGAACAGAGGACAGGCCCGGCCAGCGTGCTCAGTGGTTGAGCTTCGACCTATGGACCAGGGGGTCAAGGGCACAGGCCCGGGTTGCAGGCTCCATCCCCAGTAGGGGGCGTGCAGGAGGCAGCCGAGCAATGATTCTCTCTCATCATGGATGTTTCTCTCTCTCTCCCCCTCTCTCTTCCTCTCTGACATCAATAAACATATATTTAAAAGAAAAAAACAACAACCCCAAAACAAAACCCCAAAGGACAGGCTCTCCGGCGCCTCCAGCCCAGCAGCCCACCGGGGCAGAGGCCTATCTGTGCGCGGGCAGCACCCCAGCCCCTCGCTCCTGAGGACCTACTGTGTGCAGGGCTCCGTCCCAGCGGGCCCTGCTCCCGCTCAGTGTCAGGCAGCGCGGCGCCGCAAAGGCTCAGAGCTGCCGGGTACCCACCGTCAAGGTCTAAGGCGTCGAAGCCGCCGCTGTCGTTGTCCTCGTCCACGGCGCTGCAAGACACAAGGAGGGCGGAGGGCAGGTGGGCGTGGGCGCCGGGCTGGGTGTGCGGGAGCTCGGGGCGGGAGGGGGGGAAGCCTCACGGGCGGCCTGGCTTCCTGAGACCGTGGTTCTGAGAGGGCCGGACGGATGGAGAGAGGATGAGAGAGGAGGGTCAGCGGGAGGGAGGGCTGCGGGCTGAGGGGGTGGATGAGGCAGGCGCTCCGCTGGGGAGGGATCAAGGTGTCAGCCTTCTCCTAGGAGCCAAGTTCACGTGCGCTTCTTGCCACGGAGTATCGAGGCCCAAAGCCAGGCCCCGGGCACGACCGGAGCCACGGGTCCAGCCCCACCCGCGACCTGTGCTCTCGGCCCCGACAATCTCAGCCTGGAGCGTGCCACGCCGGCCTGCCGCTGGCTGGAGACGTGTGCGCCCAGCTGTGTCTCTGAGGGATTGTCCTTCCTGGACCCTGTGGCTTCCACGAGGCGAGGAAGGGGGAGAGGGAGGAGTCGGGGGCATGCACGGGTCTCTGGCTCTTTGGCACGGGACCACACCCTGGAGCCACGGGGCAGAGGACCCTGACTTCGGGTGCGGTGGGGCGACATGGCACAGGTTTGGCCATTTGCTCGCTGGCGGGCGGCCTGGGAAAGCCACGCCCCTTCACTGAGCCTCGGCCTCCCCATCTGCAAAATGGGTCCCACGCTGCTGCCCTTCCCAGGGGCCGGAGGGTGGGAAGGTGGTCAGCGCAGAGGGCACGGCGGGCACCGGGCCGTCACCCACCTCCGGTGGGGCGCGTCTTCCTTGTAGCGCCTGACGATGGAGTCGTTCCCCGGGGGCTCGGCGGTGATGGACATGATGCTGGACCGGCTCCGGTGGGGCTGCTTCAGACGCGCAGGGAGCAGGTTACGGGGCCGGGTAGCCACCGCCCGTGCCCGCGGGCACCGGTATCATATACACCGGGACCACGTTCACTGGGACGCGGCCCCGCCTCCGACGGGGGTGTGGGGGCCGGCCAGCTGGTCTCAGGGGGGACCTCGGGCGAGAACCAGCACACCTGCTCGTCTGTCTCCGGAGGGGTGGGGGGGGCGTGGGGGACGCAGCGGGGAGTGGCCTTGCACAGGCTGAGCGCCGGGCCCCAGGCTGCGAGGTGTGGCGCCTGCCCTGGGCCAGATGAAGACCTGCGGCCGGTGTGTGGGGGGCAGTGGGGCGACCTTTCGAAACCAGGCCTGCTGGCTCCTGGCAAGGGCTGCCCTCAGCAAGAGCCGGATTCCACCCTCAGAGCCGCGCTCAGACAGGAGGCATCTGTTAGCGATCCTCCCCTTCCTACCCCTCCCCTCCCCTCCCCTCCCCTCCCCTCCCCTCCCCTGCCCTCCCCTCCCCTCCCCAGGGCCTGGATTTGGAAGCAGAGCTGACAAGCTTCTCGGGCGTCCCCTGGGGTTAGAATCGCTAATCCCCAGGCTTCTGCTGCCTGGCGGGTGGGGGAGGCGGGGAGAGGCACTGGTTGGCGGCTGAGACCCAGGCTGCCCTGCCCAGGTGGGCTGGAGCCGAGGAGTGGGGCCTCTGGGCTGGGGAAGGGGCGTCTGGGCCCCTAGCACCCGCCCCCCCCCCACTGCCGGGGTTTTAGGGCTGAGAGGTTGCGGCAGAGTCCCCCCCCCTTTACCCCCCGCCCCCCCCCCCCCTGCAGCCTGTGAGATTCCTAGAGCCCCAGAGCGGGGTGGGCTCCTCCCTCCGAGAGGTGAATTGGGGGAGGAGGAGAGGCCGGAAGGCGGACACATCACGAGGCCTAGAACATCTGTACACAGAACAGGCCTGGGGTGCAGCCTGGAGGGGAGCAGGGGCCGTGGGGGTGGGCCGGAGGGGGCCACGCTCACCATCTTGGGGAAGGAGCTGGTGATGGGCAGGGACCGGGAGGAGCTGGGGCTGACGTCCATGCCTTCTTCTTCCTGTCCCCTCCCTGTCCTCGCCGAGGGGAGAGGAGGGACAGGGAGTTGAGGGCCCCTTCAGCGGGGCGGGGTGGGGGGGGGAGGGGGCGTCCTGTCTCGGGGCTCGGCTCCTCTCTCCGGGGCTTGCTCTCTCCTCTCCTGACCCCGTCCCACTGCAGGCTGCTGGGGGGAGGCTGGGCTCATTCACCAGCAGCCCCGCCCTGGCCAGGCCCGGCGGCTCAGTCAGGGTCCCCGCCAGGGTCCCAGGCCCCCAGGTAGGGTCCCCGACCTCCAGGTAGGGTACTGTCTCCTTCCAGGAAGTCCCTCCCCTCCCGCCTTGGGCGCCGCCTGCTCCCTCAGGGGCTGGAGCCCTGACCCGCGGGGAGGGAGATGGATGCTCTGGGCTCCGAGGACCCACGGGGAGGGGTGGTGGACGCGACGGGACAGTGACCATTAGTGACCACGCGGACACCCCGCCCCCGCTGCCGGCCCCAGGTGTCCCCGCAGGAGTGAGCGCACAGGGGGCGGCAGGGACGGGAGCAGCGGGGGACGGACCGGAGGCCGAGCCGCACTAACCTTGAAAGTCGGACGCGCGCTTCAGGCTGATGGGGGACTTGGCTCTGGGCAGCTGAGGGGGCAGAGGACACGGATCACACGGGCCCAGACCCGTCGCTGTGACGGAGGCGAGCACTGGGCAGCCCAGCGGCCCCTGCCACGCGGCTGCGACCACAGCAGCGCACGACGCCCCTCTCCCCTCTCGGCGGCCACAGGTGCTGGGGACAAGCTCCCCCAGGGAGGCCGGGCCGGGCTGGGAGGACGGGGCTCAGAGGGGCAGAGCGAGGAGCGGGTGCGCCGGGCTGTGCAGAACCCACGCCCAGGGGCTCTGCGGGGGGAGGGCGGGCTCCGGCCGCTGCCCGGCCACTCAGCACCAGGGGGTCCCCCGCTGCCCTCGTTCCGTGGTGCAGGGGACGGTGGGGACAGCGTGGGCATTGTCAGGCCCTCACAGACTTCGTCTCCCTCCCTCCCTCCCTCCCTCCCTCCCTCCCTCCCTCCCTCCCTCCCTCCCGCGCTCCTTCCTCATCGGAGCCAGCGTGCGCCATGGACACGCTAGACTAGACACGGAGCAAGCAGATGGAGGATGGGAGCCCCGCCCCGGGTGTGCCCATCACACCCCACTCAGGGGGGCGCGGCTGCACCCCCACCTGCCTGCTGAATCTGGAAATAATGCTCCCCCCTCTCTGTTTCCCTCCCTCCTACCACATTTATTTATTTAATATGTCTTTATTGATTTCAGAAAGAGGAAGGGAGAGGGAGAGAGGAACATCAAGGATGAGAGAGAATCATGGATGGGTTGCCTCCTGCACGCCCCCCACTGGGCATGTGCCCTGACCAGGAATTGAACTGTGACCTCCTGGTTCATAGGTCGACGCTCACCCCCTGAGACGCGCTGGCCGGGCCCCTCCGACTACGTTTAGAAGAAACGAGGGGACTGGTCAACACGCACAGTGCCCAGTGCCTGTCCGTAGGGCTGTGACGGGTCGGCCCTCTGCGGCCTGAGACCCGCAGCAGAAGCGCAGCCGCGTCCTCGCCGGCCCTCAGAGCTCCAGCCGGCCCCACCGCACTGCCCGCCGCCCGCCGCCCACCGCCTGCCGCCCACCGCCCGCCGCCCATCGCCCGCTGCCCGCCGCCCGCCGCCCACCACCCGCCGCCCGCCGCCCGCCGCCCGCCGCCCGCGTGCGAGCACCTGGATGCCCTTCAGGTTCATCCTGCGCTTGGGCGGGTGGCAGGGCAGGAAGTATCTGCTGTCCTCGGGCGACTCCTCGGAGGTGGAGGAGTCGTCGGCTTCCTGGCCGTTGGTCCTGGGGCCGGCGTCCCCGAAGCTCTGGGAGATGATGGTCACGGGCAGGTTCCGGGGCAGACTCTGCAGACAGAGGAGCGGGCGGGCGGGGCGTGAGCGGCAGCTGCCCGGCCACAAAGCCGCTCTGCCGACGGCGCCGCCACGCCCCGGGGCCGAGCTCAGGAAGCCTGCGCTTCTCTCCTGCCCCCGACCCCGTCTACCTGGAGGCCAGGCCATCCTCCAGCCCCGCGCCCTCTCTCCTCACCAGGCTCCATCCCGCCTCCCGCCAGCCGGGGCCTGGAGCAGTGACGGGACCCCCCAAGCTGGTCCTGGCCCCTTTGATCCGAGGTGCACCATCCCCTCCCCAATTTCCAGCCCCGGCCTGAGCTACGAATACAGGAAACATTGCCAGGCGCGGCCAGGAAGCTCCTTGGTAAGCGCTGACCCATGAGCCAGGAGGTCACGGTTCGATTCCTGCTCAGGGCACATGCCCGGGTTGCGGGCTGGATCCCCATGTGAGGCGTGCAGGAGGCAGCCGATCAATAATTCTCTCTCATCATTGATGTTTCTTCTCTCTCTCTCTCTCCCCCTTCCTCCATGAAATCTATGAATATATTTGGGGGGAAAAAAACAACACAGAAACAGAACAAAAACCATTGTCGAATGACGGATTAAGGACAGAAACAGTGCCCCTCAGGGCCCCTCCGTAGCGGACAACGCCGTCCTTCCACCACTGTGGCCCCTGCCTGTCCCCACCTCCCAGTCGGCCATCGTGCCACCCCGCCCCCAGCCTGGCCCGTCTGTCCCGTGGCCCCGTCTCGTCCGTACAGTGGGCAGCGGTCCCTGAGCCCCCGTGCCCGGCGCCAGGTGTCGGACAGACAGAGGCCCTTCCTGAGTGTCTGCGTGAGCCCGAGAGGCTCGAGAGCTGAGGGCACCGCACACAGGCGCCCGGTGGCCACACCGAGGCCCGGCTGGAGGCGCCACAGCCTGCTCCCCGCTCCACGCGCCCTTCGCTGTGTGACTGACAACCTGCGGAAACGCCAGGCTCCGGTCTGCCCCAGCTGGGGCATCCTCTGAGGGGGTGGGCGTCCCGCTCTCCCAGGCCCTGACAGTGGTGGGCGTCCTGCTCTCCCAGGCCCTGACAGTGGGGCCTCAGGCAAGCTACTCGGGGCGTGTGTGGGTCCCTTCTCGGTACAGGAGGGGAGTGGTGGGGCCTTCCTGGTGGGCAGTCCTGCTCGTTCAGCGAGATCACGCACAGAAGGCGCTCTGCACCGTACCTGCACCCACACACCTGCACCCACACACCTGCACCCACCCACAGGCCCCGAGACCCACCCACAGGCCCGAGACCCACCCACAGGCCCGAGACCCACCCACAGGCTCCGAGACCCACCCACAGGCCCCGAGACCCACCCACAGGCCCCGAGACCCGCCCACAGGCCCGAGACCCACCCACAGGCCCTGAGACCCACCCACAGGCCCTGAGACCCGCCCACAGGCCCAAGACCCACCCACAGGCCTGAGACCCACCTACAGGCCCGAGACCCACCCACAGGCCCGAGACCCGCCCACAGGCCCGAGACCCACCCACAGGCCCGGGACCCCGGCTGCTTTAATAACATCACCCACTCGGCGGCAGCCCTCCCTCCCCATCTGGCCCTGCCCTCTGGGGCTTTAAGGGGAGCAGGGAGCTTAACCCGGTGACCATCCCGATGGCGGCGGGAATTCCAGGGCGGCACCGAGAGGGAGCTGCTGCAGCCACCTGGCGAGGGGCTCGTCTGAGGTGCCCAGCCGGCAAGCGCCAAGCCGGGGTTCCACCGCCCTGTCTGCCTTCAGTACCAACAGTGTCCGCTCCTCACCGCACAGCACACGGGAGGTTCGAGGGCGTGGCTGCTCCGGGCGGCAGGGCGGGTGCACCCCCCGCCGGGTGCAGGCGGGCAGGGGCGGGCCACGCCCAGCAGGCCCACCTGGTCCAGGCTGCCGCTGTCCCGGGACAGGCGCCGCAGCTTGCTCTCCAGGTTGACGATGCACGCCTCCCGCCGCACCATCTCGATGCGCATCTCGTCATTCTTCTCCTCCAGCTCGCGGATCTGCTTCCGGTACTTGTCCTTCTCGATCAGGCACTGCGAGTACTGCGTCTGCGCCTCGTCCCGCGAGTGGAAGGCCTGCGGGAGGCACAGGCCCCTGGTTCCACCCGTCTCCCCCGACACGCCTCCCAGCCCCCCGGCAGCCCGGCGCCCCCGCTCTCTCCGCGGCCCCAGCTCCCGGCCCGTCACTCGCTGTCTTTCCCAGCAGCACCCATCCCGCTGGGCTCCTCTGGGCTCAGGGCGCCTCGTTATTCCCACTTTACAGAGAGGGCACCGAGCCTGCCAGGGTGCCCGCGTGCTGCCGTCACACGCCTGAGTGACGGGCCCGACCCGCCTCCTCCGGAGCCCAGCACTGAAGGGCCACGCGAGTCCAGCCGGGCCCACATGGTCAACGGCCTGTGCGTTCTGAAAGCTCCGGTTGGAATTCACCTTTGAAACGGAGGTGGGAGAGCCCGGCCGGCTGTGCGCCTGGCGGGGGGTTGGGGCGGGGCCTGGGCCCAGAGCCCCGAGTCCCCGGCCGAGTCTCCCCTCCCGTCCAGAGCACTGGGCTCCCGGGAGCTCTGAGGACCGCGGTGAAAGGGCATCGACACGGCTCACGCCTCGGGGACACCGGCAGGGTACCCTTTATCCTCCTCTGTCACCCGTGTCACCCCACGGTTCCCCGGAATTTTCTAAGGGACATAGAGAGCCTTTGAATTGTTCTAACGGCGAATCGGGAATCCCTCAGCCGGAGGGGCGGCTGTTTTACTGAAAAAGGCTCAGTGGGCCCTTCTCGGCCGCCCCCGGGGTGCCCTGGCCCTCGGTGCTCCCCTGACCCTCGGTTCCCCCCCTCCGCCCTCTGTCCCCCAGCCCTGTCCCCCCGGGCGGCGTGGCGCACCTGGTCCCGCTCGCGCTCCACCTCCTCCAGCTGCAGCATCACCGTGCTCATGCGGTGCTTGTACATCTCGCAGTCCTTGCCCAGCGTCGAGCACTTCAGCTCCAGGTCCTCCTTCTCCTCCAGGTACTGCGGGGACAGGCAGGTGGGTGGTCAGGCCAGGCCGCCGCCCCTGAGGCAGCCATCTGACCCGCAGGGGCTGCGGCAGTGGGCCAGTCAATGAGCTGGGATTGGCTCAGACCTACTATGTGCCAGGGGATGGAGTGGGGGATGTGCAGACCCCGTGCGTGCCCCCCGAGGCCTGCCGTCGGGAAGGGAGATGGGACCCCACGGGCAGTGACGAACAGCTGCAGGGGTGCCGGCGCTGGACGTGGGGCGTGTACCCCCGGGTCAGGGTGCTGCGGCCGCCCTGCCCACCTTGTCCCGCAGCCCCTCGGCCTGGCGGGTCTCCTCCTGCAGGTTGTAGATCTTGTTGACCAGCTCCTGCCGGTCCTCCAGCGCCTCCTTGCGGTCGTGCTCCAGGATGTCCAGGATGGCCTTGTCCGAGTCGGGCAGGCTGCGCTGCCCGGCCTGGGGCGGGAGAGAGGGTGGGTGCAGGGCCACAGAGCGGGGCAGACACCCGCAGGCCACGCTGAGCCGTGGGGCAGAGCCGTGGGGCAGAGCCGGAGCAGAGACGTGCACCACTGCCTCTGGGGGTCCGAGCGGCCGGTAGGTGAGAATGTTACCACCGGGCAGGAAGCATGAGCCCCTGCTGCCGCCAACACCCCGAGGCCTGCTGTTGGGCCCAGCTCTTATCGGAGCCCCGAAGCTGCTCCCGAACACTTCACAGGTGACAACACGCTCCGTGCTGACAGAGACAGGAGGCACTCGGAGCGTTAATAAACGCACGGGCTGACCGTGGAGGATCTTGGGATTTTTTTGGTTCATCCTCACCTGAGGATATTTTTCCCATTGATGTTTTGTAGAGAGTGGAAGGGTAGGGGGAGAGAAACATCGATTGGTTGCCTCCCTCACATACCCTGATAGGGGCTGGGGATCGAACCCATGACCCTTTGGTACCGGGCCGGCGCTCTAACCACTGAGCAACCAGCCACGGTGCGTTTCTCCGTCTTTCAGGACAAGCAGGCCTCCCTGTCACACTCGCCTCCCTGCGCTCAGGGCACTGATTGTGGAGCGGGTCAGCTAAAGAAGCTTCTCACAAGTATCAGGTCACGGACTGTCACGTGTCTGAGAAGGGGTGGTGTGGTCACCCCCAGTCTTCCGAGGAGGAAACTGAGGCGCCCCTGGTGATGTGGGTTGCCGGTGGTCCTGCAGTCACCTGCCCTGTAGGGCGCGGCTCTAGGGTCAAGCCTCGGGCTGACCTGTGGCAGGGCCACACACAAGTCCCAGCCTGGAGGGCAGAGCATAGTTAAGCCTGACCTGGTAGCCCTCCCTCATTCCTCCCTAAGCAGCTAATGGGCTGTGGGAGTGCAGCAAGTGCTGCCAAAACAAGAACATTTATATACATGTTAGTCCGCCCTTGTTGTTATCCTACCTAATAAAAGAGTAATATGCAAATTAACCATCACTCCACTACACCCACCAGCCATGCCCACCAGCCAATCAGAGCAAGTATGCAAATAAACCCAACCAAGATGGCTACAGTCACAGAGAGCAGGAGGGAGGCTTGGGTTTCCCAGGCAATGGAAGAAGCCAAGCTTTCTGCCTGCCCTTGCTGGCCTAGGCCTCCACTTAAGGCTACAAAGTTTCAATTATAGAAGGTAAACAAATCCAAACAGAAATGGCTGCCGGCCATGGAGTGAGTGGGAGGCTTGGGTCCGCTCCAGGCTACAAAGTTTCAATTGTAGAAGGTAAATAAATTTTAGATACCAGGGCCTCCTCTTGGGTCGCCAGGGGGCGTGGCTGGCCTGCAAACCACCACATGCCCCTCGCTCAGGCAGCCCTACGCCCCAAGGGAACCCCCACCCTGATCCAGGACACCCTTCAGGGCAAACCAGCTGGCCCCCACCCGTGCACCAGGCCTCTATCCTATCTAATAAAAGAGTGATATGCAGATTGACCATCACTCCAACACACAATATGGCTGCCCCCATGTGGTCAAAGATCCTGCCCCTATGTGGACACAAGATGGCCACCACAAGATGGCCAGCAGGGGAGGGCAGTTGGGAGGGACCAGGCCTGCAAGGGAGGGCAGTTAGGGGTGACCAGGCCGGCAGAGGAGGGAAGTTGGGGGCAAACAGGCTGGCAGGGGAGCAGTTAGGCATCAATCAGGCTGGCAGTGGAGTGGTTAGGGGGTGATCAGGCTGACAGGCAGAAGTGGTTAGGGGCAATCAGGAAGGCAGGCAGGCGAGCAGTTGGGAGCCAGTAGTCCTGGATTGTGAGAGGGATGTCCGACTGCCCATTTAGGCCCGATCCCACCGGGATCGGGTCTAAACGGGCAGTAGGACATCCCTCGAGGGGTCCCAGATTGGAGAGGGTGCAGGCTGGGCTGAGGGACATCCTCCCCCCGCCCCCATGCACAAATTTCGTGCACCGGGCCTCTAGTCAGACTATAAAATAGAGCATCAGCTTGCAGGCTGGGTCTTTTGTGTCCTCATCCAGGCACTGGAGATCCACCGGGCCCCAGCTGTATTCTCTTGTCTGCCTTTTCTTCAATCCTTCACCGCCCCTCCTCAGGCTCACCCTTGGCCGTGCTGGCGCGGCGTACTGCCCTGCCCTGCCCTCACCAGCTGCCCCCTTCCTGCCCCTCCTGCCCTCACCCCCTTACCTGCCCCCCCCCCCCCCCACACACACACACCTGGATGATGGACTGCAGCTCCTGGATCTTGGTCTTCAGCATCTCGTTCTCGCGCTCCAGCTCCAGCACCTGCTCCCTCTTGGGCCGGCTCTCGATGTCGTTCTTCAGCTTCAGGGACTGGTTCCGCTCCAGCTTGCACTCCTCCTCCATCTTGTTCAGCCGGTGCTTCAGCTGGTCGATCTGCGCAGCCGGGCGCCAAGGGGCGGGGTTGGCAGGGGCCCCGAGGAGGCATCGCTCCCCAGGCCCCCTGAATGCGGCCCCACCTGGGCCGCGCCCCTCCCTCCTTCCGGTGGCGAAGGGCCCACAGAGCCTTTTCCAGTAAAACCAGCCACCCTCCGGCTGAGGGAGCTCCCGATTCGTCGTTTAGAACAATTCAAAGGCTCTCTATGTCCCTTAGATTTTTCCAGGGGAACCGTGGGGTGACACGGGTGACAGATGAGGATAAAACCGTGGTCAGCAAACTGCGGCTCATTGGCCCCTTGAGTGTGGCTCTTCCACAAAATACCACGGCCTGGGCGAGTCTGTTTTGAAGAAGTGGCGTTAGAAGAAGTTTAAGTTTAAAAAATTTGGCTCTCAAAAGAAATTTCAATCGTTGTCCTGTTGATATTTGGCTCTGTGGACTAATGAGTTTGCCGACCGCTGGGATAAAAGATACCCATCCGGTGTCCCCGAGGCGTGAGCCGTGTCGATGCCCTTTCACAACGGTCCTCAGAGCTCCCCGGGAGCCCAGTGCTCTGGACGGGAGGGACGACACGGCCGGTGACTCGGGGCTCTGGGCCCACCCTGACTCCACCCCATAGCGGCCCTGCTCCCCGAGGCTCTGTCCTCATGAGCTCACAGCAGGCTTCGTTTGAAAAGACAGCGTTCCTGCGGAAAGGCCCCAGGCTCACGGGTCTACCGGGCCTGCCGGAGGCAGTGCCAACATCTGGAACCGGGGCAGCTGGAGACGCGTCAGGATCGGGGGCCAGAAGACGCTCACACCTGGTGCCTAAGCGAGTCTGCTGCCCCGGACCTGGCCTCGGCAGAACACCCAACGCAGGGGCTTGTGCTCAAGGCTGCAGGGAGGGAGGCCCAGGGGTGGGTGTCCTTCGTCTGTTCAGGTCACGGAGAGGCGGGCGTGATGTCTGTCAGGTGGAGGCTGTGGCTTTAGCGAGGACAGGCCAGCCCTGCACCCCGCCCCCGCCCGGGGGGGCAGGAGAGAGGCCGCAGGGGAGCAGCCTGGGGCTGAGACGTGCGAGGGGCTCCGCAGGCCAGAGGGCCTTTCAGTTCTAGACACGCTGCCTCACTAGGACTACATCTTCGGGGAGGGACACCGCGAGGGAAAGTTCCGGGACAGAGCCGTGGGAGCCCCACCCGAGGTTCACGGCCCCGCGTGCTGGGCAACGCGGCTCAGGAGTCACCCCTCCTTAGAGACCGTGGGCAGAGTCCTCGTCAGCATCCTGGGAGGTCAACCCGAGTGCCCTGTGCCGGGCCGATCCCCAGTCGCACCTGAGAGGGCCTGGCGTGCCCGCACGGGGGGTTGGGGGGGCCGCACCTGGGCCGGCCACTTCCCGGGGGGCTCACGGCGCAGCGCCTCACCTCTGAGGGCGTGGGCATGATTGCCGTGACTGCCACCGACAAATGAGGAAACTGAGACCGAGGGTCAAGTCACTGGGAAAGCAATAGCCGGGTTTGAATTCCCATCTGTAATATTTAAAGGCTCCTGCTCTTAACACACCCCCCCCCACTGCCCGTGACGCCTCCGATTCCAGCCGCCCGGATTCTAGTGGGTTGTTTACTGATCTGTCCGCTTCAGCTAAATTGTATGTGACCTGACCAGAAATCAGGTTATTTATCCCCGCGTCCCCACAGTGCTCAGCACACCGCCTTACACATGGCAGGTGCCTAATAAATATTCCGAGAGTCTATTTCCACCCCGTAGCCAGAGTGATCCATCTAGAAATAAATCAGCTGTCACTCCCCAGCTCTCAATCCTTCAGCGCGTCCCATCACAACTGGAACGACGGCCAAGGTCTCGCCGCGTCCCCTTGATCGGGACGCTGGCCCCCGCCCCCCTCCTTTCCTGCCACTTGCTCCTTTGGCTCCAGGAACAACAGCAAGCATCCCCCTGCCTGGGGCCTTGATGGCTCTGAGCTCCACCCCGAGACCTGCATGCCTGGCCCTCCCTGTCCCCGGGGCTCTGCCCCCGTCCCCTTCTCACGGGCCTTCCCGACCATCTGCACCAGTGAGGGTAATATGCTAATCAGACCGGATAGACCGGACGTCTTCCAGACAAAGCTGCAGCGGCTGCGAGGGCCGAGGAGGGCTGGCAGCCGTGGCAGCCTGCAGTGACAGCAGCAGCGGGGTGATGGGGGCAGCGCCGGCCCCTGATCGCCCGGTGCCTCCCGCAGAGGGAGGCCGGACTATGGCTTAGGCCCGCCCCCTGCAGGGAGCTAACCGTCAGTAGGACATCCCCTGAGGGTTCCCGGACTGTGAGAGGGGGCAGGCCGGGCTGAGGGACCCCCGCCCCAGTGCATGAATTTTCGTGCACCGGGCCTCTAGTCCTACACAAAACAGCACCCCACCCGCCCGCCTTGTGCTCTCTGCGTTCCTCTTCTAAACCGCGCTCGGCACTCCCTGGTGTTCATCTGTTTGCTCTCTGGTGAGAAGGTGGTGCCGGGTCAGCGGGCCGGGGCTTGCCTTACGCATCCCGGGGACAGAGCCTGGCGCGGGGCGGCGCTCAGTACTTGAAAGGAATGAATGAGTTAAGCAGGTGCCTTCCCTGCCTCCACTTCGGCGCTCAGGTCTTTGATGACCTCAATTACGTGCTGGCGGCTCGGTCCCGAGAGGTGTCCTGGCTCTGGGCCTGCCGCTGCCCTTTCTGCCGGGACGGGCGGAGGCCTGCGCCCAGGCCCTGGTGCCTCCCGCAGCAGGCGCTGCCCTCCCCTCGCTGACTCCCGGGGCCATCGTCTGGGTGGCCCCTTCTATCTCCCCACCCCCTGGCCGGGTGCACGGTCTGTGGGCGCCGTCTGCACATGTGCCCTGAGCAGGAGGGAAGCCCCACGAGGTCCGTGTGCACGTGACTGCACTTGCCGCGACGGACCTGCGCTCCCAGGGACCTGAGCTGCGCTGGGCTGGTCTGCGCCCGTCTGCACATGCGCACGTGGGGGAAGCTCCCTGGTTCGGCGTGCGCATGCGCACGGTGGGGAGCGGGCGCTAGGCTGCGAGGGCGGCGCGCATGCGCAGGGAGGCAGCAGGGCGAGGCTCCGGCGCCCGCGCACCCGCCCGCAGCAGCCTCACCTCGAGCTGCAGGTCCCGGCTGCGCATCACCGCCATGTTCTTCTCCTCGCTGAGCTGCGCGTAGCGCATGGCCAGGTTGTAGTTGTCGTCCTTGACCTTGACCAGCTCGTCGTTGTAGCCGTCGCGCTCCTCCTTCATCTTGTAGTAGCGCTCCTGGAACGTGAGCAGCTCCACGCGCGTCAGCGTCAGCTGCTTCTTCTCGTCCTCCAGCTGCCGCGCCTTGGCCAGCAGCTCGCAGCGCTGCAGGTCCTTGGCCTTCATCTGCTGCTGCAGCTTGATGACCTCGTTCATGAGGAAGTGCGTGAGGCCCTCGTGGCCCTCCTCCACTGGGGGTGGGGTGGGGGGGGGGAAGTCAGGGTGACCTGCTCCCCATCACCCACCCGCCCTCCCGAGCTCTCACCCCCAAGGGCCCCAGACTCAAGGGGAGCTAAGCAGCTCATCCTGGCTGAGCTCGGGTCTGGCAGGGAGACAGACATCAGGAAAGCGAGAGACACAGAAATGTAACTGCAGTCGGAGATGTCAGGGAGAGAAGGCCCAGGCTGAGAGAGGGGCCGGCCCAGCCTGGGGGCAGGGCTCCCGGGCTCCTGAGGCGGAGCTGAAGATTGAGTGTGGAAGGAAAACCTCCAGGAAGGTGGGACATGGCAGAGGAAGACGGAGTGCCTGGAGCCCAGGGAGAGGCAGAGGTGGGGGGAGGCTGGGGTGTCAGCAGGGGCTGGGCCACGGCGCCCTGGGGCCGCAGGAAGGACAGGTCTTCAGAGGGAGCAGCGGGAGGTTTTACGCAGGGAGGTCTGTGACGAGGTGGGGAAGGCGCGAGGCAGGCAGGGGTGGGTGCAGGCAGGGGTGGGTGCAGGCAGGGGTGGATGTGAGAGCTGATGGGATGCAGGGCCGGGGAGGAGGCCGGCGCCGGGATGTGTGGGAAGGGACGTAGGACAAGACGCCAGGGGCTCTGGCTCAGGGATGCTGGAAGAGAGTAGGCGAGAACCGGACCCAGAGGGGGTGGGCATCTGTCCCGCTGCCGCCATCAGGGGGATGTGCCAGGAACACCCCTCTCTCGGCTCAAGCTCCCCTTTCCGCTTTCACCATCGGGCAGAAGTCAGTGGCCGCCAGCCCGCATGTGCGGTCCTAGGGTCACCGGGCACCGCTCTGGGCCGTCCCACCGTGGACACACCCCTCCCACCGCAGCCCCGGCTCTCCGGCGGAGCGCTCACCCACGATGGTGGAGAACCGGCGCGTGGGCTCCTTGCCGGTCACCAGCTTGTACAGCTCCGGGTAGTAGAACTCCAGGCTCTCCAGGAACACCACGTAGCCCCGCTGGCCCTTGGTGTGCAGGATGTCCAGCAGCCGGCCTGGGACACAGCCACGGCACGGCGTGAGGCACCGGTGGCCGGACCCACGTCCCCAGGTCTCGTCCCCTCCCGGACTCCTGTCCCTCCGTGAACCCGGAGACAACAGCGTGGCCGCAGCTGTCACTCCGAGTGCCGCCCGGACCCCGGGGCTGGGACCACGCCAGGCCCTCAGCGGGGAGGCGGGGGCTGTCAGCTCCTTCCTCGGGGACCCGGGGGACCTGGGCACACCACGGCTCAGGAAGCCCACGGCGTCACAGAGCTCCCCGGAGACCGGTTCCGATGAGCCACGCTGGCCTCGGCTCCTGATCGGAGGAGGTGAAGTGCAGGGGCCGCCACAGAGCGGATGTGTTCTCGGCTTCGGAGCAGAAAGACAATCTGTGCGGGAGCTAGGCGTCCCCGGAAGCGGGCCGGCTCCCTGGGGTGGCCACGGCGCTGGAAGCATCTCTAAGCCAAGTGGGACGTGCCAGCGGCTCTCTGCCCACTGGTTCCCTGAATGTTTACATGCCGTGCCCTCCCTTAAACACTTCACTTCCAGACGCTTCTTCCCTGGAGGCCCTCGAGCTGACCGTGTCCCCAGGACAGGCAGGACACGTGTTTCATCTTGTGTGGGCTGCCGGTGTGGGGGCTGCCAGCGTGGGGGCTGCCGGCGTGTGGACTGCCGGCGTGGGGGCTGCGGGCGTGGGGGCTGCGGGCGTGGGGGCTGCCGGCGTGGGGGCTGCCGGCGTGGGGGTTGCTGGCGTGGCCGGACTGCCGGCGTGTGGACTGCTGGTGTGTGGGCTGCCGGCGTGTGGACTGCTGGTGTGTGGGCTGCCGGCGTGTGGGCTGCTGGTGTGTGGGCTGCTGGCGTGGCCGGGCTGCCGGCGTGTGGGCTGCGGGCGTGTGGACTGCTGGCGTGGCCGGGCTGCCGGCGTGTGGGCTGCCGGCGTGTGGGCTGCGGGCGTGTGGGCTGCTGGCGTGGCCGGGCTGCTGGTGTGTGGGCTGCCGGCGTGTGGGCTGCGGGCGTGTGGGCTGCTGGCGTGGCCGGGCTGCTGGTGTGTGGGCTGCCGGCGTGTGGGCTGCCGGCGTGTGGGCTGCGGGCGTGTGGGCTGCTGGCGTGGCCGGGCTGCTGGTGTGTGGGCTGCCGGCGTGTGGGCTGCCGGCGTGTGGGCTGCCGGCGTGTGGGCTGCTGGCGTGGCCGGGCTGCTGGTGTGTGGGCTGCGGGCGTGTGGGCTGCCGGCGTGTGGGCTGCCGGCGTGTGGGCTGCGGGCGTGTGGGCTGCCGGCGTGTGGGCTGCCGGCGTGGGGGCTGCCAGAGCAGTGCGGGGCAGGGCTGAAGTGACAGCCGTGCTGGGTAGGAGAGCGCCGTGATGGGGGATGTCCGTCAGGAGAGCGCCGTGATGGGTGGTGAGTGTCGTGTGCACAAAGGACAGTCACATGCACGAGCCACTCAGCACCCATCACGTGTGGGAACGTGGCTTCCAACCCTTTTAACGTGTGAGCCACAGAGAGAGACAGTTATCCTGGGACCCCGTGTGCCCGCAAAGAGACAGATACACACGTGTGTACACACACAGGCATGTATGTACAACCAAAACTAGTTTCACCAACCGTACTTACCACCTTGCATGAAGGTAATAAAGTGCCGGGCACCCTAAGGCAGTCCGACAGACCCCTTCTCAGAAGAACCTGGGGTGTCCCCCAAAACGTACGCACACCCTTTGAACACCTGTACAGGCAGTGTTTACTGAAGTACATCTCCTTTTCAAAACTGAGCTGTCCGCTGTCAAAGTGTGCACACAGTTTTGGGGCCACCCTGTATTTTTAAACAGATAAAATGCACTGGGTTCCAATGCATATCAGTTATAATGGAACACAGTCCTCGAGTCGTCAAGTTACGATTCAGTAAGGAATGTGCTTCTCTCGGCGTGAAATAACACAACCTCTCGGCAGACCTAACAGCTCCTCTAATTTCGAGGGACAATGAGTGTAAGCGGTGTGTGGACAGACCTGTAACCGCGGCAATGCGGTATGGAGACGTCGTAACGGTGAGGGGTGACCCAGCCACAGGTGTTGGTAATCACTTGATGTGTCACCTGCCTGCATCCGTCATCGGAGGGGTGCTCCCCTCAGGCCGGGTAGGAAAATATTTCCCGCTCTCCGAGTCCGGGACCCTCTGAGTTCTACCGCTGGGGGTGGGGGGGGGAGGTGTGCGGGCTGGGCAGAGGGCCGCGGGCCCAGCTGAATAATTCCAGACCCAGAGAAACTCACGCTGGCACACTAACTGGAGGGGTTTCCTGGGGCTGCCGCCAGGGGCAGCCCGCCCGCCCGCCCGCCCCATCGCGCCCCGGGAGCGGCCGGGCTTACCGGCGCGGTTGATCTTGGAGGGCAGCATGGGCGCGTTGAGCACCTCGTCCTCGTCCTGCTCGTCGATGACCTTGCACTGGCGCAGGTAGGGCGTGAGCTTGGCCGGGTTGATGTAGCGGCTCAGCATGTGCCGGTTGCACTCCACGTTCTCCCACAGCGCGTCCTCCTCGTCCTTCAGCGTCTCCATGTAGTCGTCCATCTCGGCGCCGCCCCCTGGCACACACAGGCAACGGGTCACCCCAGAGCTCACGGACCGCGGCGCGCAGTCCTCCATGGTGACCTCTGGACGATGCTGGGCTAATAAAGGTCAAGCAGGGCCGGGTGGGCGTCATCCCGGCACCGAAAGGTTGCTGGTTCGATTCCCGGTCAGGGCACGTGCCTGGGTTTCGGGCTCCATCCCCAGGGCGGGCGCGTGGGAGGCCGCCGATGGATGTTACACTCTCACGTTGATGTTTCTCTCTTTTCCCTTCCTCTCTCTCTCAAATCAATAAGCGATTTTAAAAAATGAATGAATGAATGAATGAATGAATGAAAGAGTCAGGCAGAGAAACCATTATGGCATTTTAACCATTTCAGGAAGGAAGGGAGAGGCCTGGCCAGGTAGCTCAGTTGGTTAGAGTGTCGTCCCGGTTCGCCAATTCGGCTTCGATCCCTGGTCAGGGCACATATGAGAATCAAGCAATGAATGCATACGTAAGTGGAACGGGTGTTTCTCTCCCCCTCCTCCTCCTCTCTCTCTAAAATAATAAGTAGATGAAAAGAAAGGAGGGACACGGATACAGACACACAGGGTGAGCGAGAGCAGGTGTACAGTTGTTTGTGTGGAAAAAGACGCAGGTTCTGGTGCTGACAGTAGCTTTACGAACTCTGTGTTTCACGTACGTACTCGCACCGTAGCGCTGCCTTCGCCCACCCTGTGTGTATTCCCGTCTACACACACCGTGAGCAATGGGCGGACAAGCCACAATGTTAAAGAAACAATTACTGGGAGAGGGACACGGTGCAGCTGGTGTACAGCCCTCCAGTCCACGTGTTCGTGCCTCACGGGGCTCTGTCCTTCCCCAGGACGACTGCGCTGTTATTTTTTGTTTTGCAGTTTCCCGCCGATGGTGTCATGCTGTGTGCTTCCTCGTTTCCTTTTTCTTTTCTTTCTTTTTTTTTTTTTAAAAAAATATTTATAGATTTTTCACAGAGAGGAAGGGAGAGGGATAGAGAGTTAAAAACATCGAGAAACATCGATCAGCTGCCTCCTGCACACCCCCTACTGGGGATGTGCCCACAATCAAGGTACATGCCCTTGACCGGAATCGAACCTGGGACCCCTCAGTCCGCAGGCCGACGCTCTATCCACTGAGCCACACCGGTTAGGGTTCCTCATTTCCTTTTTCAACTTGCTTTCTCTTCTCTATGTTTCCTGAGACTGATTTAGGTTGATGTATACGTCTGATCTGTTCGTTTTTAAACAGCTTTAATGAAATATCATTTATGTAGCATACAATTCACCTTTCGAAAGTGTGCAATTCAAAGGGCATTCACAGAGTCGCCCAACGATCACCCCAATTCATTTTAGGACAGTTTCATTGCCCCCACACGAAGCTCCATGCGCACCCCGCCGGCCCTCGGCAGCCACTAACGTACTTCGGGACATCGGCCGTCCCTGGGCCGTCACGCACAGCAGGCACCCAGCTGCCCTGAGGAGCATCCTTCCGCTCCATTGTCAGCGTGACAGCCCTGCATTTCACGTGCTCATTCACGTTTAACGGCGGCACGGCTCCGTTGTAAGACCATAGCAGCATTACTCATCCCCTCCCCCGATTTCCGACTTGAACATTCAGCGCTGATTCTGGCGGGAGGGCATGGAAGCAGCCTGCCCAGGAGCGAGGCCACGGCCCTGCGCCACGGAGCCACGCCTCAGCGGGATGGACGTGGCGGCACCGGGGCCGTTGGTGTTAAAAGAGATTTCAGAACGTACACGTGTCGTTGAATAAGAAGCGTTTTGGTCTCTGGCCCTGTCCCCTACCACGCTGGGGATCTGAGGGGTCAGAGTCCTTTGTGTGGCAATGCAATGCCTCCTCGCTCGGGGCCTGGAGAGCTCGGGGCGGGGGGCTGGTGGCCCAAAGACAAGCCAGTGACTGGAAGCGACTCAGCCCCACGCCTGACCTCTGGGGCAGGGAGAAGCCAGAGAGTGAGCTCAATCCTCCATGGCGCCCGGCCGGCGTGGCTCCGTGGCTGAGCGTCGACCTGTGAACCAGGAGGTCAGGGTTCGATTCCCGGTCAGGGCACGTGCCTGGGTTGGGGGCTTGAACCCCAGTAGGGGCCGTGCAGGAGGCAGCCGATCAGTGATTCTCTCTCATCATGGATGTTTCTCTCTCTCCCTCTCCCTTCCTCTCTAAAATAAATAAACATATATTTAAAAGAGGAAAAAAAGTCCTCCACGGAGAATGAGTTAATCAGCCATGCCCGTGTAATGACACCCCCATAAAATCCCCTCAACACTGGGGTTCCCAGAGCTTCCGACTTGTGACCACGTGCCATGCTGGGAGGGGCACCTCAGCTCCAGGGCCCTGGGCCTGGGCATCTGAAGGGGGGCAGGTGGTGAAGCTGAAGGTGAAGCCAAGTCTAGGGCGGTGGGCACCCCGATACCCAGTGCTGCCTCCTCCTCACACCCTCTCAGCGGCCACCACCCTGCGGTCTCGTCTGTGTCAAATAGACCCTGGCCCCGGCCCACTGAGCTGCCCGAGGAGGACCCCCCCACGGGCTGGCTGCACCTCCACCTGGGCTTCCACCCGGGCCAGAGACAGCAGTCGGGGAGCCGGCGGGGGGGCTGAGCCGGAGGCCGGCACCTGGACGCCGTGGAGGTCAGAGCGGGCCACCCACAGCGGGCGGAGCGGGGAGGGAGGCCGGCGGCGATGCTGTGACACGGCCGTGACCGACCCGAGCGTCTGTGAGACGTGGCAGGGCGGTCTCTCTGGGTCTCTGACTCCAGTTCCCGGCCCCGCAGGCGTGGCTCTGTGCCTCCCACGTGGTGTCGGGTCCCTGCTGTCGACGTCCGTGAGCTCCCCGTTAACGGAGCTGTGGGCCTGGGCCTTGGCTGTTTGCTGTTTTGAGCAGCAATGGACTGAGTGATTAAAGGTGAGGACCAGTCCGTTCAGGCCCGCAGCGTCTGCACAGACGGCAGGCTGCCCTCACCAATGGGCGCCCTGGCCTCCCGCCCATTTGCGAACTCGGCGCGGGCCACCGGGGCTGCTGGTGGGGGCGGGGTGGCTCCCGCTGCATAAACATGCCGCCTCCGTCGCTCACTCCAGATGAACCTGCCTTTGCTCTTTCCAAGGCGTCAACATCCATGTTGGACGCTCCTCCCTCCCCTGGATATATATTTTTAAAATATATTTTTGATTTCAGAGAGGAAGGGAGAGGGAGAGAAACATCAGTGACGAGAGAGAATCATGGATCGGCTGCCTCCTGCACACCCCCTCCTGGGGATCGAGCCTGCAACCTGGGCCTGTGCCCTGACCGGGAATGGAACCGTGACCTCCTGGTTCACAGGTCAACGCTCAGCCACCGAGCCACGCCGGCCAGGCCCTCCCCTGAATCTTATCCAGAGCTGGTGGCAACTCCAACCCAACGCCGGCAGGTCTGACCAGGGCCTGGCGTGGTCGTGAGTCAAACCCCGCCCGGCCACACTGGTCTGTGTATCAATAGCGGGAAGAGCTAGTTCCAGGCCCCCGGGCAGGCCCCACGGGAAGGGCCACGGTGCTCACCGCTTTACGGTCCCACCTCCGCCCCTCACTCACTGAAACACCGACCACGGGGCTCCCTGCTGCTGTCACCGTGAAGTTCAAGTCTTCGCCTTGACCCCGAGGCCCTGTGTGGCCTGCTCGCCCTGCCTCCGCCTGGCTGTGTCCGTGGGAGCTGCTGGCTTCAGAGCCGGCGCCCCGCACCCTCTGTGGGGACCTCCCCTCGCCGCCCCTCACTCTCGGGTCACCTCGCTCTGTTCGTGCTCAGTGAGGAGAGGCAGGTGTGACGTACCTGGCATGTGGCAGGTGCTCGGACGGCCGCTCCCTCCCGTGACCGAGGCCTGAGCGTCACTCCTCGCGGCCCGGGCTGGTCCCTCCCCGAGCCAGGCTCCTCCGGGGCCGGGGGCTGCGGCGGCCGGGCTCTGGAAAAGGGGAGAAGGGACTGGGGCGGAGCTGAGGTCGAGAGCCAGGGGCCATGCGGGGACCACAGGGGTGCCACAGCGCATCTCTCCCGGGACGGGGCCGTGGGGTGACCGCGCCCGGAGCCGCCGGAGGAAGAGCCGTGGGTCCAGCCCGGGGCAGCCTGGGAGCCACTGCCCCCGGTTCTGGGCCCCGGGACAGCGATGGACAGAGGTCCCCGGGGTTGCCCTGGCGGGGAGGGCTCCCGCGGCGTGAGAGGAGCGTGCTGAGTGGACACTCCATCGGCCCGCGCTCAGGGGTCCAGGGCAGCGCACGCCCCCGAGCCCAGGGGAGCTGCCTTCCTCTGAGCTGCGTCTGCAGCCCGCGGCGCCGTGGGCCGGCGGGACAGGCTGCTGCTCCCGGGGACCAGAGCGGCCGACAGGGAAGGACCAGTCTCCTGGAGAAGGGAGGCGGGAGGGGAGGGGGGCTCAGCCCTGTGCTGGCTCAGGCGGTGCTCGCTGGGAGTGAAGGGCCTGGGGGCCGTTTCATCGGGAACCGCTGATTTGGGCCGAAGGACTAATCGCAGGTGACGCCGGCCCTCCCGGAGCTGACAGAGCTGTTCTCGCCGGGTGTCAGCTCGATCGCAGGAGCCGTCACCGGCCTCACCCCAGGGAGCGCGGGACACGCTTCTCTGGAGGATGCGTCTCCTTGGCGTCCCCAAGGCCTCCCTGTTCGGCGGCCGGGACAGGAGCAGCCGCCCGCTGCGGGCACTGTGGGGAGGGCCATGGGCACCGGGGAGGGCCGTGGGCACCGGGGAGGGCCGTGGGCACCGGGGAGGGCCGTGGGCACCGCAGGGAGGGCCGTGGGCACCGCGGGGAGGGCCGTGGGCACCGGGGAGGGCCGTGGGCACCGGGGAGGGCCGTGGGCACCGCGGGGAGGGCCGCGGGCACCGGGGAGGGCCGTGGGCACCGGGGAGGGCCGTGGGCACCGGGGAGGGCCGTGGGCACCGGGGAGGGCCGTGGGCACCGCAGGGAGGGCCGTGGGCACCGCGGGGAGGGCCGTGGGCACCGGGGGGAGGGCCGTGGGCACCGGGGAGGGCCGTGGGCACCGCGGGGAGGGCCGTGGGCACCGCGGGGAGGGCCGTGGGCACCGGGGAGGGCCGTGGGCACCGGGGGGAGGGCCGTGGTCACCGGGGAGGGCCGTGGGCACCGGGGAGGGCCGTGGGCACCGGGGAGGGTCGTGGGCACCGGGGAGGGCCGTGGGCACCGGGGAGGGCTGTGGGCACCGGGGAGGGCCGTGGGCACCGGGGAGGGCCGCGGGCACCGGGGGGAGGGCCGTGGGCACCGGGGAGGGCCGCGGGCACCGGGGGGAGGGCCGTGGGCACTGGGGAGGGCCGCGGGCACCGGGGGCAGGGCCGTGGGCACCGGGGAGGGCCGTGGGCACCGCGGGGAGGGCCGCGGGCACCGGGGAGGGCCGTGGGCACCGGGGGGAGGGCCGTGGGCACCGGGGAGGGCCGTGGGCACCGGGGAGGGCCGCGGGCACCGGGGGGAGGGCCGTGGGCACCGCGGGGAGGGCCGTGGGCACCGGGGAGGGCCGTGGGCACCGGGGGGAGGGCCGTGGGCACCGGGGAGGGCCGCGGGCACCGGGGGGAGGGCCGCGGGCACCGGGAAGGGCCGTGGGCACCGGGGAGGGCCGCGGGCACCGGGGGGGAGGGCTGTGGGCACCGCGGGGAGGGCCGTGGGCACCGGGGAGGGCCGTGGGCACCGGGGAGGGCTGTGGGCACCGGGGAGGGCCGCGGGCACCGGGGGGAGGGCCGTGGGCACCGGGGAGGGCCGCGGGCACCGGGGGGAGGGCCGTGGGCACGGGGGAGGGCCGCGGGCACCGGGGCAGGGCCGTGGGCACCGGGGAGGGCCGTGGGCACCGGGGGGAGGGCCGTGGGCACCGGGGAGGGCCGTGGGCACCGGGGAGGGCCGTGGGCACGGGGGGGAGGGCCGTGGGCACCGGGGAGGGCCGTGGGCACCGCGGGGAGGGCCGTGGGCACCGGGGAGGGCCGTGGGCACCGCGGGGAGGGCCGCGGGCACCGGGGGGAGGGCCGTGGGCACCGGGGAGGGCCGTGGGCACCGGGGAGGGCCGTGGGCACCGGGGGGAGGGCCGTGGGCACTGGGGAGGGCCGTTGGCACCGGGGAGGGCCGTGGGCACCGGGGAGGGCCGTGGGCACCGGGGAGGGCTGTGGGCACCGGGGAGGGCCGTGGGTACCGGGGAGGGCCGTGGGCACCGGGGAGGGCCGTGGGCACCGTGGGGAGGGCCGTGGGCACCGGGGAGGGCCGTGGGCACCGCGGGGAGGGCCGTGGGCACCGGGGAGGGCCGTGGGCACCGGGGAGGGCCGTGGGCACCGCGGGGAGGGCCGTGGGCACCGGGGAGGGCCGTGGGCACCGGGGAGGGCCGTGGGCACCGCGGGGAGGGCCGTGGGCACCGGGGAGGGCCGTGGGCACCGCGGGGAGGGCCGTGGGCACTGCGGGGAGGGCCGTGGGCACCGGGGAGGGCCGCGGGCACCGGGGAGGGCCGCGGGCACCGGGGGGAGGGCCGTGGGCACCGGGGAGGGCCGTGGGCACCGGGGAGGGCCGTGGGCACCGCGGGGAGGGCCGTGGGCACCGGGTAGGGCCGTGGGCACTGGGGAGGGCCGTGGGCACCGCGGGGAGGGCCGTGGGCACCGGGGAGGGCCGTGGGCACTGGGGAGGGCCGTGGGCACCGGGGAGGGCCGTGGGCACCGCGGGGAGGGCCGTGGGCACCGGGGAGGGCCGTGGGCACTGGGGAGGGCCGTGGGCACCGCGGGGAGGGCCGTGGGCACCGGGGAGGGCCGTGGGCACCGCGGGGAGGGCCGTGGGCACCGGGGAGGGCCGCGGGCCGGGCTCCGGGCCGAGTGCCCAGCCAAGGGGAGCAGGCCGTCCACAGGCAAAGGGAAGCAGTTTCTTCCTCTGAAAGCAGGAGGGACGTGGCTCTTCTGCCAGAAGAAAAGGCTCTGGACACTGGCTGTGGCAGAGGCTCCTTTGCAGGTCGGCCGGGCTGGTACCACCACCGGGCGTGTCAGCACAGGCTGGGGAACCGGGCGCAGGGCAGCAGGAGGGAGGCTGCCCTCCGACCTCTGCCCTTAGAGTGGCCCACACCCCGAGGAACCGAGGTCGGAGAGACGAACAGGCTGCGTCTCCCGAGAGGCGGACCTGCAGGTATTTAACAGTCGGCCGCCTGAACGTCACCCCGATGCTGACAGGCCACGGACCGCGCCCCAGGCCCTCGGCGGAGCGAGCTGGTCAGCGCACGGGCTCCCTGAGCGGGGGCGCCCTCGGGACAGCGAGGGCCACCCCGCCAAGGAGGCCGGTGTGAAGGAGCCCAGGTGTCTGATCCGCGCTCTCTGGCCTCCTCTTCCTCACCACTCCCCAGAGCCCCGGACTGCCTTTCTTTAAAGTCCGCCTTTGAAACGTCTCTAACCAGAAAGTGTCTGTCCAACCGCGCCCTGAGCTATGGCTTCAGCACATGAGCCTAAAGCAGAAGTAAAACCACGTTCGAGGTCGGCGGATACTGGCTCGGGGTGAAAAAGAGCTATTGCTTCTCGCAAAGGAATCGATGGCTCGGGAGTTACTGGTGTGGGAGTCAGGCCTGCCGGGGAGCCCATCCATCCCGCACGGCGCCCGTTAGCCGACAAGCAGCGCTGTCCACGCGGCCTGGCCGCCCCTGAAGGACGCGCCCCCCCCCCCCCCCCCCGGGGAGGGCGAGGAGGCTCCAGGAGGAGGGAGCGGGGAGCAGAGTGCGCGGAACAAGGCAAGGCTTCAGAAAACACGATCTGATCGTGAGAATCCATGAGAGATTAGAGAAGATATTGCGGCCATAAAACAACGCTATGGAAAGGAACAAAGAACGGGTTCTTGGCGATTAAAATCAGGTAGCAGACATTTGTAATTAATAGGAGATTTGGAAGATAAAGTTGAAGAAATCTCCCCAAAATGTTAATAAAAAGTTAAGAGAAGGAAGACGAGAAGGAGGGCTGAGGCCCACTTAGAAGGTCTAATACCCAATAAGCAGAAATCCTAGGAAGAGACGACAGAGGTTATATTTCCTTCCTTGTGCATCTTTGGAAGATATCCTATAAATGAAGGGATGAAACGATCAAAGAATATTCGAGGACCCTCCACATGCATGACCCCGAGTCTTCCGATGGGAAGAGATTGTGAGCACGCAGTCCAGCCAGGGAAGAGCCTTCTCAGAAGCTCGCTGAGAGGCCAGGCCACCAGCGAGCTAGAGACCCCGAAGGCGTCCGGAGAAGAAAAGCAGGGCGCCCGGGAAGGTCTGGAAGTGAGTTAGGCCTCGGGCTTCCAATAGCAACTCCGGAAGGAAGCTGGGAGACAGCAAGGCAACACCTTCACATTCTTGATGGAAAATACGTTAAATCTAGAATTGTAAACCCACCCAAACTGGGATGAATAAAAACAGAAGAGTACTTCAGAAAGGCAATGACTCTAGACATTTATTTCCTAGTCCCCTTTCTTGGGAAGCTACTTGAGGATTTGCTCCGGCAGAACGAGGGGCTCGAACAATACAGAGGAAGGTATGGAGCCCAGGAAACAGAATGTGATGGGCTGGAGCATCGAGGAAAGTTCCGGGAGGAGAGGGATGCCACAAAAAGCGGTGACCAGGATTGGGGCAGGGCCATCGAGGGCCCACGAGAGACGCTGCCAGGGCGAACGTACTGAATGGTCATCTCATAGCCTATATAAGAAAAGGCTAATGTGCAAATCGACCTAACGGTGGACCGACTGGTTGCTATGATGTGTACTGTCCACCAGAGGGCAGACGCTCAATGCAGGAGCTGCCCCCTGGTGGTCAGTGCACTCCCACAGGGGGAGCACCATTCAGCCAGAAGCCAGGCTCATGGCTGGCGAGCGCAGCGGCCATGGCGGGAGCCTCTCCCGCCTCCGTGGCAGCACTAAGGATGTCCGACTGCCGGCTTAGGCCTGGTCCCCATGGGGAGTGGGCCTAGGTCATCAGTCGGACATCCCCTGAGGGCTCCCTGCCTGACTGCAAGAGGGTGCAGGCTGGGCTGAGGGACACCCCCCCTCCCCCGAGTGCATGAATTTCGTGCTCCAGGCCTGTAGTATTTGATAATGTAGGACGTAATATTGTGAAGCAAAGGACCGGTCTGAGAGTCAGATGGGAAAAATTAAGGACAGGTACATTAAAACCCCAAACCTCAGCAACTGAAAAGAAAAAGAGAGGCAATAGTAACTCCAGGAAAAAATAAAAAGATAAGAAAGGAAACATAATTACAGGCCTCAACCGGCCTCAACGTAAACAGTATTTACCTCGTCACGAAATGTAGCACACAGCACCGTGGCCCACACGCACGGGGAGAAGGGAGGAGGGGGGCACGCAGCGGGGTTCCCGAGGACAGCCGAGTCCGCATCTACCGCGGGGTACGCCAACAGAAATGACAGAGCAGACACGGCGACACGTGGAAGGCACACATGTTGCCCAGAAACACGGAGGTGGATGCGGAGGAAGATGATGATGAGGGAGAGTTAGAAGTGGTTGCCTTTGGGGGTCAGGACTGGGGCTGCTGCTGGCCAGGCTGGACACTGATGGTTTTCACGACAAGCCTACTTAACCTTTTATCCCCCCCCCCCACATTGATTTTTGGAGAGAGTGGAAGGGAGGGAGGAAGAGAGAGAGAGAGAGAAACATTGATGTGAGAGAGACACATCGATTGGTCGCCTCCCACACCCACCGGGACCAGGGCTGGGGATGGAACCTACAACCCAAGTACATGCCTTTGACCGGGAATCGAACCGGTGACCCTTCAGTGTGCAGGCCGACGCTCTAACCACCGAGCAGCCGGAACTTGTTAACTCTGCATGGATGCATAATCTTGGCACAAATACTAATAAAACACGACATACAGCAATCGTTGGAAATACGGACCCTGCATGACGGGCTGGAGGGTCAGCCAGCCACCTCCCCTCTCTGCACACTCACCACGCCCCGCCCTTTGCAATGCCCGTCGCACAGCTCACCCCTCCAGGAGCCAGAGTGTGTGCAGGGCACTTCACGGACGCCCCCCCCCCCCGTCCCCTTCGCAGGGGCGTGGTGGGGCAGGGTTAAGGCTCCCACGTTACGATGAGGAGGGAGGGTCAGGGAGTAAGCCTGGGTGAGACCCCACAGCCGCTAGGGGCAGAGACCGCAGCCCCGCCCTCCCGGCTCCCCGTCACCGTCCGGAGGGAGCCGGCCGCCGTCACAGGTAGCGTGTAGGAGGCAGGGCAGCTCGGCCCCCGACAGAGCCCTTGCTTCCTGGGCTCCGTGGCTTCCTCCTTCCTGTCCTCTCCCCTGTTTTGCGGGAGCGCACCCTCCAGCAGCTGCCCAGGACGAGGTGCGGGGTGGCTGTAGGCAGACACCCTGTGGGTCATCTCCTTTGACACAACCACCTACGAGGCGGCCACTACTTCCCCCTTTACAGAGAGGAGACAGGCTCAGAGGGGCTCGGCCACCCGCCCATGTCATTCCCTGCTCGGCCCCCCCACCCCCACCAGAACTCGGCACGGGGCCTTGGTCGCAGCAGGTATCCCACATCTGTTTGTCGGGCGGATAAATAAAAGTCAAATCCGGATGCAACCGACCACGAGGCTGCTCTGACTTGGCAGCCACAGAGAGCCAGGCCCTTGGGAAGGAGCCGCCTGCGGGACACGCCTCTGCTCTCTGCCCTTGTCCCTCGGGCGAACGCTCAGGGGCCAGACGGCCCGGCAGGCAGGGAGATGCACGCATCTCTGGTTAATTGATTTGCCTGGGTGATTGGAGTGGGCGGCTTGAGATGGAGGGTTTAATTATCCCAACGAAACCTCCACTTAATTGGAAGGAGTTCTGGCAAAAAAAAAAAAAAAAAGGGGGGGGGTATTATTTAAAAGAATGATCTAGTGCCTGTGAGGACGGAGGACACACGGGGACACACCAGCACTCCGGCCGGTCGGCCGGCGGTGTTCACAGCCCAGGAAGGAAGCTTGTGGAAAAGACCCCGCTCACACCTTCCTCCTCGTGTGCCCTCCCCCCGCCCCTCGTGGCTACAAACAGGACACTCAGAGAAGCAGCTAGAAACCCCCTGCAGGCTTCCTCCGGGCATCCCCGAGAACGTCCTCACCTCTGTCTATCTCGGCTCATTCAACCGAAACATGAAGATGATAACATTTCCCACAGTTACCATGTGAAGCCATCAGTGGTGCTTTGCCCGTACATGTTTTGAAAGCAGCAATTATCATTTTAAATTCACAGCGGAGTGGCAGGCCCTGCCAGCTGCTCTCTTACTCTGTGGAGGGGCCCAGTTTTGTGGAGTGTCGCTGGGCCCACCTGAAAAATGGCGTTTCTCGCCTCCCTTGCAGCTAGGGGTGGCCGTGCGATACAATCCCTGGCCTCTGCGAGGTAAGTGGAAGTTTCAGGTGAGACATCGGGGAGGGCTCCTTGGGCTGGGGGCAGAATCTGGTGAGAAGAGCCTCTTCTTTGTCCCCGTCTCCCTCCCTGGATGCGGACGCAATGCCCTGAAGCACAGCAGCTGCCCTGTGAGCACGAAGACAGAGGCTGCCCTCGAAGTGCGGCTGCCTGGGTGCTACCGGGACGCTGGGTCCAAGCTAAGCTTTGAGCCCTTGGCCCACAGAAGAATAAAATCCCTCGTGTGTATGAAGCTCTGATTTTGTTTCTATGATTCGTGGTTAGGAAAACCACCCTCACAGACCCGTGTGACAAGTAAGATCTACGACATCTGAGAGCGCCATCGTGGTCGCAGCGACAGACGCCTGAGCGCTGGCGGTCCATCGCTCGTGTTCCTTTTTCCAGATACAACACCGAGCGAGCAGGCGATCAATAAAGACGAAGCACCGCCGTGGATGGGGCGCCGCGGGTGACAGCAACGAATGGTGTGGCTCCAAGGGGTGGCCGTGCCGCGAGGCGGTAGGCACAGCCAGGACACGGTAACGAGACGACACCACCTTGTCTGTCTGCCCGGCCGTTCCCGGATGGCGGTGCCTGGCGGACCGTTCATCTCGCCTGCTGCCTCGGTGCGGCCTCCAGTCCTGAGCCGACCTCGATTCCCAGGCCCAGCCTCCCCCCACGCGCCGGCCTCGCCTCTTCTCCCTCAGCCCTCGGTCTTCCCGACGCTCCCAAACGCCCGGTTACGGCCATGCTTCGTGCCAACATCTGGGCATGCCCGCTCATCAGCCGGGCACTGCCCACCACCCGCCATCCCCCTGGGCACCAGGCGAGCGCCTCAGGTGCTCCAGCCACTGCTCTCCGTGCCCGGCCAGGGCCACAGTCGCTGTGGAATGCTGGTGCCAGGGGAGAGGAGGCCCCCGGAGGAGCCAGGACTCGGGGGGCGGGGGGGGGAGGCCCACATACACGGCCTCCTCACCACTCCCTGCCCCAGGCCCTGCACCCACGCTCCTTCCCAGTGGCCTCGCCCTGCGCCAAGGCCAAGCCCTCCTGAAGGACGCCCCCCGCTCCTCCCGCGGCTCTCACTTCCTGCCACAGGGAAGCTTCTGAGAAGCACATCCGCGAGCCAGGCTCACACTGTCCCGGAAGGCGCATCCCTCCATCACGGTTGCTCTGTGAGCGTTGGCTGCGTCTCGATTCCAGAACCGCACACACAGGGATGGACAGGACGGCCCCCAAGGTCTCCGGGGGGCATGGCTGCGCGGCTCGGCCAACCCTCCCCCCCACCCCCGCCCCAGCGGGAGGCCACCCCTCTCCCTCTTGGGAAGCGCCCGCTGCGGGCGGCCACAGAAGCCCTCTGGCCTCGACCACAAGGAAATGCGTTCTCTCCTGCGGTCACCTCGGCAGCCTGGCCCACAAATGCCCGTTCGCCACGGGGAACTGTGAAGTCCCCGAGAGCACCCGCTCGCTCCAATCAGGAGCCTCTGTGCTTTCGAAGAGCCCCTGCTCCGTCCGTGGCCCGTGGAACACCCCTCAGCACCTCTTCCTCGTCCTGGCCACGGGTTGGTTCACCATTTGGGTTGGGAGAAACTCTGAGAGCCCACGGTCCCCCTGTGCCTTCGTCACGCCAGTCTCCAGACGGGGTGCAGTCACGCTACGCAGCTGGTGGGGGGATTCAGTAAAAATGTTTGCTGAATGGGATGCTCTGATGACCACCGGTTTCATCATAAAAGCATCCCATGGCCACCTCACTGTCCTCGGTCATCAGCCCACCAGGAAGGATGCAGAGTTAGCGGGAAATACGCCGGCGCCCGCTGGTGCTCTGCGATGCCTCGTCCCGCCTCCATCCTTGGCCGTTCCGTGTTTCCACGCCGCTGTGGGTTCCTCGGGAGGGGGACTGTGTCCCACTCACCTGGGACTTGCACGGCCAGGCCCTCGGTGACCTCTCCCCACCTCCACCCCGTCTCCCCCGGATCTGGGCCGGAGACCTGGGGTCTCTACTACGCAGAGGTGACCCCACAGAGGGCGCAGAGCATCCATCGGAGCCTGCATCGCAGGTAACTCAGTTCCAGCCCAGGAGAGTGGCGCTGGGACGAGGGGAGCCTGTTTGGAAACGACGTGGGCAGCTGTGCCTGACCTGGAGCAGCGACAGGCGGAACCTGCTCCTGGGGAGCCCGCAGCCCCGAGAACCTGTGAAGTGAAAAGGTCGGCCCTCGCATTTCTCAGGAAAGGTCACCAGTGTCCTCAAACTGGAGCCCCACCCAGAGGGCAGCCAAGGATGAGAACTGGAAGGTTCTGTGGGAGCCGCACTCCCACTAAACCTTCCCTTGATCTTCTTCTCACTGGACTGGCACTGGTCCCACGGGGCAGGAGACAGATCAAGTCAAATGGCAGACGAGGCGGGCCCAAGGCCTCTGGACGTTTCGCGGGGCAACATTTGAAAGTCTGGTGGTGAGGATATTTCAGGGACGACGTAAAGCTGGGAGACTGGGAACACTACTCATCCATCCATCCATCCATCCATTCATCCATCCATCATCAATCCATCCATCCATCCATCATCCATCCATCTATCCATCCCATTTAAACATTCATCCAGCCAGCCAGCCAGCATCCATTCCATTTAACCATCCATCCATCCATCCCATTTAATCATTCATCCATCCATCCCATTTAATCATTCATCCATTCATTCATCCATCCATCCATCCATCATCCGTCCATCCATCCATCATCCATCATCTATCCCATTTAACTATCCATCCATCATTCATTCAACCATCCATCCATCATCCATCCATTTAACAATTCATCCATCCATCTATTCATCATCCATCCCATTTAACCATTCATCTATCCATCCATCCATCATCCATCATCTATCCCATTTAACCATCCATCCATCCATCCATCCATCCATTATCCATCCATCCATCATTCATCATCCATCATCCATCCCATTTAACCATTCATCCATCCATCCATCCATCCAGCCAGCATCCATTCCATTTAACCATCCATCCATCCATCCATCCATCCATCCATCCATTATCCATCCATCATTCATCATCCATCATCCATCCCATTTAACAATTCATCCATCCATCTATTCATCATCCATCCCATTTAACCATTCATCCATCCATCCATCCATCATCCATCCCATTTAATCATGCATCCATCCATCTATCATCTATCCATCCATCATCATCCCATTTAACCATCCATCCATCCATCCATCCATCCATCATCCATCCCATTTAATCATCCATCCATCCATCCATCCATCATCCATCCCATTTAATCATGCATTCATCCATCTATCATCTATCTATCCATCATCATCCCATTTAACCATCCATCCACCCATCCATCATCCATCCCATTTAATCATTCATCCATCCATCCATCCATCCATCCATCCATCATCCATCCATCCATCATCCATCCCATTTAACCATTCATCCATCCATCATCCATCCATCCATCCATCATCCATTATCCATCCTTCCATCCATCCATTATCCATCCATCCATCATCCATTATCCATCCATCATCCATTATCCATCCATCCATCCATCATCATCCATCCCATTTAACCATTCATCCATCCATCTATCATCTATCCATACATCATCATCCCATTTAACCATTCATCCATCCATCCATCCATCCATCCATCCATCCATCCATCATCCATCACATTTAACCATTCATCCATCCATCCATCCATCCATCCATCCATCCATCCATCCATTATCCATCCATCCATCATTCATCATCCATCATCCATCCCATTTAACCATTCATCCATCCATCCATCCATCCATCCATCCATCCATCCATCATCATCCCATTTAACCATCCATCCATCCATCCATCCATCCATCCATCCATCCATCCATCATCCATTCCATTTAACCATCCATCCATCCATCCATCCATCCATCCATCCATCCATCATCCATCCCATTTAATCATGCATCCATCCATCTATCATCTATCCATCCATCATCATCCCATTTAACCATCCATCCATCCATCCATCCATCCATCATCCATCCCATTTAATCATCCATCCATCCATCCATCCATCATCCATCCCATTTAATCATGCATTCATCCATCTATCATCTATCTATCCATCATCATCCCATTTAACCATCCATCCACCCATCCATCATCCATCCCATTTAATCATTCATCCATCCATCCATCCATCCATCCATCCATCCATCCATCCATCATCCATCCATCCATCATCCATCCCATTTAACCATTCATCCATCCATCATCCATCCATCCATCCATCTATCCATCATCCATTATCCATCCTTCCATCCATCCATTATCCATCCATCCATCATCCATTATCCATCCATCATCCATTATCCATCCATCCATCCATCCATCATCATCCATCCCATTTAACCATTCATCCATCCATCTATCATCTATCCATACATCATCATCCCATTTAACCATTCATCCATCCATCCATCCATCCATCCATCATCCATCCCATTTAACCATTCATCCATCCATCCATCCATCCATCCATCCATCCATCCATCCATCCATCATCCATCCCATTTAACCATTCATCCATCCATCCATCCATCCATCCATCCATCCATCCATCCATCATCCATCCCATTTAACCATTCATCTATCCATCTATCATCTATCCATACATCATCATCCCATTTAACCATTCATCCATCCATCCATCCATCCATCCATCCATCCATCATCCATCCCATTTAACCATCCATCCATCCATCCATCCATCTATCCATCCATCATCCATCCCATTTAATCATTCATCCATCCATCTATCATCTATCCATCCATCATCATCCCATTTAACCATTCATCCATCCATCCATCCAACATCCATTATCCATCCATCATCCATTACCCATCCATCATCCATTATCCATCCATCCATCCATCCATCCATCATCATCCATCCCATTTAACCATTCATCCATCCATCTATCATCTATCCATCCATCATCATCCCATTTAACCATTCATCCATCCATCTATCATCTATCCATCCATCATCATCCCATTTAACCATTCATCCATCCATCATCCATCCATCCATCCAACATCCATTATCCATCCATCATCCATTACCCATCCATCATCCATTATCCATCCATCCATCCATCCATCCATCCATCATCATCCATCCCATTTAACCATTCATCCATCCATCTATCATCTATCCATCCATCATCATCCCATTTAACCATTCATCCATCCATCTATCATCTATCCATCCATCATCATCCCATTTAACCATTCATCCATCCATCATCCATCCATCCATCCAACATCCATTATCCATCCATCATCCATTACCCATCCATCATCCATTATCCATCCATCCATCCATCCATCCATCCATCATCCATCCCATTTAACCATTCATCCATCCATCTATCATCTATCCATACATCATCATCCCATTTAACCATTCATCCATCCATCCATCCATCATCCATCCCATTTAACCATTCATCCATCCATCCATCCATCCATCCATACATACATCATCCATCCCATTTAACCATTCATCCATCCATCCATCCATCCATCCATCCATCCATCCATCCATCATCCATCCCATTTAACCATTCATCTATCCATCTATCATCTATCCATACATCATCATCCCATTTAACCATCCATCCATCCATCCATCCATCCATCATCCATCCCATTTAACCATTCATCCATCCATCCATCCATCCATCCATCCATCATCCATCCCATTTAATCATTCATCCATCCATCTATCATCTATCCATCCATCATCATCCCATTTAACCATTCATCCATCCATCATCCATCCATCCATCCATCATCCATTACCCATCCATCATCCATTATCCATCCATCCATCCACCCATCCATCCATCATCCATCCATGTGTCTGAAAACAGCTCTGCTGTTATTTCAATCAAACTGAAGGGTAACAGGTGATGGTCCAAGGTAACAGGTGCCGCGGGAGGCCGTGGAGCAGCAGCAGGAGCCGGAGGAGGCAGGAGGCTCGGCGGTCCACTGCACAGGCCGCTCAGGTCAGGGGAAGCGCCGGAGCAGGAAGCGCAGGCCGGGTCTTACAGGTCCCAGGCCCCTCCTCTTCCTCCGAGGACTCAGGTGAGAGCTGGACTCTCGGGCCTCGGTCACTGGGCAGGTCCCCAGGCAGCAGAGGGCGGGAGGAGGCGCTCTGAGGGCCGGGTGACCACGACCTCGTTAAGGTGGGCCGTCTCTGAAGAGCCCTTCCGCTGTCCGTGTGGAGAGTCGGGGGGCTGGGGTCCCGTGTGCAGGGCACCCCCACACGAGGAACATGGAGCACCTGCCCTCAAGGGGTTAAATGTGTTATGCTTGTTGGTGTGAAGTGACATCGTCCCCCTAAAAGAGGGGGCTGTAGCAGAAGCATCCCCGGAGCTGTACTCAAATCAGAAAGAGCGAACCCCAAAAACCTTTGCGTAAAGGCACCAAGGGTAGGCTTCTCTCTGGCCCGTGGGAAGAACGTGCCCTGAAGGAGAGAGCCCTGGTGGGAGCCGCAGCTGCTGTGGCCTCGGCGCTGCCGAGCCTCCCGAGCCCACCTGCTGTCTGTGCAACTGGACGGGCAGACCTACCTCCCGGGGTTGTTGCCGCACCCACGGCAGGCACTCAGTCAATGTCACCCGGTCCAGCCGGCCACAGCCAACGGCAAACTCGATGGAGGTCTCTGCCTCGGCGTCCCGATAATTACCTCCACACCAAACGCGATTTACAGGAGAATGTCAACGCCTGGCCTCCACCCTGCTGTCTGGGCTGCCGGTGAGAAACTCCCCCACCCGGGGGCGGCGTCTCTGTCTGTCCGTCCTGTTGCTTAGATCCTCGGGGCGGGGAAGCCCTGTGGCCGGCAAGACTCCTGGACAAACGGGCGCTGCGTGTGTGTAAAGGGATTGCTTTCCGATGGATGCGCGCCGGCTCCCTCTGTGCGCGCTTCCCTCCCCTCGGAGGGTGCGCCCTGTCATCTCCGTCATCTCATCTCCGCTCGGTGAACGGTGAGGTCCCCCGACAGCCTGCGGGCGGACCGCGTGCCCCTCATGCACCGGGCTTGTTTGCTGCTCGGCATTTCGGATCTGAGCGCCCATCCATGGCGCTCCCCCGACCAGCCGCGATCAGAGGCTGGACCGCACGTCCCTGTGGTTCCCGACCCGACCCGTGGGGACAGCCTGGCCGCTGGGCGGGGCGGGAAGGCTGCCTCCCCGCTCTGTCGCGAGGACTCTCCGAGGGCTGCGCCCCAGACGCCGCGTCCGAGCTGGGCTTTTCCGGGGGCCTTGGCGTTGATGAGGACAGCCCGTCCAGACACCACGGTCCCAGTCGCTCCGTGGAACCCCGATGCTCTGAGAACCGACCACCCAGAACCAGCCAGTGGCCCCTAGAGCGAGCCTTGTGCGCCGCTGTCTTGTGTGAGGTCACAGGAAGGGGACGGAGCCTTGCCGCCAGCTCCCCCTCAGAGGACACCTTTGTGCTGGGGTGTCTGAGGGGCGGGGTGTCTGAGGGGCAGGGTGTCTGAGGGGCAGGGCGCACTCATCAGCGGGGACAGAGGGTGGGCGAGGCGATGGGCAGGACCCTCGTAGGCAGCTTCTGGCGTCTCTGCCGCACCCTGGCGCCGACCAAGCTTCGCGCTCCCCACCCTCTCTGCCAGCTGCCGCCCAGGCCCGGCACCCCGAGCCCACACAGCAGTGACCCTAAACAGACACCTTACCCACGCGGAGGAGCACTATGCACCCGTGAAAGGAATGAGCACTGACACGCTACGTCCACGGAGCGGAGCCGGGAAAACATCTGCTGAGCGGGAAGCAGACGCCACGGCCGCACAGCGAGGGCTTCCGTCCGGGAAACGCGGGACAGGCAAACCCACAGGCCCGGGGCCCGGGGAGAGGGACGGGGCGGGGGTGACGCTCCTGTGTTCGGGGGGACGGAAACGCTTCGGCACTGGACAGAGGGGTGCTTGCACAGCACTATGAATGTACTAAAAACCATTGGCCCGGCCGGCATGGCTCAGTGATTGAGCGTGACCTATGAACCATGAGGTCAGGGTTCGATTCCGTCAGGGCACATGCCCAGGTTGCAGGCTCATTCCCCAGTGGGGGGCGAGCAGGGGGCAGCTGATCCATGATTCTCTCTCATCATTGATGTTTCTATCTCCCTCTCCCTCTCCCTTCTTCTCTGAAATCAATAAAAACATATTAAAAAAGCACCAATTGTTCACTCTAAAATGGTGCATTTTATGTCCTGGGATTGTCACCTCGATCAATAAGTGAAGTAGGCGGAAGCAGCTACAAGTTCTCAGCACACGCGTCGGGTCCCCAGCCAGCACCAGCCCCCACCACGCAGCCCGTGGCGCAGTCATCAGCCGTTTTACCCGACGCCGTGGTTTCCCGATGTCGTCCCGCTTCCTGCACAGCCGTGATGGAAACTTTACCAAGTCCCTGAGAGTTCCCGGTGAGAGGAATCGGGAATCTTCACACTCAGAGACAATCCAGCCCGGGCGGACGGTGGCACCAGGGGCCGTGGGACTCGGGAGAGCGGCTGTGCAGGGGCGGCCGCAGAGGCAGGTGGGGAGGGCGGGGAGAGACGGGAAAAGGGAACAGGGACGGGTTTTATTTAGCGCCCACAGCTGCACGGCCGAAAAGGGAAGCGCAGCGAGGCGAGTCACAGCGAAGGAGGGGCGGGCGGGCGGGCGCCGGTGAGGGCCGGAGGGAGAGGGCAGCCATCAGGGGGCTGCGCCATTGGGCATCCCTGTCCTCCATCCGCTCCGCCTCCTGGCCGCTCCGAGCACCCCCCCCCCCCCCCCCGCCCCGCCACCCGCCCAGGAACTAGCAGGCACTTTCCCCGAAGGCCGGCTCCGAGGGCGTAACAACACGGGGACTCACATTCCCACGCCCCGCGGAGTCACCAGACACCCCAGAACACACCGTTCCCCAAGGGGAGTGGGAGCTCGCTCTCCCGCAGACTGGGCGTCAGTCAGTGCGAAAGGGCGGCTGGAGGCGCCAGAGGGCTGGGGCGTCCTCCTCGCTTCATCCCTGACCCGCCCGCCACCTGGCGCCGGCTGTCCTGCTATTTCCTCGTGTCCTACACGGTCTGCCGGACACCTCACCGAGTCCGACGGTCACTGGGAGAGGCACTCAGGCACCTCCAGGCTCAGAGGTCACCCCAGCTCCCCTGCCCAGTGAGGGCGGTAAACCACGCCCGCCCGAAGCCGTGGGAGCGCGGTGGATGCCAAGTGAGACAATGCCTGTGATTCCTCGAGGGCAGGGGGCTGGGGCTGTTGGGAGCCACGGCTGCCTCCGTGGACCTCCTCTCTCTCTCTCTCTCTCTCTCTCCGCCCCCCTCCCATGCGAGGGCCGTGTGGGAAGCCAGGCTCCAGGGCCGCCGCCCCGCGTCGCACACACGTGTTGCAGGCCAGGCGGGGGCAGCGTCCGACCACACGGTGACATTTCTGACCCGAGGGCTGTTACCCTCCGGCGACTCCGAGATGCCCAGAATGCAGCACTTGCTTCTCCTCTTAACGGACAGCTCTGCACCTGAGTCACCTCCTCACACCGTGACCTCGGTTTGACCCCGAGACGAAGACTCGGTCCCTAATGAGCGAGGCGGCCGCCCCCCCCCCCCACCCCGCCCTGCCCCGGCGCAGGAGTGTGTGCCGCCCACGGGACCTGCCGGTGTCTCACGAGGAGACCAGGCCCGGCTCAGCGCCTCCCGCAGAGCTGGCCGGCGGGGTGGGGGGGTCTGGCCCCGCTGCCCTGGGGTGAGCCCTGCCCCCGCGAGGGGCCGTTTCCCCGGAATCGTGGGCCTGGGTCACCCCGCGGCGTGGCTCCCAGCACCGCCTTCTCATCCCACGTTGCTGGTGGGCAGGACTGGCCTCGCTGCGTGTCGGACTCCACAGCTGACTCCTTTGTATCCGGATCTACCCAACCTCCTGAAGCTGACGGAAAGGCGCCCCGGGAGGGCGGGTGCCAGGGGCGAGGCTACGAGGCGTGAGGTTCGCACGGGGCGGGGCCCGGCTTCTAGACACAGACGCTGTGCCCACGTCCTCTCCGCCCAGCGGGGCTCGGCACCCCACTCCTTCCCCAGGAACACCGCGGGCCCTCAGCCTGGGCACCGTCCTCATCAGAAGAAAGTTAGGAAAACCCCCGGCCGGCGGGGCTCAGTGGCTGAGCATCGACCTATGAACCAGGGGCTCACGGTTGGATTCCCGGTCAGGGCACAGGCCCGGGTTGCGGGCTCCATCCCCAGCGTGGGGCGCGCAGGAGGCAGCCGATCCATGATTCTCTCATCTTGGATGTTTCTCCCTCTCCCTTCCGCTCTGAAATCCATGGAAACATCCGGGAAAAGGCAGGAAGGCCCGCACCGGGGACAGGAGGCTCTGTCCGCACGGAGATCAGGATGGGGGTCTCCGCGCAGTTCCGCGCCCCGTGCACCGAAGCAGGTCCCACGGCTGCCGGGCGTGTGAGGGCCCGCGTGGCTGGGAGGTGAAGACGGGAAAGGAACACGCACGGCCATCAGCACGCGGCGTGGGCGGCGCCAGAGAAATCGCAGAGCGGGGTGCACGCCCCCCGACCTGCAGGCCATTCCCTCCGAACAGCCGCGGCTCCCTGGCGGGGTGCGCAGGCCTGGGGGCGGGAGGGGCGGCGGGCCGCGGGGGATATACTCACGGGCTCACACACAGGCTCTGCCCGGCCCGGCCGGTCCCTCCGGCTCCTCGGATCCCCGCTCCCCGCCTGTCGCCTGCCAGGCCCCCCAAACGCTGATGCTGCAGGAGCGGAGCCCGCACCCCACGCAGGGCGCCTCTATTCTTAGCTGGGGCAGCGGTGGGCGGCCGCACTTCCCTTTTTACTTCTCTCTCAGCAGAGTCTGCGGGTGACTTTCCAGGAAGGGGGGAGGCTGGGAGGAGAGAAGGGGACCCCGGGGCGCGGCAGAGAACCCGGCCGTCTGTCACGGGGGCAGCGGGGAGGGAGGGGGTCCGGGCAGCAGCGGCATCACCCAGGTCTGCCCGCCGGACGCTGGACCCGGGAGGCGGCCGGGGCGGGAGTGCGGGACCCAGCGCCCCTGAAGGGACTTCCTTTTGCTGCTGTTAACCCTCCCCAGAGGGTGCGTCTCCATTAACCTTGTTTTTAGAGCGAGTGGGAGCGACCGAGAGAAACATCGCTGGGAGACACAGATGGGTTGCCTCCCGCACACACCTGACCGGGCGGGATCCAGCCTGCAACTGAGGTCCGTGCCCTGGACCGGGGTCGAACCCGGCCCTGCTGTTCTCAGGCCTACGCCCTACCCACTGAGCCACACTGGCCAGGGCCCTGAAGAAACTTTTGAAAGCCTCACGCGGAGGTGCTCAGAGCCAAACACACCGCCACGAGCTTCTCCTCCGGCCCCGGCCCCGGTCTGCGGCAGGGAGCGGGCACCTGTGCCCTGGCGGCCTGCAGGGCGGCGCTCCGAGTGGACGGGCCACACAGCCTCAGCGAGAGGGAGGGCGGCTGTGGTGGATGGAGCAGCCCGCACCCCCGGGTGTCAGAGGTCAGCCCCGCCCCTTCCTAGCCGCCTGCTCTTCCCTCCGACCCTGCTCAGCCCCCTCCATCCCTGCTCAGCCCCCTTGGCCCTGCTCAGCCCCCTCCGGCCCGGCCTGGGACCCTGGAGATGAAACATTCCTGCCTGGGCCACGGGGCTTTGGTGTGCGAGCCCCAAACCCCAGCCCCTCCAAGCCTGGGGAGGCGGGAGGACTCCGCCCAGAGGGACCAGGTCTGTCCTGCCGGGCGACACCGGCTCGGGCCAGGCCCACCCAGAACTCAGGAGCCAGCCTCCTCCGGCGCTGCTTTATTTAGCTTCGCCCTGAAACCCGGTTCTGCACGGCGTGGGCCTCGCCTGCTGACTCAGCTGCTGCAGCCAGAACTCATCAAATCCCTTTTCAAATAGGCCCAGTGATTTTATTTTCTGATCATAAATATGAGATTTAATTAGCAGCTTGCTGCTAATGAAGTCGCCGTGGACGGCGGCCTGGAGATGCGGGGGGTGAGGGTGGCAGGGGAGGCCTGCCTGGGAACAGGGCCCGCTGCCCTGCTCGCTCTCCCCCACCCTCCGCGGCCCTGCAGAGCCCAGCAGCTGGGAGGCAGCCGCTGGCCTGGGTGGACACGCAGGACCCTGCCCTCGGGCGGAGAATCACGAGGGGCGGGGCGGGACGGAGGGGTCGGACGTCCCCTCCCTGGGTCTGTGACCCCGGCCGTCAGATGCCGGCTGTCTTCTCTCGCAGCTGCCACGCTCCACGAGAGGGAGGGGCCGGAAGAACCCCGAGTCTTCGCCGAGAAGGCGAAGAAAAGGCCACGAGGAAGCCAGAAGGAGCCGGTTACCCTGCCTGAGGCCGGCGATCGTAGGTGAGCAAGGCTTCAGGAGACCCGGGCACCCAGCACCCACACTGCCCCTTCAACGCCCCCGGCCTCGGTTTCCCCCAAAATAATGTGTAAACGGTCACCTGCCTAATAGGACCAGGCACCCAGGCGGGTGGAGTTTCCGTGGTGAGTAAAAGCCTCCGTAATGCCGGCGCCCGGTGTACAGCAGGTGCTTAACTCGGGAGCTTTCATCGTCGCCCTGAACTCAGCTCCCCAGCCGAGCCCCGCGCCCAGGCCTGGCGCCTCTCGGGAGGAAAGGGCTCTCCCGGCATCGCCCAAGAGGCTGAAGCTAAAGCCTGATGGTCATTTCCTACCCACGACGGGACCGACCGGGCGCGGGCCGGGCGAGGCGGCGCCCTCACCGCCCAGTGGCTCCACGACACAGCGCCCAAGTCCAGGCGTGTGCGGAGGGTGCGAGGGTGTGTCCCTTACACGTGCAAAGGTCACGGCTCTGCACACACCCTGCATGTCCCCACGCGAGCACCTGCTGACGCCAGCGTGAGCCGCCCCCTCCTCCCGGAGCCGCATCTCCGAACGCGACTCCTCTGCTGTCCAGCGCACGGGCCTGCGTCCTGGGAAGAGGCTCACGGCGGGAGGTACAGCTTCTGAGGGTCGCTCACCTCCTTGCTGTGTTTTCTTTCTTTTCTTTTTTTAAGATATTTTTATTGATTTCAGAGAGGAAGGGAGAGGGAGAGAGAGAGAAACACCACTGCTGAGAGAAATCATTCATCTGCTGCCTCCTGCACGCCCCACACAGGGGATGGAGCCCGCAACCCGGGCCTGTGCCCTGACCGGGAATCCAACCGTGGCCTCCTGGGTCCTAGGTCGGCACTCAGCACTGAGCTCCCCTCAGCGGTCTGGAAAGCCCACCCACAGGGCAGGCGACTCTAACTCCAGAAGAAGGACCACTCTAGAGGCACCCAACCACACCTAAACACAAGTGGGAAAAGAATCGCACCTATCGACACGTAAATGAACTGTTTGCCAGATCAAAAGTTATCCCAGCGTACGGGGAACACAATCCAGACCCTTGGCATCCATAACAACCAGAATTCAGCAGCATTTCACTAGATGCATATGAACCAGCACATGTGGCTCATAATCAGGAGCAAACCCAGTCCATAGAAACAGACCCACGAGTTACAGAAATGTTGGAATCTGCACACGAAGACTTTAAAAACAGCTGTTATAAATATGCCAAAGATTTAAAGAAAACACGAACACAACAGAGCAAAAGAGAGGAAACAAGAAAGAAGCAAATGGAAATTCTAGACCTAAAAATGAGAACACATGAACTAGAAATTCAATAGACGGGCTTAACCATCCCTTGGACCTTGCAGAAGGAAACACAGACAAACCACAGTGAATTTAAAAACAGGACAAAAGGAACGATACAACTGAGACACAGAGGGGAACGAAAGGATGGAAAAGAACGAATCAAAGAACCAGTAAACTGTGGGGTAGACCTGGAGGCCCAGAAGGAGAGGAGAAAAGCAAAATTGTGGAAGAGAATGCTTTAAAATTTTTTCCAGATTTGATGAAATATATCAACCCAGAGGTCCAAGAATTTCAATCGATTATAAGCAAAGTAAACAAACAAACAACCCCCCCCACACACACACATAAGGCATATCGTAACCAAATTGCTGAAAATTACGTATAAAGAGCGATCTTAAAAGTAGACAGAGGGAAAAAAAAAAAAGACACATTCAATGCAATGGACTAGTGATAAGAAACACTGCTTATTCCTCCCGAAAAGCAATGCGAGGAAGAAGACAATGGAACTATATGTTTAAAGTGCTGGAATAAAGCATCGAACATGGAATTCTTTATCCAGCGAAATCTCTTTCAAAAATAAGATGAAATAAAGGCTCTTTCTTCGACAAACCCAAAGCTGAAAAAATTCACCCCCAGCACACCTGCAGTGTGAAGAATATGAAAGAATATTCTTCAGCCTGGAGACTCAGATCTGCATGAACTGGAGAGAGCCCAGCATGGTAGCTGGGTGAGCAAATAGAACCTATTTTTATTTGTAGTTTCTTTAAAAGATAATTGATAGCGGAGGGCAAAAATAACGGCAGTCTATTGTGCAGTTAGGAAAATGCTCAGAAGTAAAACATAGATCCCAGTAACCCAAAGCATCAGAGGGGCTCAGGGAGAGCACACTGCAAGTCTTTACGCGGTATGTGAAGTGACAGGTAAAGACCAGGCGGCCCTGGCCGATGTGGCTCAGTGGTTGGGGTGTCGGCCTGCGGACCAAAGGGTCCCGGGTTCGATTCCAGTCAAGGGCACGTACCTCGGTTGCAGTTCCCGGCCCTGGTTGGGGGCATGCAGGAGGCAACCAATCCATGTGTCTCTCTCACATCGATGCTTCTCTCTGTCTCTCCCCCTCCCTTCTACCCTCTCTAAAAATCAATGGGAAAAATATCCTCGGGTGGGGATTAAAAAACAAAACAAAATAAAAACAAGGCGGACGTGATATAATGGCAGAGTAGATACAATTAAACACAAGGTAGGCTGTGATCAAGGTAAAGATGCGTTTCGGAAGCCACAGAGCAACTGCGCACGTGCACGGAGAGAACAGGCAGGAGGCTGACCAGCCAGCAGAGAGGAAGTGGGAACCCAAAGACCTTGATCAACCCACAGGCAGGCCGGCCGGCGAGGAGGGGAACTGGGACAGAGAGCAGGCCCGTCAGAAAGGAAACAGAGACTTAGATGGCACATGCCAATGGGCTACACTCTGCCACGAAAAGCCAGAAATGGTCAGAGTGGGCCCAAAGTGCTTATACAATATGCTGCTAATAAGAGACACTTCAAATATAAAGACATGGGCAGGGCGAAAGTAAAACTGTGGCAACATGTCCATCAAAACTGGAGCCATTGACATTAGAAACGCAGACTTGGGGAAAAGGAGTGTAGGCAGAGGCCAAAAGGGACATCTATATATATAAAAGCCTAAGCGACCGAACGACCGGTCGACCGGTCGCTATGACGCACACTGACCACCAGGGGACAGATGTTCAATGCACAGGGTCGAGCTCCCTCCTGTCTGATTGGGCTGAAACTGGCTCTCTGACATCCCCCGAGGGGTCCCGGATTGTGAGAGGGCAGGCCGAGGGACCCCACTGGTGCACGAATCTGTGCACTGGGCCTCTAGTCCTATCTAATAAAAGAGTAATATGCAAATTGACCATCACTCCAACACACAAGATGGCTGCCACCATGTGGTCAAAGATCCTGCCCCCATGTGGACACAAGATGGCGGCCACAAGATGGCCAGCAGGGGAGGGCAGTTGGGAGGGACCAAGCCTGCAAGAGAGGGCAGTTAGGGGGGGCCAGGCCTGCAGGAGAGGGCAGTTAGGGGTGACCAGGCCTGCAGGAAAGGGCAGTTGTGGGGGGAACCAGGCCTGCAGGGGAGAGCAGTTAGGGGTGACCAGGCCTGCAGGGGAGGGCAGTTAGGGGGTGATCAGGCTGGCAGACAGAAGTGGTTAGGGGCAATCAGGAAGGCAGGCAGGCGAGCAGTTGGGAGCCAGCAGTCCTGGATTGTGAGAGGGCAGTGGGACATCCCTCGAGGGGTCCCAGATTGGAGAGGGTGCAGGCTGGGCTGAGGGACAGCCCCCCCCCCCCCCGCCTGTGCATGAATTTCATGCACCGGACCTCTAGTTTTATTATAATAATGGAGTCAGTTCAACAACAAGATACAACAATCTGAATGTGTATGAACTTAATTATAGAGTAATGGGCAAAAAAACCAAACAAGTGGATAGAACTGAAGGGATTAGCCAAGCCCACAATTAATAGTTATAGATTTCTTTTTCATTGTAATTATTTATTATTTTTTAAAAAGCATAGTTTATTGATTTTCAGAGAGAGAGGAAGGGAGCAGAGAGAAACATCATAACATCCATCGGCTGCCTCCCACACACCCCTCCCACCCACTAGGGATCGAGCCTGCAACCTGGACATGTGCCCTGACCACGGACGATGCCCAACCAATGGAACCCATCGGCCAGGACTCTAGTTGTAGATTTCAACACTCCTCTCTCAGTAATTGTTAGAACAAATAAATAAAAATCAAGGAGATGGAAGATTTGGACAACACGATCACCACTTTACCTGGTGGGCATCTATTTACAAAACACTCCAGCCAACACCTGCAGACCCTGCAGAATACAGAGGCATTTCGAATGTCCATCCAACGTTCACCAGCACCTTCTGCTGGGCCATAAAACAAGTCTCCACAGCTTTATAAAGATTAAAATTATAAAAAATATGTCCTCTGACACAAGGGAATTAAATGAGAGACGATAATTTAAAGGCACCTGGAAAACCCCCAGATACTGGGAAGCTAAGTGGCAGTCCTAAATAACCCATCGATCAAAGAAGACACAGAAAGGAAAAACTGAAAATATTTTGACTTGAATAGAAATGAAAACAAAACACCAAAATGTGTGGCATGCAGCTAAACCAATGCTTTGAGGGAAAGGTATACGTCTAAATGCTTATGTTAGAAAACAAGGATGATTTAAAATGAGGGTTCTGAATTTCTACATGAAGACGCAGAAAAGCCAAAGTAGGGGAAGGACAATAAAGAGTGGGAAAGCAAGAAAAAAAGAAAATTCAGAGCAATGTGGAAAAATCAATGAAATTAAAAGCTGGTTCTTTGAAAATATCAACAAGATTGATACACCTCTAGCTAGAGTGAGTAAGAAAAAAAGGGACGAAATGAAATTACCAATATCAGGAATGAGGAATGAGATATAACTACAGACCCTCTGGGCATTGGGACAATATTATGGAAATACTAGAGGCCTGGTGCATGAAATTTGTGCACTGGTGAATGGGGGAGGGGTGGTCCCTCAGCCCGGATGGCGAGAGGGCACAGGCCAGGCCGAGGGACCCCACCTGTACACAATTTGGCCTAGGGAGGGACGCAGGAGGTTGGCCAGCTGGGGAGGGACCGTGGGAAAGCTCCAGCGAATGTCCAGCCCATCTTGCTCAGTCCTGATAGGCTGGACCCCAGCAGCAAGCTAACCTACCAGTCAGAGCGTCTGCCCCCTGGTGGTCAGTGCATGTCATAGTGAGCGGTTGAGTGGCCTTAGCATATCATTAGCATATTACGCTTTGATTGGTTGAACAGACGACCGAACAACCGGACACTTAGCATATTAGGCTTTTATTATATAGGATCGTAGAAAACTTTATGCCCACAGATTCTACAACATAGGTGGTAAGGACACAAATGATTTGAAAGACACACATTCCCAAAATTGACCTCAGGAGAAACAGACAATCTGAGTGGGCCTGGCTCGTGCACGCAGCACGTTTTGAAGTCGTTATCAGAAACCCTCCCACAGAGAAAGCTCTCGACTCACATGGCTTCACCGGCGGATTTGGTCGAACATTTAAGGCAGAAATGGCACATCTTACACCAACTCTGTCATAAACTCACGGAGAACCCTGTCACCTCCTTTCACGTGGCCAGCGCTGCGCTGATGCCTAAGCCCTGGGAGGGTCGGCCCGCAGGCCACGCTGCCCAGCGCTCGCTCACGGAGCGTCCCGGAACCGCTCTTCGTGACAGCATACACGCGCCAGGCCCAAGCCAGAGGACAACTGCAAAGGGTGAGGATTCATTCCTCCTGTGCAGTGGCAGCATCATTGATTTATTCATTTTAAATACATTTTACTGATTTCAGGGAAGAAGGGAGAGGGAGAGAGAAACATCAATAAGGAGAGAGAATCATGGATTGGCTGCCCCCTGCATGCCCCACACTGGGGATCGGGCCGCAATCCAGGCCTGTGCCCTGACTGGGAGTCAAACCCGGGACCCTTCAGTCCACAGGCGGATGCTCTATCCACTGAGCCACACCAGCCAGGGCTGAGCGGAAGGGTTTACAATCAGCGCACGGACCCGCAGGAGACCCAGTGCCGAGGCCCCAGGTGAGCGGTGGGAGGCCGCGGCTCCTGAGCCGTGTGGCCGGGATCGGATCCAGGTCAGTTCACCCTCGCTCACCCCCCCCCCCCCCACCTTCCCAGCACCAGGCAGCCGAGCGTGCTCCGTCCCTCCCCTGCCAGCGAGCCTGGCCCCTGGGATGCAAACCCCTCAGGGAAGCACCGAGCCTGGGGGCACGTCAGGAATAACTAGGAGTGAGCAGGGAGGGAGGTGACTTTCCGGCTCCCCCTCCCCCGCGTGATGAATCCCCGCTTTTTACATGCAAATGTCTCCCTCCTCCTGCGGCAATAAATAACTGCGTGCTGGATGCCTGCTTATCACTCATCCGCCAGGTGCCAGGTACCGGTCTGCTTCCTCGCTGCCTCCTATCACGTTGGATTTCTTTAACCCTTCCAGGACCCCCTGGCGGGGTGGCGACAGGGATGGCAGGGGGTGACCACAGAGGGGGCCGAGATAGGAGGTATTAGCCGCCACGAGGAAAAGGGGGGTGTCCAGTGAAAAACACCGCCAACTGCATCTGAGTAACCTGAGGCTGGGCCCGGAGCAACACACCCGAGCAGCCACAGGCACGGCCGACGCCATCCGCAAGGCGCCCTCCCTGCCCGTCTCCTCGACAGGAACGTGGGGCCACTTGTCACCTCCCTGACACTGAGCGCTCCCCGACACCTGGTGCTCCCCGACACTGGGCGCTCCCCGACACCCAGTGCCCCCCGACACCAGGCGCCCCCCCGACACCAGGCGCTCCCCAACACCCAGTGCTCCCCGACACCTGGCGCCCCCCGAACTTTCTCCACTGGAACCTCTGCAAAGGCCAGCCCCCAGCCCCCCAGAGCGGGTGGAGGGACCTTTTCCTTCGGAAGGAGTTGTCCTTGCTCCCAGGACCCCCAGCTCTGCCCCCCCCTCCACCTGACACGGGCTGAGGGCGGACACGGCACGTCCGTCCTGCCCAGTGGCCGCCTTCGTGGTCCCCTGGCCTCCGCCTGCCAGCCCGCCTGGGATTTTCCTGTAGGACAGGGCTTCTTAGCTTCCTTCTTCTTCTAAACTCTGTTTATGGGCTCCAGAGAGAGGGAGAGGGAGCGGGAAACATCCGTGATGAGAGAGAATCGGGATCGGCTGCCTCCTGCACACCCCCTCCAGGGGATCGAGCCCACAACCTGGGCCTGTGCCCTGACCGGGAATCGAACCGTGACCTCCTGGTTCCTGGGTCGATGCTCAGCCCCTGAGCCACGCCGGCGGGCGAGACTCATGTTTGTAAACACGTGAAGTGGCACACGGGTTACAAAGGAGCCGTGAGCCTGGAGTGGCGCTGCCGTGTCCAAGCACTGACCACGTGTGCGCTTGCGCACTAACGCATCCGGGACGACCTGGTAGCACGGGCCCCACAGCCCCCCCCAGGTCGGACACGGGCCGGGCACACGCGTGTTGAGACAACGTCTGGGATTTCTGTGGGGGAGTTCACAGTGCGGGTGCCCGGTGCCGGCCGCCTGGCCACACTGGGAGGAGACGCCGGCCTTCACGGGGCCCGAGACAATAAAGGCGCAATGGCTTCCGTGCCAGCCCACGGGAGGAAACGCGCCCGGGCACACCCGCCATCCCCTCGCACCACCGCGTGTCTTCCCTGCGGGACCCGGAGGCCAGGGACCCGCTTGTCGCCCTACGGCGGTCACGGGGCGCCTGTACCCTGCCCGCCGCGTTCGCAGATGCGGAGGGTATGCGGCGTCCTGGGCGCGGGCGGCGTTTCCGGCGGCTCCTGCGAAGGCTGAGAGCCGGGGCCTTCCCCCCCCCCCCCCGCCCCATGCGGACTCGTCCCCTCGGCACCGTGTTCACGTGTTTCCCTATCTCAGCCGAGATGTGACGCCCACAGCACAGAACCGCCACTTCACATGCAAAGTCCACGTGTTCGGTGCTCACCAGGTGTGCCCTCGCCTGCCTCATCCAGGCGTTTCCATGGCCCAGAGGCCCCTGCCCGGGAGGGGGGCTGCCTTTCCCGGCGGGGCCCACAGGTGGGGAGCCGGGTCCGACGGGTGCTCGCGAATAACAAACGCCCAGCAAGGTCCCCAAGTTCATGCCGACGCCCAGCCCCCGCGCCCCAGAGCCAAGTGCCTTCACAGACAAGCCTCGAAGAGGGGGCTGCGCTGGGACGAGGGAGGCCATCGGAACGGGTCTTCGTGGGGAGCGGGGAGAGAGAGTCGTGGGAGAGTCACGAAAGGGAACCGGGCCATGCGGACACCAGACCAAGGAGACTGCGAGTAAAACTGTTGTCAGACGCAAAGAAGGACGTTATTATCGATAAAAGGGTCGGTCGATCGATGGAATGGAAGTTACAGACACAGCTGACGACGGAGTCCCCGGGACGCAGGGGCAGAAACCGGCAGAGTTAAAGGGAGGGACCTCTCGCAGCGAGGGCCGCCCCTCCAACAGCCTCTTCCAACACGACGAACAGCGGCGGATCGATAGGGAGCGGCGGTGCACGCCATCACAGGACGAGACGGGGCAGAGACGGCCTGACGGCCCCACGGGAGGCAGGAGGCCAAGAAATGGTGAGAGAGACCATCGCAGGTGAATCCGGAGAACACGCTCACGGCGTCACACGTCACATACGACGAGCGCACAGGGTCACAGGAGAATGGGGTTTCAAGGGGACACACATTCAAGGGGCCAAATGCGCCCTAACAGGTTTGGCCCAGTGGATAGAGCATCAGCCTGCGGACTGAAGGGTCCCGGGTTCGATTCCGGTCAGGGGCATGTACTTTGGTTGCAGGCACATCCCCAGAGGGGGTGTGCAGGAGGCAGCTGATCGATGTTTCTCTCTCATCGATGTTTCTGACTCTCCATCCCTCTCCCTCTCCCTCCCTCTCTGTAAAAAATCAATGGAATATATTTAAAAAAAAAATAAAGGGGCCAAATGCGCCCGGCCAGCGTGGCTCAGTGGTTGAGCATTGACCTATGACCCAGGAGGTCAGGGTTCAATTCCCGGTCAGGGCACACGCCCGGGTTGCGGGCTTGATCGCCAGTGTGGGGCGTGCAGGAGGCAGCGATCGATGATTCTCTCATCACTGATGTTTCTCTCCCTCTCCCTCTTTCCTCTCTGAATCAATAAAATTATATTTAAAAAAAGGGACAAGGCGGCTTGCAGGCTGCGAGGAGCCAGCGCCCCCTCAGGGTCACGTGCCCCCTGCACGGCCTTGGAACCCGGAAAGCAGAGCCGCGAGGCAGCCGGGCAGAAACGGCCGAGTCGCTGTCGGTGTCACAGTGCGAGACGCCCCGCGGCCCCGAGGACGGACACGTCAGAACGGCCAGAGGACGGAACATACGTAACACGTGTGCTCTAACGGACCGGCTGAGGCTCTGTCCCCAGCCATCGGCCACCGGGAGGCACACGGCTCCCCGACGCACACGCAAGTTTACAGACATTCACCACGTGTTTCTGAGCCTCCAGGGAAACGCCGAGCGACAGGGAAGAGCGGAAGCGGCACGGGGTAGGACTGCCGATAGAAGACGCAAAAATGACAACTGCTAAAGGGCGCCGCCGCCAACCTCCACGCCCACGCCACGTGCAAAGGGAAACAGACGCTTGTTCAAAGGAACAGCCCGAGACCGCGGACTGCGGGACGCCGAGGCCAGCAGGGGCTGCGTCCGAGACCGGCTTCTCCCTCTGCACGTGCTCCCACGTGGCGAGGGCACAGGCCGCTGCGGGGCCGCAGACCACAAGGTCTCCGAACGCCCGTCCACGTGAGTGCGCCATGAGGTGCCATTTCAGGTCAGTGTCGGGGAGAAGTTCTCGGTGACCGTGGGGATAACGCGCCAGCCGTGGAAAACGCGCGTCTGACCCTGAGCCGGGAAGGCTCCTGGACCAGGCGCAGCGAGGGCGTCGGGGGGGCAGGGCGGGGGGAGCTGCCGAGGCGCTGAGCAGAGCGGGATGAAGCGGTCCGGGCGCAGCCAAGCTGACGTGCGGGCGAGGCCAGGACAGCCCGCGATGCCGGGGAGCGGCCGCGCGTCCAGGAAAAGACGGGGGACGAGGCAGAGAGGGAAGAAGGGGCACCCAGGGCCGCGGGATCCGCGCAGGGAGCCACAGCTCCAACAGAGGCGCCCTGCCGCCCGGAGCTGCCCAGCTGCCCCACGGGACCCAGGAGGGACCCCTCCCAGGGTCACCTCCTCCCAGGGTCACCTCCTCCCAGGGTCACCTCCTCCCAGGGTCACCCCCCTCCCAGGGTCACCTCCCCTCCCAGGGTCACCCCCCTCCCAGGGTCACCCACCTCCCAGGGTCACCTCCCCCTCCCAGGGTCACCTCCTCCCAGGGTCACCCACCTCCCAGGGTCACCTCCCCTCCCAGGGTCACCCCCCTCCCAGGGTCACCCTCACCTCCCAGGGTCACCCCCCTCCCAGGGTCACCCCCCTCCCAGGGTCACCCCCCTCCCAGGGTCACCCACCTCCCAGGGTCACCCCCCTCCCAGGGTCACCTCCCCCTCCCAGGGTCACCTCCTCCCAGGGTCACCCACCTCCCAGGGTCACCTCCCCTCCCAGGGTCACCCCCCTCCCAGGGTCACCCTCACCTCCCAGGGTCACCTCCCCCCCCCAGGGTCACCCTCCTCCCAGGGTCACCCCCCTCCCAGGGTCACCTCCCCTCCCAGGGTCACCCTCCTCCCAGGGTCACCCCCCTCCCAGGGTCACCTCCCCTCCCAGGGTCACCTCCCCTCCCAGGGTCACCCTCCTCCCAGGGTCACCTCCCCTCCCAGGGTCACCTCCCCTCCCAGGGTCACCCTCCTCCCAGGGTCACCTCCCACCTCCCAGGGTCGCGGGGGTTGGATGAGTCAGCAGACGCCTGGAAGGGCCCACGGCGCGCCCGCCTGGCTGCTGCTCTCCCCGCAGCGTGGCCTGCGCTCCAGTGGCGGCATGTTCTCGGTCGTGGTCAAGTTCTGGCGAGGGTGCAGGGGGAGAAACACCCTCAGGCTGTCTAGGTGAGAACATCACCGGTCCAGCCAATTCCGGCGGGCACCCTGACCACACCCGTGAAGTCACCATGCGTGTCCCCACGCCTGGCAAGTCCCGTTGGCACCGAACCTGCAGAAACAGCGCCTCTGACAGACGGCGGAGAGACCAGCAAGAGCAGAAAGGGCAGACCCTAAATGCCACAAAGGGGCTGGCCCACGAACGGTGCTTCTCGGGAGGCCTCGGAGGTGCTAAGAAGGGCCAGCCCGGCCGGCCTGGCTCGGGGCGTGAGCGTTGACCTACGAACCAGGAGGTCAAAGTTTTGATTCCCAGTCAGGGCACAGGCCCGGGTTACAGGCTCCATCCCCAGCGAGGGGCGTGCAGGAGGCAGCTGATCACTGATGTTTCTATCTCCCTCTCCCTCTCCCTTCCTCTCTGAAACCAATAAAACGTCTGTTTGAAGCAGAGGCTAAAGGAAGTAATGGACGTTAGTGTCCGGGGGGCAGGCATGCGCGTGGCAGACGGCTCCGGCCGGATTTTAGGTTTGGAGGGACCCTTCAGAACCCCCCTGGGTCACCCCGCAAATGAGCAGCCCAGCCTGGGTCACGTGTGTCCCTCTGAGCGGGGTGCGCCCCGCACGTGCCGGGCCCTGGGCCGGTGGGAGCTGGCTCAGTCTGGGGAGGAGGGCGGTGTCCCCGCCCCGCAGGCAGGAGAGGGCAGAGCTCCGGGTCCGAGGCCGCCGGGCCGGTGGGCGGCGGGGCCCACGCTCACGCGCTGCCCGGTGAGGGACGTGCCAGGTGAGTCACTGGCGCCCGCGGAACAGGAAGGGAGGGGGCGTGCCGGGCGCAGTCTGACTCAGGCAGCCTTTCGGGCCTCTGGCCAGTCTCAGGGGCCCCCCTCTCCCGGGGAACGGCCCACGCCCCGCCGCGCGGCGACCCGCTCTGTCCAGAGCCTCTTGGTGCCGCCCGGACCTCCGGGTTTGAAGTGAAACAGAAACCGGGTGCCGGTGTCCGGGCTGCGGGAGGCGCACGGCCTGCATGCTCCGTCATAACACACGTCTCCCCGGAAACAAGCCCGGTGTCTCAGGGGAGCTCGCGTGCGTGTCGTTTCACGGGGCTCATGACGGAGGCGGGCGCAGCCCAGGGGGGAGGGGGAGAGGGAGCCCGTGGCCACACGCACGCTCCCAGCCAGTGAGGGCCCCACCCCCACCCACTGGAGCAGCATCGCAGGGAGCAAGGCCGCAGCTCCGGGGGCACCCCCATAACGCGAGGGCGCGGCCCCCGGGGCGCGGGAGCTCAGGCCAGAGGCTGCAGGCGGAGCCCGGATTTCGGCGAAGACACAGGCGGGACCACATTCGGGCGGGAGCAGGGGCGGCCCGTATGCCCGGGCGGGTCCCCAGGTAGAAACGTGGGTGTCTGGAATGCTCCCCGACCCCCAGGGCACCTGCTCCAGAAACTAACCAGGAGCGCACGGGGCAAGGCTGGGGGCCTGCTGCTCCCCTGCCCACCCGAGTGTCCGCTGAACCCCGCGATCTGGGCGAGGGGCGACCCAAAGGGGAGACGGAAACTGACTGGGAAGCCCCCGCTCCGTGCAGAAGCGTCACCATGGGGTGTGGACACGGCCGAGCTGCGAGGTGCCCGGTGCCGCCGGCTGGGGGCTCCCTGTGTCTGCGGGGCTGTTAGGAAGCGCACCCACCCAGCGCCGCGGCGACCCCTTCCTCGTCGTCACCAGGGAGATGGACGCCAGCGTCCCGGGGGGCGGGCAGAGGGAAGGCCCCGCTCCCGCCGAGGAGGAAGGCGTGGCCCACAGAAGTCCCGACGCGGGAGCTCAGTTCACAACGGCGAGCCTCGCCCCCTCACAGCCTGCTGTCCCCGCCGCTCTCCACCCCCCACCGCCCCTCCGAGCAGCCCCGGGCTGGGGGGGGGGGAGCCCTCCTCTCCATCTGCCCCTGGAGAGACAAACCTCGGGGGCAGATGTGCTCACGGTCACGCGCAGCCACGGACAGCCACACGGGAAGGTTCCGGGTCCCGACGCGCGAGGCGGAGGTGACTAACCGGGCTCGGCTTCAGTTTTCAGTCGCACACCCACCGCCGCCCTGCTCGCCCGGCCCGGCCCCCAAGAGGAAGCCCGCTTGGCATCTGCCACTTGCCCTGGCTCCTCGCAACCCCTCACGCGGGCAGGCCGAGATCCGGGAGAAGGGACTCAGCGCGGGCTGCCCGCGCCGCCACGTGCCTCCTGCAGGTGAGACATCGCGGGAGCACCCACGGCCTGCGGGCCACGCCTGCTCACCGGGCGCACACGGGGCACACTGCGGAGCGCGGGGCATGGCCGTGTCTCCGAGTCGGAGCGGGGAACGGATGGGCGAGGTCCGAAGCCTGAGCGCGGGCGGGACGTGCAGCGCGGATGGGGCGGGGGGGGGGGGGGTGGCGGACATCGCAGTCTGACCGCGGGTCTCCTGCTCAGCAGGCGGACATGCGAGGCGGCCGGCGGGTAATGCCTGGCGCTCAGGAGGGGCGTCCGGACGGGACAGGGACGCGGGTCGTGAGCACAGGTGGCCTTTGAAGCAGCGAGCCGGGTGACGTCACCGGAGGAGAGCGGAGGGAGGAGAGGGCCAAGGCACCGTGGCCTCGGAGGTCGCGGACACGTGGGAATCAGAAAAGAGGGACCAGGAAGGGTGGGCATGACATGAGAGACAACGAGAGAGGGAGGGAGGGAGAGGGAGAGGGAGGGAGAGGGAGAGGGGGGGGGAGAGGGAGAGGGAGGGGAGAGGGAGAGGGGGGGGGGAGAGGGGGGAAAAGGAGGGGAGGGGGCCCCACAGGCCACACGGACACTGTGCTCCGAGGGAGAGGGCGGTCCCGAGGTCGGGCCTGCACAGGCGAGGGGTGGACACTGGACGTGGCCAATGGAGGCCACGCCACGGCCCGGGCACAGCCCTCTGTTCTGCCATCGGCAGGTGGTCTCTCCCGCCTGGAGAAGTTAGAGACACCCCCCCGCCCCCCGCCCAGGCCACCTCACACCTCCCAAACACAGGACCAGGGGTCTCCGGGGCCGTGGAAGGACCGCCCTAAGAGTGGGGAACACGTGCTTCTGAGTCAGAGAACCCACCAGAAGGGGTCTCCACGCGCCTCCCTCTCGCCCCCCCCCCAGCAGGGGCGGCCTGGGGCCCAGCCCCCCGCCCAGTGGAGGTGAGCGGGCTGGCTTCGCAACAGCTTCTGAGAACTGAAGACGGAGCTGGAGAGAGGGCGAGGCGGCATTACTCAGCGGAACGTAACCCTGAACCAACCGGACCGGGACCAACCAGACCTGAACAAACCAGACCGGGACCACCCGGACCTGAACCACCCGGACCTGAACCACCTGGACCGGGACCACCCGGACTGGGACCCGTTTAAAAGCGACCTGGGCCGTTTCTTTGTAGCGAACTTCATGAGTCACACAACGCTACGCAGACGCCCGACGGGCACGGTGTTGGTAAAAGGCGGTTTCACTTCACACCGACGTCCATCCCCTGAAATAACCGTTCACCGAACCCGGGCGCGCCGGCGCGGGCTGTGCCCATCGGGTTACAGGGGGTCGTGGCACCGGGACTCGGGTCGGGGGCACCGGGACTCGGGTCGTGGCACCGGGACTCGGGTCGTGGCGAGTGTCAGCAGCGTCCCCGACAACCGCACACGGGGACCCACCCGGGCGCTTGTCGGGGCGGCGGGTGAGCGACTGTGGTGGGTTCGTGCCGCGCAATCCTGTGCAGCAAGGACCCGAGTGACTGACTGCTACACACAACACGCAGGGAACTCGGGCTGGAGACGAGAGAACACGCGTGTGGTTCCGTGTATGTGAGGTTCAAGGGCAGGTGGGGGAGGAGCCGGGACGGGGCGTGAGGCCCCCCCCCCCCAGACGCACGGGAGGGGCGTGTGCTGTGCACCGGCTCAGGGTACACAGTCCTCTCCTCCACCGACCGGGGGCTCCCCACCCCCACCCCCGCAGCGGAGCGCCCCGATTGCCCCGACGGGGACGCTGGCCTCGGAAGTCACCGCCAGTGAACGTGTCCTTCAGGCGGGGCCGCCCAGCAGACCTGGGGGCAGTGGAGACGGGAGCACCCGCCCGCCACGCTGTCCCTCTCCTCCTTTTTAAGGAAAGCGTTTTTATTGGTCTCAGAGAGGAAGGGGGGAGACAACAGTGATGAGAGGATCACTGACCGGCTGCCTCCCGACGCCCCGACGGGATCTGACCCTGACCTCCTGCTCCTCGTGGGCGCTCAGCCCTGAGCCGCGCGGCCGGCCACGCTCTCCTCAGCCTCCTGTTCCTGCTTGTTTCTCACTCATAAAAGGGGGCTCATGGCACAAGCCGTCAGACACCCCAACTCTCCCCCTTCCGCCCAACCACCGGCCCCGGGCCCCGGACGTCCGGACGGAGCAGTTCCTTCCAGACACGCCTGTGCGCGCCCCGGGCAGCCCCCCTCCGCCGCCGGGGCTCAGAGTCCTGCACGGGGCCGCCTGCCCTCAGGAGCGTGGGTGTGGCTCCCAGCGCCCGGACACAGGACGGTGAACACCGCGTGCAGGACGGACAGGGTGTGCGGGACGGACAGGGTGTGCGGGAACGGACACAGCGTGAGGGACGGGCACGGCGTGCGGGATGGACAGGGCGTGTGGGACGGACACCGCGTGCAGGCGGGCCGAGCAGGCTGGCGCCGTCGCTTCTGCCCGCGGAGCTCCCAGCCCGGGTCCTCGCCATCGTGGGGTCAGTGCACGTCGCCAAAGCGAGGCGTGGGGCGCCCTGGCCCCCCCCTGCCAACACCGGTCCGTCACACCTCTGGATGCCGCCAGGCTGACGGGTGGGAACGGCAGGTCCCTGCTCACGCCCAGTGAGGCGCTGAGTGGGGGGAGGAGGCCACGCTCTCTGTGCACGCGCCTCCTGGCAGCGGGGTCTCTGGGTAGGACGCCCCGACGCTGCAGGCGGCTCTCGAGGTCAGCGGCCCGGCCTGTGTTTTCGGCTCTGGCCAATCCGCCCCCCCCCGCCCGCCCCCGCTGTTTGTCTGCGTCCCGACCGCCGTGGGAGAAGGGCTCCCGGAGAGCCGGGTGGGCACAGCCTGTCCGAGGTCAAGGATGAGCACCAAGGAGCAGGGGCGCCTCGAACCCGCGTCTGCGGCCACAGCGTGAGCGCCGTCTCCTCCCCCTCGGCCTCAGACCCGAGGCGGAGCTCGGACCTCCCATCGCGGCCTCCCTCAGTCTGACTGTTTGTAAAACACGACCTGGTCGTGCAAACTCAGCAGGCAGCAATGTCGGGGGGCCATTGGGGGCCGCTGGCCACATGGGGCTTCACCCCGTCCCACTCCCAGGGGCCCTGGGGTCAAGGCCGAGCAGAACAGAGGCTGTTCGGGTTTTTGAATCCTCACCGGAGGGTGTTTTCCCATTGATTTTCAGGGAGAGTGGGAGAGACAGACAGAAGCATCGATGTGAGAGACATCGACGGGTGCCTCCTGCACGCACCCCCACAGGGTCGGGGAACCTGACACCAAGGTGCGTGCCCTCGGCCGGAATCGAACCCGGGACCCTTCAGGCTGCAGGTCGTTGCTCTATCCAGGGAGCCACACCGGCCAGGGCAGAATGGCCGGTGTTGAACCGACTTGAGGAGGCTCCGTGCTCCGTGGCCCACCCTCCGCCTCATCCCCATCACCTGAACCCGGGACCCAACCCGGCCTTTCACCCTGAGGTGGTGCCTCCTCCACCGCCTCCCCCCCAGCCCGACGCGGCCCTTCCGTCCGGCAGCTCGTCTCGCTGCGGGAGGACACGCACCGCCCGCCCGCCCGCGTGGGAAAGCGGAGGAGGAGGTCGGAGGTCGCCCGCGCAGCACCGTCTCCGCCGGGAATCGTCCCTCCACCTCTGGGCCCCGAGCCCCACCCTCTCTCACCGGGCCTCCCGCCGGCTCCTCCACCGGCCCCTCCGCCGGGATTCCTTTCCTCCCGTGAGTCTGAGCCACACGCCGGCTGCGGCTCACAGTCCACACGGCACGACCGCTTCAGGACATCAGGCCTCGCACTCCCCCTGCGTCCCCACAGCGCCCCACAGCGCCCCACAGCGCCCCACAGCGCCCCACAGAGCCCCACAGCACCCACAGCGCCCCACAGCGCCCCACAGCTCCCCACAGCTCCCCACAGCGCCCCACAGCACCCCACAGCACCCACAGCTCCCCACAGCGCCCCACAGCGCCCCACAGCACCCCACAGCACCCACAGCGCCCCACAGCGCCCCACAGCACCCCACAGCTCCCCACAGCTCCCCACAGCGCCCCACAGCACCCCACAGCGCCCCACAGCTCCCCACAGCGCCCCACAGCGCCCCACAGCTCCCCACAGCTCCCCACAGCGCCCCACAGCGCCCCACAGCACCCCACAGCACCCACAGCTCCCCACAGCGCCCCACAGCGCCCCACAGCGCCCCACAGTGTCACCGAGCAGCCCCCGGGGCGTTCCAACCGGGCAGCATCTCCAGGAGAGCGAGGGTTACGGCCCGTTTTAAAGGATCGGTGAGGAGGAATGCACACACAGGCGGCCTCCGACACGGAATAGTATGCAGCCCCGAAAAGGAAGGAGGCGGACACCTGCTCCCACGGGGATGGCCTTGAAGTGACTGGGCAGGAAGCCAGCCGCCACAGGAGAGACCCTGTCTGCCCCCCCCCCGCCCCGCCCGGTGGGCCCCTGGGGGCACCAGGCTCAGAGGCAGAGGTGGAGGGAGGGCGCTGGGCCGGGGCGGGCGGGCACGGCCTCCTGTGGGAGGTCCAGGGGGGGATGGCGGCACCTGGGAATGAGCCCCTGGCACCCCTGCACCGTGTAGGGCTCAGATGGTAGCGTCTGTGCATGTGCATTCGCCGCCATTGAAACCGCACACGGAGCATCTTCCTGGCAGGCAGGACTGTGGGCCCAGCCTGCGGGGTCGCTGCCGGCGCTGATAAGTCCACGCCGAGCTGGGAAGGAGGCTGGGCAGGTCCCCTGCCCTAGACCACCCGGCCACGGCCACGGCCACCCACAGCGTGTGGGGGGGGACGCAGGCGGAGGAGCGTGCGGGCGGAGGCGCTCGCCCGGCCCGGCCCGGCCGGCTGTGCGCGGAGCAGGCGCTCCTGAGGGCCAGGACCCACCAGCACCTTCCTGCTTCCTGTGGGGCGACCTTACCCCTCAGGGTCATGAATGTCAGGGGAAATTTTCACCTACAAGTCAGAGGCCTGGAGAGAAGGCAGGCGGCTCCCTGGGGCACCCCTCCGGCGGCCCTGGGCGCTGAGCCCTGGGGGCTGGCCCCTCTCCTCTGGGCCCTCCAGCCTCGGCCTGACCCAGGGAGGTGACCAGGCCCAAGGCCGCGAGGACCTCATCCTCCGGTTTGTTGGGGACCTGGCCCGGCCACAGCCTCCCATGCAGTCCCTGTGGGAGGGCCCCCCCCACCCCCCCAGGCCCCAGCTCTCAGGAGCCTCTGAGTCAGGCCTGGCTGAGGTCTGGAGACTTCCTGTCCCCTCAGGTGGTGGAAGAGGCTCTCCTCCTCCCTCCCTCCCTCGGGGCAGGTGTGGGGACGCTCTGGGGGTCACCCCCCCCCCCCGAGGGGCTGGCGCTCTGCCCGGTGGACACTTGGACGGTCAGAGAACCGCGGAGTCTCAGGGAGGTGCAAAGTGGAAGAAAGAGAAAGGCTTGGAAGGGGGGACAGAGAAGCGGGGGGGAGAGATGGAGAGATGGGGAGAGAGGGAGAGAGAGAGAGAGAGAGGGAGAGAGAGAGAGAGAGGGGGGGGGGAGAGAGAGAGAGAGAGAGAGAGAGAGAAGGGGGGGGGGGGAGAGAGAGAGAGAGAGAGAGGGGGGGGGGGGGGGGGAGAGAGAGAGAGAGAGAGAGGCCGAGGGGCCCAGCACTGGGCCAGCAGAGCCAGCCACTCCCCACCCCCCACCGCCACTCACAGCCCACAGCCCCCGATGCCCAGGCATCCCGGCAGGGGACCCTGTGCCCTTGAATACCTTCCCCCCCGTCACTCCCCCCACCACGAACAGGCTCTTTCCCCCAGTGCGCCGCCCCGCCACCGACTCCCCCCTCGGTCCCCCACCCCCGCACGTCCCCTGAGCCTACCTGGGGCGCTCATGCTCTGCCAGCTGCGGGCGCCTCCTCCATGCAGGCGGCGGGCTTCCTCCTGGAGGCCCGGCCCTGGCCCGGCCGCACCGTCCAGCGCCCGCTCGGGGCTGCGGGGCCGGGGGTGGGGGGTGGGGGGCAGCACGCCGGGAGGCAGGAGTCGGACACCAGAGGAGGCAGAAGAGAAGAAAGAAGAGAAAGTGTGTCACCGCCGGGCGGGCGGGGGAGGGAAATGCAAACCCGACAGGAAATGAGGCTGAAAATGCAAAAAGTTAGAGAAGGCGATAAGGAAGCGGGGGAGGGGCGGGCTGGGTCCCAGGCCGGGAGCAGGCCAGGTGGTGGGTGCGGTGGGTGGGCCCTGGGTGGGGCGGGGGCAGGGCCCTGCGGCCAGGCCACTGCCCAGTGGGGGAGATGGACCCCGTCAGCCCCCTCCCAGCCTGAAACCTGCCAGGCGGGTGTGGCCTTGGGAGGGGCCCCCAGAATGGAGGGGAGCACCGAGTCGGGCCGCCGGACACTCCTGGCCTCCCCCCCCCCCCACCACCCTGCGGGGCCCGGAGGCCCTTTCCCGGTGGGGTTCTGGTTCATTCCGGAACCCGCTCTGCAGGAAGCACACCGTGTCTGCCCCGCTCGCCGGCCGTGGGCCCCAGCCCAGCGGGTCCGAAGAGCCGGGTTCCCGCTCCCGCGAGGCCCGCACGCACACGGGTCCGCACCTCCTTGCTCAGCTGCCGACTTCACAGGCTCCCCCTCCGGGCCCAGCCTCACGGGCCCAAACCAGAGCGTCGCCCCCGGGCTCCCTCGCCGGCCCCTGTCGTCACCCGCGGGGTCACAGGGTCTGACCTCGCACAGCGCAGAGTGGTCAGCCGCCATCGCCATCGCCATCGCGTTCAAAGCCGCGAGGAACCGGAGCGGTGCGGGCCTCCTCCCGCTGCCGCGCTCCTCCGCTGGGATGGCGGCGGGATGGCGCGCAGGTGTGGCCACGGAGCCGTCCCCCCGGCACCTGAGCACACGCAGCTGGAGGGGCGCGGGGCGAGCACCGTGAACTCCCCGCGAGCGGCGCTGAGCATGCGCTCTGCTGGCTTGAACACGCGTGTGTCCTCTGTCCCTCTGGCATCGGGCCTTGCTTTTCGGAACACGTTTCAAACCAAGTTGGAGACGTCAGGCCACGGCACCTTCCCTTTGATTTTTTTGTTGATCTCAGAGAGGAAGGGAGAGGGGGAGAGAGAGACACATCAGTGAGGAGAGAGAATCATGGATCGGCCGCCTCCTGCACGCCCCCCACTGGGGATCGAGCCCCCAACCGGGCATGTGCCCTGAGCGGGAATCGCACCGTGACCTCGTGGCTCAGTGGTTGGTTGTCGGCCTCTGAGCCACACCGGCCGGCTCCACCTCACCTGCCAGTCCTCCCGCCCGCGCGTCATTCGCTAGAGGCTTTGCTGGTGGGAGTGACGGTCAGACTTACACTGGGCCATGAAGTGAGCTCTGACCTCCGTGCACCGTGTGCCCCCCCTACCTCCCCACCTCCCTCCACCCCGCCTGTGAGAGGAGAGCTGGGCCTGGGGCCCCGGGGAGGCTCTGACCTCTGGCTCTTCGGGGTCTGGACAACGCCCTGCAGGCCGGGCTGCCACCACCCCGCCTTCCCGGGTGACACCCCTCTCCTGTGTGTGTGTGTCCGCCATGGTCTCGCCAGCGGAGGGCACCTGTGCTGGCTATGGGTCACCTTGGCTCACTCGCCGTCCACGTCGCCGCGGCACTCGCCCCAGCCTGTCTCTGCGGGCATGCGGCGGGGCAGGCCGTGTGGGGCAGCCCGACTCACCCTGGCACACTTGGCATCCTCGCTCCGTCCCTGTCCCCTGGGCCCAGCTACTGGGAGGCTCCGGGTGCCCGCTGCCCCCGTGTGGGCGCTGAGAAGGAAAGGCGAGTCTTCCTGCTACACACACATCCATGCACACACCATGAACACATCATACACACATCCATGCACACACCATGCACACAATCCATGCACACACCATGCACACACCATGCACACACCATACACACATCATGCACACATCATGCACACACCATGCACACAATCCATGCACACAATCCATGCACACACCATGCACACACCATACACACACCATACACACACACCATGCACACAATCCATGCACACACCATGCACACAATCCATGCACACACCATGCACACAATCCATGCACACACCATGCACATACCATGCACACACCATACACACATCATGCACACATCATGCACACACCATGCACACAATCCATGCACACACCATACACACACCATACACACACACCATGCACACATCATGCACACACCATGCACACAATCCATGCACACACCATGCACACACCATGCACACACCATACACACACCATACACACATCATGCACACAATCCATGCACACACCATGCACATACCATGCACACACCATGCACACAATCCATGCACACAGCATGCACATACCATGCACACACCATGCACACACCATGCACACACCATACACACATCATGCACACACCATGCACACACCATGCACACACCATGCACACACCATGCACACAATCCATGCACACACCATGCACACACCATGCACACACCATACACACACCATACACACAATCCATGCACACATCATGCACACACCATGCACACACCATACACACACACCATGCACACATCATGCACACACCATACACACAATCCATGCACACACCATGCACACACATCCATGCACACACCATACACACATCCATGCACACATCCACGCACACACCATGCACAACCATGCACACACATGTCTGCGTGCTTTCTTCCCGTCTGAGCACAGACCAGGGGACTCCTGTGCAGGGAAACTGAGGCCAGCGGAGGAGCAGGGCGGGCGGGGACCCAGCTGGAGTCTGGAGCCACAATTGCCCCACAGAGGGAGCGGCCCTGAGCCACGGCTCTGCGCTGGAAACCACGGAGGGCTGCCTGGGGGAGGCGTGCAGAGGCTTCTCCCAGGACCCTTCACCCCGAACTGGCATCTCAGGACCGAGGAGGACGTGACAGCAGGATCCTCGTCCGAGCTGCCCGACTGGATGGAGCTCAGGACGTCAGTTCCGCCCCCGAAACTGTCAGCCGTCGCTACGCCCCCTTCTCACGGTTGCTCCCCAACAGGCCCCATGTGTCTACCCACGCTCCCCGACTGAGTGTTCCCCCCCCTGAGAAACCGCAGCCCCGAGAGGCGCCCGGGCCCTGGCCGAGGACCAGGACGGGACAAACGAGCGCTGCTTTTACCCAGACCCCGTCGCGACGCTGAGTGTGCGGATTTCTGTGCGGCACCGAGAGCGACATGGGATGAGGGCGGGAGCCCAGGGCCGCAGCGAGGCGTTTCCGGACTCCTGATCTGAGACTTAATCTGCCGCTCTTTCCCGGTGCCGCGCCTCGTGCCGCCGTGTGGATTCGCCCCCCATCGTGTCGGGAGCAACGCGGGACCTCCGGGCCTCCGTTCTGTTCTCCGCGCTTTCTACTTGGATGCCGTGACCGCTGTCTCTGTCTTGGCCCTTCGAGCTCATTCCTCCCGATTCCGGGTTGTTTCCCAGCCGCGTCCCTGCCGCTGCCGCTGCCCCTGCGAGAGGTGACCCAGCGGCCCAGTGCCCCTTCGGTTCCCGCGCCCGGGAAAGGCCCGTTCCTCCTTGTGCCGCCCGTCAATGCCCCGACTCCTTTTTAAATTCTTGCGGAAAGCTCGGCTCCGATCCCAGAGGGCACGCTCCCCCTGCGGCTGGTCAACGACGCTCACAGGCTCCCAGCGGCTCTCGCTGTCAACACGAGGAGGGCCGTTTGTGTGTCTGGGTGGGGGCACCTCGACATCCCCTCCACGCGGGGCTGATGGGGGCGCGTCTTGCAAAAAACGTGCAGAACACGGTGGGCTGCCGGTGCTGCTGTGGGAACCGAGGGCTGCGGGTGGAGAGGCAAGTGGCTTGTGGGGGGCCCTCTGGGTGCCACCGCATGAGGCAGGCGGATGCGAGGAAAGGTGGGCTCAGCCATTCGCAGCAGCTGCGCTCGGTCCATGTTTCCTTCCCGAGGGGACTGAGGAGAGCCGCCGACTCTGTTCATCAGCATGAGGGCAGCTGGCACCTCACAGCCGGTGGCGGTGCGGGGCCTGTGGGGGGCGGGGCGCCCCCTAAGCAATGAGGGATTGCGGTCAGCACGGGCCTGCCAGCCGGCGGAAAGCGGTCCCGGACGCTCCGTCTGTCTGGGGAGCGGAGTGAGCAGCTGGGACCGAGGAGGCCCTGAGTCGCTGGGACATCTCCTCGGAGTCCTCCCTCCGCAGGCTCCAGGGCGCCCTGTGCGCGTGGTCCCTGTGTGAAGACGGGCGCCAAACCGGCCGGCCCTGCTCATCCCTCCCCAGGCCGCCCAGGGCTCCCCTCCCGCTGCGGAGAGGGCAGCCGGAGCCACCGGCCGCGGAAGGAAGGCCGGGGAGGCCTGTGTGCAGCGTCTGAGCGGGAGTCAGGCTCCTTAGAACACCCGCACGGCCGTACAACTCGCCCCTCAGACGCCCGCGCCCGCGCCCGCGCCTCCCAAGGCTGTCCAGGGGCTGGGCTAGGAGGCGTCTCTCGCGGGTGTGCCTGGCGCTCCGTCTGCTTCCGAGGGCCCGCCCGCCCGCCAGGCCGCTCCAGCGCGAGAGGGGAGCTCCCATCCGTCACTGTCGTGGACACCAATGTGGGACACTATGTTTCTGAGAACGCACTCAACCTTCGGGCGGCGCCCTCGCACCCTCACATCCTCTGGCACGAAGCGCGCTGTCACCGCGCGGACCCGGACGGCGCAGAGTGGGCAGGTGTGTGCTTCTGACCTCGGGGCTTCGTTCTTTCTTTAAATATATTTTATCGACTTCAGAGAGGAAGGGAGAGAGAGAGAGAGAGAGAAACATCAGTGATGAGAGAGAACCATGGATCGGCTGCCTCCTGCACGCTCCACACTGGGGACCCCGAAACCCGGGCCTGTGCCCTGACCGGAATCGAACCGTGACCTCCTGGTTCCTAGGCCGACGCTCAGCCACGGAGCCACGCCACCGCCCCCCGGGTTTCTCCGCAGAGGAGCCGTGTCGTGGGCAGCGGCCACGTCCCCGGCTCGGTCCCGGGTGCAGCGTGCCGGAGCCGCGCGGCGCAGTCTGCAGGGAGGAGATGGAAGAGCACAGGCCCGGGCCGAAAGGGACGCAGGCGATTTCATTCCTCAGCCCGCGCCGCCGCCTCTCCCGGGCGTCCAGCTCCGCGCCCGCCGCCGTCCCCAGTGCCGCCGCTCCGGCCCAGGCACCGCGCTCCCCGCGCCAGCTCTTTCCCGAGTCCGAGCTCCGTCACGTGACCGCGCCAGCACGCCCAGGATCCGCAAACACGAGAAAAGGCCTGGACACGGAGCGGCTTGGCGGGCGATCCGACATGGCCGTGCGGGCAGCGTGGGGGTCTGAGGACACGGGGGTCTGCCACGGGCAGCACAGACCGTGAAGGGTACAAGAGGCCCGGTGTTACTTAAAGATGGCGCGGACCCGGTGAAAGGGGACGATACCTGGAAGTGATCGTGGCCGCAGGCTTTTCTGACACCAATGACGTGTGCACGGCGTCTCCCCGGTAAAGAGCATGACACGCAGCCGCCAGGGTGACGCGGGTCTGTCCCTCCGACCTCACCCAGCCCATGGCCCGGCTCCTCCTGCCACCCCACTCCCCTGCACCCCTTCTCCCCTCGCCCACCCCAGCGGTGCCTGGGTGCCTGCACCGCCATCGGGTCAAACAGCAAAGAAACTCCTGGCTGAGCGCGGGCTCCTCCCCCGTCCCAGGCCCCCGGGCCGTGCGGTGCAGTCCCCGACTTCACGGCCGCGGGCAGGTGCGCCGGGAGTTGCTGACGGACGTGGAAATGCAATAACAGGCGAGTTAAATAGCACAGAACAGCGCGTGCCCGGGCAGCCAGTGCCACCGCAATGATGTGAGCGGGAACGCCAGGGGGTACGCTGCTCTCCCGCCCCGTGTCCTGGAGTCCGTGTAGTCAGAGCTGAGCCCGCAGCGGGGACGACGGTTCCAGGCGGGGACGTGCGTGCACACGCGTGTGGCCTGGCCCTGGTGCGGGGTTGGTATGAAGAAAGGCCCTCAGGCCTCAGCCCTGGGCGGGCACCAGTCCTCTCTCGTGCCAGCACCTGCGGGCACCCACTGAGGTGCCATCGCCCGTTGGCGCAGTAACGCGGAACCCTGTCCCCACGTTCACAGGCTGGGGCCCGGCCCCAGGCCCTCAGCAGGTGGCTGTTTGGAGGTGGGGCCTTAGAGGGAAGGAAGGTTCACCGAGGGCCTGTGGCGTTTTCACAGGGGGAGGGGCCGAGGACTGAGCAGGAGGGTGACCTGGGGGCCCCGGGAGGAGACGGCCGTCTGCACGAGGAGAGGCCATGGCAGGAAGCTGCCCGGAGCACCTGGACCTGGCCTTGAGCCCCAGGCCCGGGAGAAACCAGCGCCTGCTCCGAGCGCCCGGTCGGCAGCCCCCGAGCTGACAGGCACCGGACCCGGGTCTCACTCAGCCTGCAGGCGGCGGCCCCCGCCCCCCCCCCCCTCCCCCCCGAGCTGACAGGCACCGGACCCGGGTCTCGCTCAGCCTGCAGGCGGCGGCCCCCGCCCCCCCCCCCCCCCCCCCCCGAGCTGACAGGCACCGGACCTGGGACTCGCTCGGCCTGCAGGCGGCGGCCTCCCACCTCCCCCCGAGCTGACAGGCACCGGACCTGGGACTCGCTCGGCCTGCAGGCGGCGGCCTCCCACCTCCCCCCGAGCTGACAGGCACCGGACCCGGGACTCGCTCGGCCTGCAGGTGGCGGCCCCCCACCTCCCCCCGAGCTGACAGGCACCGGACCGGGAC
>NC_137076.1:107898402-107959568 GCF_951640355.1 Cnephaeus nilssonii | reverse complement strand
GACTCGTCTCCCTCTGACGGCCCCTTTCGCTCCCATAAGCTCCCCTGGTCCCCTTGGGGGGAGGGCAGGGGAGGTGGGTGGGGGGGCAGGGGAGGTGGGTGGAGGGCAGGGGAGGTGAGGAAAGGGCAGGGGAGGTGAGGAGAGGGCAGGGGAGGTGGGTGGGGGGGCAGGAGAGGTGGGGGACAGGGGAGGTAGGGGGGAGGGAAGGGGAGGTGGGGCGGGGGGCAGGGGAGGTGAGCGGGGGGTGGGGGGGGAGCGATCAACCAATGAGCTTGCATGCATCCACGCATCCCCCAGGGGCACAGACAATAGGGGGTGAGGGCTGGGCTGGGGGCTGGGAGAGGTCAGTGGGGGGAGGGGAGACACATGTAATACTTCGAACAATAAAGGTTTTAAATTAAGAATAAGAATTTCTTGTAAACAAATGATTCTTCCCAATCATGGCCACGGTCAGCGTGCTCCCCCGAAATCAGGGGCAGTTTTTTGCTTTGCCTCTTTCCCTTCTTCTTCCCCTCCCCTCCCCTCCCCTCCCCTCCCCTCCCCTCCCCTCCCCCTCCCCTCCCCTCCCCTCCCCTCCCCTCCCGGCACTGAGTCCATGCCGCTGAGGGGCAGGAGCTGCGGGGTTGACTCAGAGTAAAGCCTGCACCCCTTCCGGCCCCACCTGCCCCTGGAAAGGCACCGCGGAAACCCCGCTGACCCAGGGTCACGAGGAACAAGCTCATCGCAGTGAAGTGTCCCCAGTGGAGAGAGAGCCTCCAACTCCCCCGGCACGGCCCCGACGCCCCGAAACTGCCAGCCGGTGCCCAGCCTCGTGCCCAGCGCCCCGGCCTCCCTGTGTTTTCACTTCCCAGAAGCCCCTTCTGTTTTTAAAAATATATATTTTATTGGTTTCAGAGAGGAAGGGAGAGGGAGAGAGAAACATCAGTGATGAGAGAGAACCATGGACCGGCTGCCTCCTGCACGCCCCACACTGGGGATGGAGCCCGCACCCCGGGCCTGTGCCCTGACCGGGAAGCGAACCGTGACCCTCCTGGTTCAAGGTCGACGCTCAGCCACTGAGCCCCGCCGGCCGGGCCCAGAAGCCCTTTCTGTGCCCGCGCTCCTCACACTCCAGCCTGCACCTGGCCACCTCCAGTCACCTGCGGGGCCTGGGACACGGGGGGGCTGGTGCTGTGGGTGTGGGGTGCCTGCGGGCAGGCCCGTCTCTGGCACCTGGAGTGACTTCCCGGCTCCACGTCACCTCCATGAGCTGACGGGTCCTGACTGTCCCCTCTGGGCGCAGAGCCGGGAGCACCGATGGGATGAAGCAGAGCAGCCCCCCCCCCAACTCCCCTCCCAGCGGCATGAGCCAGGGGCGCCCGGAAGGCTCCCGCCCGCAGACCTTTGCGTGAGCAGCACGGGGAGCCGGAGGTCACGGCCGTAAAGAACCTGATTGCAATTAGAGGCTCTGCCCGCGGGACCCCGACATGAATCCGCGGGTGTTTCCTGCGAGCGCGGCCCCGCTCAGCTCATCAGCGGGGTTCGCGGCGTCCCCGCCAGAGGCTCCGTGTCCTCGGTCTCCCTCCGGCCTCCCGCCCTCCCGCAGCGGGACCGGGGCCTGCGGGGAACCCTCAGTGCGAGGCCGGGGGACAGGCCGGGAGCCTCCCACCTCGGCGATTCCTAGAGGCCACACCGACACGGGAGCAGAGGCCACAAGGCCCGCTCACCACCAAGCTGCGCACAGACCTTAAAGAGGAGCGGCGCCCCCACGGGAGGAGGCAGAGGAGGGGAACGGCTGCGAGGTCCCTGAGCACCGCGCCGCTGGTCACCCCACACCCCACCCTGCACCCCACACCACGCACCCCACACCCCATACCCCACACCCCACACTGCACCCCGCACCCCTCACCCCATACCCCCCACTGCACCCCCCCACTGCACCCCCCACACCACGCACCCCATACTGGGAGGGGGTCGGCTGGGAATCAGCGTGAAGTCAGGGGCCTGGGCGCCAATGTCTGGGTTCTCAGTTCACACCCAGGTGGGGCAGGGAGGGACCCGCTCCGGGAAGGGTGGTTTGGTCCTCGCAGCCAGGAGAAAGCGCTGCCAAAGGGGAGGGAGGGGAGGGGAGGGGAGAGGAGGAGAGGGGAGGGTGAGGAGAGGGGAGGAGAGGGGAGGGTGGGGAGGGAGGGGCGAGGGTGGGGAGGTAGAGAGGGGAGGAGAGGGGAGGGGAGGGGAGGGAGGCGAGGGTGGGGAGGTAGAGAGGGGAGGAGAGGGGAGGGGAGGGGAGGGAGGGGAGGGTGGGGAGGGAGGGGCGAGGTTGGGGAGGTAGAGAGGGGAGGAGAGGGGAGGGGAGGGGAGGGGAGAGGGTAGGGAGGTAGAGAGGGGAGGGGAGGGGAGGGGAGGGGTGAGGGGAGGGGAGGGGAGGGGAAGAGGCTCAGAGGGGCTCCTTGGGCCTCGCTGCGTTCTCAGGGCCCAGGAAACAGACTTGGGGGCGACCCTCTCCATGAGGTCACTCAGCTGCTATGGCAGCTTCTGCTGCCCCTGCTCCCCTCCCACAGGGGGTGAGTGGCACCGCCTTCCCCTCCATAGGGGGTGAGTGGGCACCGCTGTCAGGAATTAAGACAAAACCAGGTGTCGCCAATGACTTTGATGTCGAACAGGATCACGGCCAGGTTTCCCAGGGCCCGGCCGCCTGCCAATCACCACGGTGCCCAGATGTGATCCCCCGAGGAGGGACCAGAGCAGGGAGGGAGGGGGCCTGGGAGGGGGGAGGAGGCCTGGGAGGAGGGAGGGGGCCTGGAAGGAAGGAGGGGGCCTGGGAGGAGGGAGGGGGCCTGGGAGGAGGGAGGGGGCATCTGGGAGGAGGGAGGGGGCATCTGGGAGGAGGGAGGGGGCCTGGGAGGGGGGAGGGGGCCTGGGAGGAGGGAGGGGGGCCTGGGAGGAGGGAGGGGGCCTGGGGAAGAGGTGGGGGGGCTGGGAGGAGGGAGGGGGCCTGGGGAAGAGGTGGGGGGGCTGGGAGGAGGGAGGGGGCCTGGGGAAGAGGTGGGGGGGCTGGGAGGAGGGAGGGGGCCTGGGGAAGAGGTGGGGGGCCTGGGAGGAGGGAGGGGGCCTGGGGAAGAGGTGGGGGGGGGCTGGGAGGAGGGATCTGGAAGGAGGGAGGGGGTCTGGGAGGAGGGAGGGGACCTGGGAGGAGGGAGGGGGCCTGGGGAAGAGGTGGGGGGCGCTGTGGGAGTGGGGGGCGGCGGGCCTGCACGGACACCGTGCGGCGCTTTACGGAACCGCCTCCCTGCCGCCCCGGGACTCCCTTTCCTCCCTGAAGGCATGGACTCGCAGACCCACCGGCCCCGAGGCTGCAGTTCAATGCCCGCGCCCTCCCCAGTTCACAGCTAAACCAGCTCCCTCGCCCTCCGCCCACCCGACACTCGCCCCTCCTCGCGGCCTAGCGCTCAGGCCGGCCCGCACAGCTCCAACCTCGTCAGCCTGCACCCCTGGCTCCGGGGGCTCCCGCCTTCTGTTCACGGACTCTGACGAACCCCAGCCGGGCACGGACGGCCTGCGACCCCTCGGCGACCCCTCAGCGACCAGCAGGTCCCCTGGGTGAGCACCGCCCGCTCAGCTGCTTCCAGCTCCTCGGCTGGGGGTCCCCGCTGACCCCTCTGACCTCGGCGACCAGGCCCTGCTCTGCTGACCACCTGCGCGGCTAACCCCACCCGGACCCCCGGCCTCGGGCTTGGCTCTGCTCCGCCTCGGTGCCCTCAGCAGAGCCTGCTCTCCCTCCGATGCCCCACCTGTGTCTGACCAGCACTGCCCTGCGGCCCCCTCCCCCTGTGTCTGACCGGCACCACCCTGCGGCTCCCCCACCCCCCTCCCCCTGTGTCTGACCGGCACCACCCTGCGGCTCCCCCCCCCCACCCACCTGTGTCTGACCGGCACCTGCTCTGAGCCCCCGCCCCCGTGTCTGACCGGCAGCTGGGTGGGTGGGGCTGTGCCTGCTCTGGGCTCCCAGCTCCCCTGCCCCTGTCCACCCCACTCCACCCCTCCCTCCGCGCGCCCGCCCCGGGCACCACTCACCCAAACTCCCGGTCCTGAGCCCGGGCGCCCAGGAGGCCGCCGGGCCGGAGGCTGAGGTCACTGCGGGGCGCAGGTGTGAGCTGGGGAGGCAGAGCCCTCTGTCCCGGACTGGGGGGCCCCCCGAGGCGGGCGGGGGCGGGAGCCTGAGCTGGTGCCCACCCTCCCCGCTGGCTCCTGCGCCCGGACCCTGTCCTCCAGCCTCCGGTGTCCGCGTGCCCACGCCTCACGCGCTGCTCGGTCAGGAGCTCAGGTGTCCCCCGCAACCGCCCTTCCCGCCTTTAAACGGCTCAGATGTGGATGGAGACGCCCGCTCCCTTAGCTGCTCTCCGCGGCAAAATGCGGTCGCGTCCACTCCTCCCGGTAAACACGGTCCTCCGGTGTCCGCGGCCGCCCCCTGCTCCCCTCCACGACACTCGGGGCGAGGACTCGCCCACTCTCCTACCGCGACAGCCCGCACATCCACGCACACACCCGCACGCCCCCTTTCACGCACGTCGTGCGCCCTCCGTGGGACAGACCCCCGAGGTGAGGCCTGGCTCCGAGGTCCGGCGTCCGGCCGGGGCGTGGAGGAGAGGGGCCTCGTGCGCTGCGGGTGGAGGGTAACAGGGGCCGCCCTGGAAGGCAGGTCCTCCAGCGGAAAGACAGACTCACAGCCCCAGCCCCCGTGAGGACACCCCCACACAGCCCCCGCTGCAGGCCCCCAGCCCCCGCGAGGACACCCCCACACAGCCCCCGCTGCAGGCCCCCAGCCCCCGCGAGGACACCCACACAGCCCCCGCTGCAGCTCCTGCCCTCAGCCAGCCCAGATGGGCCCCCCTCACCTGGGAGAGGAAGCACGCGCCCCGCGTCCACAGTGCGGGCCTTACACAGCCACGTCCACCGCGCGGAGGGACAGAGGGGCCGTGGTGTGATGTGTTTAGGGGAACACGGCTCAGCCACAGAAAAGAATTCAGCCCGCCGTTTGCGACAACACGGACAGAGCCGAAAGCCATCGCACTGAGTGAGAGACGTCAGAGGCAGACGCACTCCGTGGGCTCTCCCTTACGTGTGCAACCAAAACAAAGCAGACCCCACCAACTCACCGAGGAGGCGCTCGGACCGTGGTGACCGGAGACCGGAGACGGAGGCCGGGGCGTGGGAGAAAGGGAGGGAGGCGGTGAGAAGAGGCCGACTCCCGGCTCGGGGACCGCAGGCCCAGGGCGCCCGCCTGCTGACCACAGCCCTCCCTGCGCGGCGCGGGGACGTTGTTGAGAGTGAGTCCTGAGCTCGCATCACGGGAACATGTTCTCTCCCTCCGTGTCCTGTCCCCGTGTCTCCACGCCCAGGCGGGTGTTCGTGAACTGCTGGGCGATCGTGTCACAAGACGGCCATCAAACCACCCTGCTGCCCGCGTCCCCTCACACGGGAGGCACGCCGTCTTTTCTCGATAAAACGGAGAAAGGGGCTCGTGCTTTGGACGGTAACCGACACTGCAAGGCTGATTCCTGCCAAGGCTGCCCCCCCACGGTCCCCACGCCGTGAGCACCGTCCCCCCGGTCCTGCCCCTATTGGAAATCGTCGCCCTTTTAATCACTGGTTAATCGAATCAATGAACGATGGCGTCTCGTGATCAATGTCATTTGCATCTCCTGTGCGTTGGGGCAACGTTGCCAAAGCTTGACGGGCAACTCCCCTCTGCCCTGCGCTGTGGGTCCATATGGGTCTGGGCTCCTTTTTTCTAAAGGCTCGGTTGCCTCATCCATGAAATGGGCACAAGGGCATCCGTGTCCCGGAAGGCCTGGAGATTCACGGAGCCGATGGGCACAGGGAGCTCCACGAGCCACGGCCCCTGCCGGCCCGGGCGGCAGCTGCAGCACAGTTTTGGGCGGAGGAGGAAAAAGCGTAGGACGAGAGGATGCCCGCGTCAGGGCGGGTTGAAGGCAGGAGCCTGCAGCGGGGGCGGAGAACAGCCGGTGAACATTGGCCTGAGCCTGGAGAACGGCGAGCCGGAGAAACATCGGTGGGGAGTTTGGGGGGGGGGGGTTAAGAACATCGGGGCTCACCCGACAGCAGCCATGGCAATAATGCCCGTGGAGCACCGGTCACGGTCAAGGGCTTTGCCTCCGCAGCCTCCCAGCGAGATGGGACCAACCGTCTATTCCCGAGGCTCAGAGAGGTTGAGTGATTTGCCCCAGGTCACACAGCCTGTGGATGGCCAGCTCGCGCCCCTGCCCCGCCGGGAAAGATGGAACTGACCGGTATCCGAGCGAGCCTCTCCTTGGGTGGAGGGACCCCGGCCACTCGGGGGCACCGTGGAGCCCCAAACCACAGTCTTTTCTTGGTTTCTTTGCTAAGAATTTTAGGGAGAAAATCATTCCGCGTCCACATTTCTATGCCAGCGGAGGTGCGTCTCTCCCTCGCTGATGAGAGCGGGAACGAGCGGCGAGCCGGGGGCAGGGCGGGGGGGGGGGGGGGGGGCCTCGCGCAGGTGTGGGCAACGAGCGAGCGGCGGGGCAGGTGCCGGCAGCCGGCTCCTCGGCTTCCTGTTCCAGAACAAGCGCCGGGGCACTGCTCTCCGCTCACGTGCGTGCGGATGTCCATGCTGAATCCAGCACAAACGTTGTAAATAAACCAGCACCTGCTCTCCCGGCGGGACACGCGTGGCATTTTCAAACGTGAGGGGAGAACGAGACGTGTCCGTGAGGAAGGCCGGAACCTGGAGGCAGCCCCACAGGAACCTCTCCTTCCTGCTCTCGCCCCTCTCCCTCCCCCGGCTCGGCTCCCGGGGTATAAATAATTCACCTCCAGGATGCCGCCTGAGCGGGGACTGCGGGTGGAGTAGAGAGAGGGCCCGTGGGTGTCCCGGCCCGGATTGATTAGCACCCGCTTCCGCCAGCAGCCCCGGGAGCCAGGGCCTCCTGCTCAGGGCAGCCTGGCTTCTGAGACGGGCGGGGGGGGGGCGGGCACCCACAGACACAGGGAGCTGTGCCTTTAAGGCAGACCCCTCCTCTACCGAGGCAGCTGCGGAGGCCGACCGCATCTGTGTTCGGCAGGTGGGCCAGCAGCCTGGAAACCATCTCCCCGTGTGCAGCGTGGTGCGCATGCGCATACATGTATTCGTGTGTGCGTGTGCACATGTATTTGTGTGTGCGCACACATGTATTCGTGCGTGTGTGCATGTGTGTACTAAAGGCGTGGACTCAGTGTCTGCATCAACCACAGCCCAATGAGCCCCCATCCCCGTCAGGAGAAACTGGGTCCAGATTTCTCACTCTCGACCAGGAATGGTGGCTGGCCCTTCCCTCCTCCTGCCCAGGTTCTAGAACATTCTCCGCTCAGGGCGGCTGTCTCCGAGTCAGGCCCCTGCACGTGGCAGGCCCTGGGTGACCAGGTGGGGCGCTGCAGCCCAGGGCAGGAGGGGGACCCTGTCTCTCCTCAGCAGCCCGCTGGCTCTCCTGTCGGGAGCTGCCCGGCCCAGGGTCGGGAGTGTGCGTGTGGCTCAGCCTCCTTCGGGACAGCTAGTGCCACGGAGGGGAACACGTCAGATTGTTTAGCGCCATCCTGGTCCTCCAAGAGAAAGAAGCCCTGGCTGGTGTGGCTCAGTGGACAGAGCGTCGGCCTGTGGACTGAGGGGTCCCGGGTTCGATTCCGGTCAAGGGCACAGGCCCAGGTTGTGGGCTCCATCCCAGCGGGGGGCGTGCAGGAGGCAGCCGATCCACGATTCTCTCTCGTCATGGATGTTTCTCTCTCCCTCCCTCTCCCTTCCTCTCTGACGTCCACACAAATCTATTTAAAGAGGAAAAGTCCTCTCCGGGCCTGTGGGGGTGTGAGGTGCCACTTGTTGTTCTGAATATTGGTCAGCACGGGGGAGCGCCGTGGGTGTATCCTGCCTTCCCTCCCGCACCGTGCCCAGGCCCAGGGCCGGACGGAACCGGGGGCGGGGGGCGGCTCTCGCCAGGCAGCGCTGCAGCCGGTTGAGGGATGCGGAACTCAAACACGTCCGTTCTGCCGTCGCCTGTGAAGGGATAGGACCAAGCCACGAGCATCCACACATCCTTCCCCCAGACACAGCCCCGCGTGCGCCCCGGGAGGCACAGCACCCCACCACGGCATGTTCTTGCCAGAAAACAAACCCTGAATCTGGTCAAGCCTCCAGGTCCAACCTCCAATTCACAGCAAGCCTGGGGGACGGAGGAGCGTGGGGCAGGGCCACAGGATGCAGCGGCAGACCCGGCGGGGCCGCCTCGGCGGACAGAGGACCCCTTTCCTCCGCAGCAATTACATTAAATAACGAAACTGAGTACGCGCCCGGGGGAGGCGGCCAGAGGGGAACGGAGACGAGGAACGCTGGGCCGATCGCTGTGCACGGCCTTTGTTAGTTCCCAGTCCACGTTTTAACCTTTGGCACTCGGATGTCGAGTGTGACTCGACACGGTTAGCATCGGTAGCAGCTCGTATGTCGAATTGTATTGAATGTGTCAATAATTTGAAATATAAAAAAATCCAAATAAATAAGTTTGTATGAAAAGAAACTCCAGTTTTTTATTCTACTGCCCCGCTTTGTAAAATCTGGGGTATTTAAAAAATTAAATTCCGAGTAGAATAAAGGAATCAAGAAAAAAGCAAGCGAGTGCAAAGGGTTAAAACGAGAAGAGAAGGCACAGCTGTGAGGCAATGAACTGGAGTAGATTATACTGTGGATGCGTCCGGGGTGACTGGATAGTGGGTGCTGTTAGGAGGGGGAGTGGGTCCGGGGTGACTGGATAGTGGGTGCTGTTAGGAGGGGGAGTGGGTCCGGGGTGACTGGATAGTGGGTGCTGTTAGGAGGGGGAGTGGGTCCGGGGTGACTGGATAGTGGGTGCTGTTAGGAGGGGGAATGGGTCCGGGGTGACTGGATAGTGGGTGCTGTTAGGAGGGGGAGTGGGTCCGGGGTGACTGGATAGTGGGTGCTGTTAGGAGGGGGAGTGGGTCCGGGGTGACTGGATAGTGGGTGCTGTTAGGAGGGGGAGTGGGTCCGGGGTGACTGGATAGTGGGTGCTGTTAGGAGGGAGTGGGTCCGGGGTGACTGGATAGTGGGTGCTGTTAGGAGGGGGAGTGGGTCCGGGGTGACTGGATAGTGGGTGCTGTTAGGAGGGGGAGTGGGTCCGGGGTGACTGGATAGTGGGTGCTGTTAGGAGGGGGAGTGGGTCCGGGGTGACTGGATAGTGGGTGCTGTTAGGAGGGAGTGGGTCCGGGGTGACTGGATAGTGGGTGCTGTTAGGAGGGGGAGTGGGTCCGGGGTGACTGGATAGTGGGTGCTGTTAGGAGGGGGAGTGGGTCCGGGGTGACTGGATAGTGGGTGCTGTTAGGAGGGAGTGGGTCCGGGGTGACTGGATAGTGGGTGCTGTTAGGAGGGGGAGTGGGTCCGGGGTGACTGGATAGTGGGTGCTGTTAGGAGGGGGAGTGGGTCCGGGGTGACTGGATAGTGGGTGCTGTTAGGAGGGGGAGTGGGTCCGGGGTGACTGGATAGTGGGTGCTGTTAGAAGGGGGAGTGGGTCCGGGGTGACTGGATAGTGGGTGCTGTTAGGAGGGGGAGTGGGTCCGGGGTGACTGGATAGTGGGTGCTGTTAGGAGGGGGAGTGGGTCCGGGGTGACTGGATAGTGGGTGCTGTTAGGAGGGGGAGTGGGTCCGGGGTGACTGGATAGTGGGTGCTGTTAGGAGGGGGAATGGGTCCGGGGTGACTGGATAGTGGGTGCTGTTAGGAGGAGGGGGAGTGGGTCCGGGGTGACTGGATAGTGGGTGCTGTTAGGAGGGGGAGTGGGTCCGGGGTGACTGGATAGTGGGTGCTGTTAGGAGGGGGAGTGGGTCCGGGGTGACTGGATAGTGGGTGCTGTTAGGAGGGAGTGGGTCCGGGGTGACTGGATAGTGGGTGCTGTTAGGAGGGGGAGTGGGTCCGGGGTGACTGGATAGTGGGTGCTGTTAGGAGGGGGAGTGGGTCCGGGGTGACTGGATAGTGGGTGCTGTTAGGAGGAGGAGGGAGTGGGTCCGGGGTGACTGGATAGTGGGTGCTGTTAGGAGGGGGAGTGGGTCCGGGGTGACTGGATAGTGGGTGCTGTTAGGAGGGGGAGTGGGTCCGGGGTGACTGGATAGTGGGTGCTGTTAGGGGGGAGTGGGTCCGGGGTGACTGGATAGTGGGTGCTGTTAGGAGGTGGGAATGGGTCCGGGGTGACTGGATAGTGGGTGCTGTTAGGAGGTGGGAATGGGTCCGGGGTGACTGGATAGTGGGTGCTGTTAGGAGGTGGGGAGTGGGTCCGGGGTGACTGGATAGTGGGTGCTGTTAGGAGGAGGGGGAGTGGGTCCGGGGTGACTGGATAGTGGGTGCTGTTAGGAGGGGGAGTGGGTCCGGGGTGACTGGATAGTGGGTGCTGTTAGGAGGAGGAGGGAGTGGGTCCGGGGTGACTGGATAGTGGGTGCTGTTAGGAGGGGGAATGGGTCCGGGGTGACTGGATAGTGGGTGCTGTTAGGAGGGGGAGTGGGTCCGGGGTGACTGGATAGTGGGTGCTGTTAGGAGGGGGGAGTGGGTCCGGGGTGACTGGATAGTGGGTGCTGTTAGGAGGGGGAATGGGTCCGGGGTGACTGGATAGTGGGTGCTGTTAGGAGGGGGAATGGGTCCGGGGTGACTGGATAGTGGGTGCTGTTAGGAGGGGGGAGTGGGTCCGGGGTGACTGGATAGTGGGTGCTGTTAGGAGGGGGAATGGGTCCGGGGTGACTGGATAGTGGGTGCTGTTAGGAGGGGGAGTGGGTCCGGGGTGACTGGATAGTGGGTGCTGTTAGGAGGGAATCGGTCCGGAGTGACTGGATAGTGGGTGCTGTTAGGAGGGGGGAGTGGGTCCGGGGTGACTGGATAGTGGGTGCTGTTAGGAGGGGGGAGTGGGTCCGGGGTGACTGGATAGTGGGTGCTGTTAGGAGGGGGGAGTGGGTCCGGGGTGACTGGATAGTGGGTACTGTTAAGGGGGGAATGGGTCCGGGGTGACTGGATAGTGGGTGCTGTTAGGAGGGGGAGTGGGTCCGGGGTGACTGGATAGTGGGTGCTGTTAGGAGGGGGGAGTGGGTCCGGGGTGACTGGATAGTGGGTGCTGTTAGGAGGGGGAGTGGGTCCGGGGTGACTGGATAGTGGGTGCTGTTAAGGGGGGAATGGATCCGGGGTGACTGGATAGTGGGTGCTGTTAGGAGGGGGGAGTGGGTCCGGGGTGACTGGATAGTGGGTGCTGTTAGGAGGGGGGAGTGGGTCCGGGGTGACTGGATAGTGGGTGCTGTTAGGAGGGGGAGTGGGTCCGGGGTGACTGGATAGTGGGTGCTGTTAGGAGGGGGAGTGGGTCCGGGGTGACTGGATAGTGGGTGCTGTTAGGAGGTGGGAATGGGTCCGGGGTGACTGGATAGTGGGTGCTGTTAGGAGGTGGGAATGGGTCCGGGGTGACTGGATAGTGGGTGCTGTTAGGAGGAGGGAATGGGTCCGGGGTGACTGGATAGTGGGTGCTGTTAGGAGGTGGGGAGTGGGTCCGGGGTGACTGGATAGTGGGTGCTGTTAGGAGGTGGGGAGTGGGTCCGGGGTGACTGGATAGTGGGTGCTGTTAGGAGGGGGAGTGGGTCCGGGGTGACTGGATAGTGGGTGCTGTTAGGAGGGGGAGTGGGTCCGGGGTGACTGGATAGTGGGTGCTGTTAGGAGGGGGAGTGGGTCCGGGGTGACTGGATAGTGGGTGCTGTTAGGAGGGGGAGTGGGTCCGGGGTGACTGGATAGTGGGTGCTGTTAGGAGGGGGAGTGGGTCCGGGGTGACTGGATAGTGGGTGCTGTTAGGAGGGAGTGGGTCCGGGGTGACTGGATAGTGGGTGCTGTTAGGAGGTGGGGAGTGGGTCCGGGGTGACTGGATAGTGGGTGCTGTTAGGAGGGGGAGTGGGTCCGGGGTGACTGGATAGTAGGTGCTGTTAGGAGGGAGTGGGTCCGGGGTGACTGGATAGTGGGTGCTGTTAGGAGGGGGAATGCGTCCGGGGTGACTGGATAGTGGGTGCTGTTAGGAGGGGGAGTGGGTCCGGGGTGACTGGATAGTGGGTGCTGTTAGGAGGGGGAGTGGGTCCGGGGTGACTGGATAGTGGGTGCTGTTAGGAGGGAGTGGGTCCGGGGTGACTGGATAGTGGGTGCTGTTAGGAGGGGGGAGTGGGTCCGGGGTGACTGGATAGTGGGTGCTGTTAGGAGGGGGAGTGGGTCCGGGGTGACTGGATAGTGGGTGCTGTTAGGAGGGAGTGGGTCCGGGGTGACTGGATAGTGGGTGCTGTTAGGAGGGGAAGTGGGTCCGGGGTGACTGGATAGTGGGTGCTGTTAGGAGGGGGAATGGGTCCGGGGTGACTGGATAGTGGGTGCTTTAGGAGGAGGGAGTGGGTCCGGGGTGACTGGATAGTGGGTGCTGTTAGGAGGGGGAATGGGTCCGGGGTGACTGGATAGTGGGTGCTGTTAGGAGGGGGAGTGGGTCCGGGGTGACTGGATAGTGGGTGCTGTTAGGAGGGGGAGTGGGTCCGGGGTGACTGGATAGTGGGTGCTGTTAGGAGGGGGAGTGGGTCCGGGGTGACTGGATAGTGGGTGCTGTTAGGAGGGGGAGTGGGTCCGGGGTGACTGGATAGTGGGTGCTGTTAGGAGGGGGAGTGGGTCCGGGGTGACTGGATAGTGGGTGCTGTTAGGAGGGGGAGTGGGTCCGGGGTGACTGGATAGTGGGTGCTGTTAGGAGGGGGAGTGGGTCCGGGGTGACTGGATAGTGGGTGCTGTTAGGAGGGGGAGTGGGTCCGGGGTGACTGGATAGTGGGTGCTGTTAGGAGGGAATGGGTCCGGGGTGACTGGATAGTGGGTGCTGTTAGGAGGGGGAGTGGGTCCGGGGTGACTGGATAGTGGGTGCTGTTAGGAGGGAATGGGTCCGGGGTGACTGGATAGTGGGTGCTGTTAGGAGGGGGAGTGGGTCCGGGGTGACTGGATAGTGGGTGCTGTTAGGAGGGGGAGTGGGTCCGGGGTGACTGGATAGTGGGTGCTGTTTGGAGGGGGAGTGGGTCCGGGGTGACTGGATAGTGGGTGCTGTTAGGAGGGGGAGTGGGTCCGGGGTGACTGGATAGTGGGTGCTGTTAGGAGGAGGGAGTGGGTCCGGGGTGACTGGATAGTGGGTGCTGTTTGGAGGGGGAGTGGGTCCGGGGTGACTGGATAGTGGGTGCTGTTAGGAGGGGGAGTGGGTCCGGGGTGACTGGATAGTGGGTTCTGTTAGGAGGGGGAGTGGGTCCGGGGTGACTGGATAGTGGGTGCTGTTAGGAGGGGGAGTGGGTCCGGGGTGACTGGATAGTGGGTGCTGTTAGGAGGGGGAATGGGTCCGGGGTGACTGGATAGTGGGTGCTGTTAGGAGGGGGAGTGGGTCCGGGGTGACTGGATAGTGGGTGCTGTTAGGAGGGGGAGTGGGTCCGGGGTGACTGGATAGTGGGTGCTGTTAGGAGGGGGAGTGGGTCCGGGGTGACTGGATAGTGGGTGCTGTTAGGAGGGAGTGGGTCCGAGGTGACTGGATAGTGGGTGCTGTTAGGAGGGGGAGTGGGTCCGGGGTGACTGGATAGTGGGTGCTGTTAGGAGGGGGAGTGGGTCCGGGGTGACTGGATAGTGGGTGCTGTTAGGAGGAGGAGGGAGTGGGTCCGGGGTGACTGGATAGTGGGTGCTGTTAGGAGGGGGAGTGGGTCCGGGGTGACTGGATAGTGGGTGCTGTTAGGAGGGGGAGTGGGTCCGGGGTGACTGGATAGTGGGTGCTGTTAGGGGGGAGTGGGTCCGGGGTGACTGGATAGTGGGTGCTGTTAGGAGGGGGAATGGGTCCGGGGTGACTGGATAGTGGGTGCTGTTAGGAGGGGGAGTGGGTCCGGGGTGACTGGATAGTGGGTGCTGTTAGGAGGGGGAGTGGGTCCGGGGTGACTGAATAGTGGGTGCTGTTAGGGGGGAGTGGGCCCGGGGTGACTGGATAGTGGGTGCTGTTAGGAGGGGGAGTGGGTCCGGGGTGACTGGATAGTGGGTGCTGTTAGGAGGGGGAATGGGTCCGGGGTGACTGGATAGTGGGTGCTGTTAGGAGGGGGAGTGGGTCCGGGGTGACTGGATAGTGGGTGCTGTTAGAAGGGGGAGTGGGTCCGGGGTGACTGGATAGTGGGTGCTGTTAGGAGGTGGGGAGTGGGTCCGGGGTGACTGGATAGTGGGTGCTGTTAGAAGGGGGAGTGGGTCCGGGGTGACTGGATAGTGGGTGCTGTTAGGGGGGAGTGGGTCCGGGGTGACTGGATAGTGGGTGCTGTTAGGAGGGGGAGTGGGTCCGGGGTGACTGGATAGTGGGTGCTGTTAGGAGGGGGAATGGGTCCGGGGTGACTGGATAGTGGGTGCTGTTAGGAGGGGGAGTGGGTCCGGGGTGACTGGATAGTGGGTGCTGTTAGGAGGGGGAATGGGTCCGGGGTGACTGGATAGTGGGTGCTGTTAGGAGGTGGGGAGTGGGTCCGGGGTGACTGGATAGTGGGTGCTGTTAGGAGGTGGGGAGTGGGTCCGGGGTGACTGGATAGTGGGTGCTGTTAGGAGGAGGGAGTGGGTCCGGGGTGACTGGTTAGTGGGTGCTGTTAGGAGGTGGGGCCTGTTCTGAGCTGTGATAACCAAGCTGTGCCTATGTAATTATACACGGTTGCAGCACCAACTTGGTAGCAGTGGGCAGAGGGAAGCCGCCGACCCCCCCCCCCGACCCACGGAGAAGCTGCAGCTGGACATGGAGCCTCCCCGGTCGGACCCAGGAGGAGCGGCTCCGCCTCCCACTTTCTAGAACGCGCTGAAGCAGCTGGGGCTGTAGCTATGGCTGCCCCCCCCCCTTTATTTATTTGTTTGCATCCATTCCAGAAAAATAAGATTGTGGGCCACATTTGTTGTTTCACAAAGTAAATTTTTTAAATAAATGATTGGGTGGCAGCACCTGCATCTACACTCACCAGGCCCGTTTCCTCGCAGCAAAGCACGGGGCGTGGATGAAACCAGCGAATTGAAACAGGCACCAGCCCGGCGGAAGCTCCCGGGCTCAGGCGGGCCTGGAGGTAGTGGGCATCCGTCCCAGATCGCCGCACAAGCGAGTCTGGTCCCTCGCTGGGGGTCGGCCTTGCCTTCGATGTGTAAAAGGCACAGGTGGAGCTGTGGTCAGAGCCCTGGGGACAGAAGGTAGGAAGTGGGCCCGGGGCTGGGGGAGGGTGGGGGAGGCTTTACTGGGGACAGAGTTTCCGGAAGATGAAGAAGCTGGGGAGATGGATGGCGGTCACTGAATGCCACTGAGCTGCACACTTGAAATGATGGAGGGGTGAGGTTGGTGCCTCGCGCATGAAGTTTCACTGCGAGGAGGGTGTGGCGTGGGTACCAGTGCAGGGGGTGCCATCTCTGGTGACCGTCTCGCGGGGACGATGAGAATGAAACGGCGAGAATAGAAAGACCCCAGAACAGGGCCCTGGGCAGAGCCATCCTCCGTGAACGGTGGCTGTGCTTGCTGTTATGGGAATTCCCTCGGGGTCTGGTTTGAGGCCAGCCCCGCAAATGCAGCCCCGGGTGTAGTTCTCCTGGAGACCAGCAGAGGGCGCCAGCTCCCGCCAGGTGCAGATGGGGGAGGGAATGCACAGGGTAAGGGCAGCATTTTCTTCCGTCCTGTCTCCTCGGTGCTCGTATAGCTCTTCTGGGCATCACCATCTCCTCCAACCGAGAGGGCGTACACGCTTCCTTTTACCCCAAAAGCAGCTATTTCTCTTCCTGTGCGAGGGAGGCTGCTGTAAGAAAACCCCACAGACGGGTCCTTACAAACAACTAGTGACCCCGTGCACGGATTCGTAATTAGAAGGTGGCCGGCGGGGCGGGACTGGGCGAGAAGGGCCGGACACGCCCTGGAGCCAACCTCTCGCAGTCCCTCCCCAGCGTCTGTGGGGTGAGGGGGGTCCCTCCAGCAGGTGGGGTCCCTCGGCCTGGCCTGCGGGGATCCGGCCGAAACCGGCTCTCCAACATCCCCCGAGGGTCCCGGAGTGCGAGAGGGCAGTCTGCAAAGTTGCTGTCGTACAGGGTGTGGAAGGCAAACACAAGTGTGCAGTAAACCAGATTTGGGGCGACAGTGCCCCAGCCACAACATAACCCACGGCCGAAGGTGGAATCGCGGGTTCCCCTGAGGAATTGGGCTCCCTCCTCTCTGGTTTGGGGTGCGTCACCCGAGAACCACCGCTGCCAAGTCACTGCAGCTCGGCAGCTCCTGCGTTGAGCATCTGCCCCCTGGTGGTCAGTGCGCGTCATAGCGACCAGTTGGATGATTGGTCACTTAGCATATTAGCCTTTTATATATATAGACTAGAGGCCCAATGCACAAAATTCGTGCAAGAGTAGGCCTTCCTTCCCCCTGCTGCCGGCACCGGCTTCCCTCTGACACGGGGACCCGGGCTTCCCTCCAGCTGCCGGCAGGCACCCAGGATCGGGGCTTCCCTCGCAGCCCTGGCTTCGTCCGGAAGGTCATCCAGAAGGACATCTGGTCTAATTAGCATATTATGCTTTTATTGTTATAGACGGGCACTTCCTTCTCACAGTTCCGGAGGCGGGGTGCCCACGGCCAGCAGGTTGGGGTCCGGTGAGGTGCGTTTCTGGGTTCACACTGGTGTCTTCTTGCCGTGCCCCCACATGGCAGACGGGCCAGGGACCTGGGGGGCCATCTAGAAGGATGCAGATCCCATTCACGAGGGCCCCACCCCATGGCTCAGTGAGCAGCCAGAGGCCCCACCTCCGAACCACCACATTGGGGAGTAGGGTCTCAACAGGTAATCTGGGGGACACAGACTTTCTGTCCGTAACAGAGCCCATCTCTGTGTCTGGGTTCCCTTTCCGGCTGTTCCTTCAGACTCAGTGGATCCGAGAGTTCTTCCCTCCGGCTCTCCTCCAGGGCGGCCGCCGTGTCGTCCAGACTGGAGCATCTCAGAGACGTGCTTCTCACATTGTGATGGGCTTGGGATCCCCCGAGAGGTCACCTGACAGATCCCTGAGAGGTCACCTCACAGATCCCTGAGAGGTCACCTCACAGATCCCCTGAGAGATCCCCTGAGAGGTCCCCTGACAGGTCATCTGAAGACACAGGTAAGACGACTAACTCAGAAGGTACGGGTTTCTAGCAATTTCCAGCTGATGCCAAGGTTGCTGGCCTTGGGATCACACTCACCTCAGAGAGGACGCCCGGGAGATCTCTGGCCACGGCCCCAGAAACCTTGCGTGGAGGGGAAGAGACAGTCGTGGCTCTTGCCCAGCCACCCCCAGGGCCTGGTGCGAACATTTCCCCGTGCAGCTGCCGGGAACCCTCCCTGGCCAGGGGAGCTCCTGAGCGCGGTTCATGGCGAGGGGACTACTACCGGGTCAGTGCGAGGGGGCTGCAGCCGGGTAAGGGCGAGGGGGCTGTAACCGGGTCAGGGTGAGGGGGCTGTAACCGGTTCATGGCGAGGGGGCTGTAACCGGGTCAGGGCGAGGGGGCTGCAGCCGGGTCAGGGCGAGGGGGCTGCAGCCGGGTCAGGGCGAGGGGGCTGTAACCGGGTCAGGGCGAGGGGGCTGTAACCAGTTCATGGAGAGGGGGCTGTAACCAGTTCACGGTGAGGGGACTGTAACCGGTTCAGGGCGAGGGGGCTGTAACCGGTTCAGGGCGAGGGGGCTGTAACCGGGTCAGGGTGAGGGGGCTGTAACCGGTTCATGGTGAGGGGGCTGTAACCGGGTCAGGGTGAGGGGGCTGTAACCGGTTCAGGGCGAGGGGGCTGTAACCGGGTCAGGGCGAGGGGGCTGTAACCGGGTCAGGGCGAGGGGGCTGTAACCGGGTCAGGGCGAGGGGGCTGCAGCCGGCAGCGGTGTTTGGGAAGCCGCTCAGGAGCAGGCAGGACCAATTAGGAGCTCCTCGCAGATCCCTCTCCCCCTGAGCTGCCTGGGGCGTCAATAAAGCCCCGGGGAGTGCCGGGGGCAGCAGAAAGTTCCGGAGGCTCCCACAGGCCTCTCTGCTTTCTCCTCTGTGTCATGTGTCCTCCTGACAAGGGAACAAAGTGTGACTTGCCCTCCCCCAGCCCAGCCCCGGAATCCACCCGTGACTCCCTTGGCACACGCGTGCCTTGCTCCCCGGGTGAGGGATGTGCTGGGGGGGAGGGGAGAGGCACGCGCGCCCGTGAGCGAAGCCAAGGCCGCGTGGGGCCCCCAGTGCCGTGCGTCTCAGCCTGCTGCCCCTCTCAGCTCACTCGCTCCCCAGCTCTTGTAAGAAACCTCTGGAAGCCCAACGGCCTGGCTCAGGGCTTGAGCGTCGACCGATGAGCCAGGAGGTCAGGGTTCGATTCCCGGTCAGGGCACAGGCCTGGGTTGCAGGCCCGACCCCCAGTGTGGGGCGTGCAGGAGGCAGCCGATCCATGATTCTCTCTATCATGGATGTTTCTATCTCTTTCCCTCCATTCCTCTCTCTGAAAATCAATAAAAATATTTTTAGAAAAAAGTATTTAAAATTGCAGCAGTGTGCTTCTTTTTTCTAAAAAAAAAAGAGGAACCTCAGGAATTCACTGAAACCCTCGGCTGTCACTGGAGGATCAGGCCACGGGCGCCCTCTGCCCCGCCCCCTGCCCCGGGGGAATCCCGGTCACGGCCACGCAGGGCGGCCGCCAGGGGAGCCGCCGGGCAATCAGACAGCCCTGCTGCCCAGAGCCAGTTCCCGGGCAAAGGGCTACACTCCCAGGGCGGTGCGCAAACACCAGGCATGGCACCCTCTATTGTCCCTCCCAACGGGCCGGTTCCGTGTCCGCGCGTCCGCGCCCTCAGCATTCTGCGTCCCGAATGCTGACCTCCTGCGCTCTCTCTTCTCCGGTGTCCGTGTCCGTGTCGCACCCCGAGGGCATGGCAGCGTGCGCGCCCAGAAGTTTCCCATGTTTCGCATCCTCTCTCCGGTGAGTTGTCTCCGGGGACTCTAATAACGACTGTGTTTCATGGGGACCCTGCCCCTCCTCCACCCCCCCTGCTGAGAGCCTGGCCGACTCACGGTGTGCCCGGGGCCATCGCTCTCAGCCCGGCAGCCAGGGAGCCGCTGGGAGTGGCCGTGGGCGCCTGGCTCTCAGGGGCCACCCCCCCTCCCCCCTCCTCCAGCCTCTTCCCTCTGGCTGGCACCCGGCTCCACCCCGAGCAGGAAGGATGGATGGAGGTGAGAGCGACAGGGACAGGCCTCGGGGGGGAGGGGCGGGCCGTGGGGCACCAGGAAGGTGCGCCAGGCCCCTCCCTCCTGGGCCGTCCTGAGCGATGCCAGGGCAGCTGGGCTGGCGATCCGGGCCCAGGCCACTAAGGAGGGTCTGACCCCCTGACCCCACCCCTCAGGCCACAGCCAGGCGGAGGGCCCCACTGGCCACAAAGCCAGGTATGTCCCAGGCAGCTGGGGACCCGGGGTGGGGCGGCCTCACCGGGAAGAACCCCCGAAAACCTTGCTCATGAGAGTTGTTCACAGAGCGAGCCCTGGAGCCCCACAAAGCAGCCGTGACGGCCGGGTGGGGCCGGTGCTCCGGCTCCCTGCTGTCCGGCCTGGACGGCTCAGGTGTGTGTTTGGGGGGGCGGCGGGGGGGGGGGGGAAGAGGCGGGGCAGAAGCCCGAGCCAGGCGCCGAGGTCAGATCTGGTGAAAGCAGCGGGTGACCTCGCAGGGACGTGGAGATGGGCCATGGTTGCTGAGTCACTGTCCCCACAGATGCGCTGAGCTCCTTCCCGGCCCCGCGGCTGCCGCCTGGTGTGGAGACAGGGCCTTCGCCGGCGATCGAGTTAAGGTGCGCTCCTTCGGGGTGTCCTTGTCAGAGGGGACTCGGGGCTCAGCGACACCTCGGGGAAGGGCATGTGAAGAGCGGGGAGGGCGCTGTGTGAGGACTGGGGCGCTGCTGCAACGGGACGGTCTGGGGCCACCAGGAGCCGGGGAGGCAGAGGGGAGGCCCCCCAGCTCCCGGGGTTCCGACTGCTGGTCTCCAGGCCGAGGTGACCCATGCCTGTGCTAAGCCACCGGCTCTGGTGCTTTGTCCCGGATGCCGAGGGAAACAGGGCGGGGGTTTGTCTGGCTAAGGGGGTGAGAAGGCCGCGCCCAGTGGTCCTGGGGTCAGGCCAGACCATTAAAAACCACAAAACCACCACTTAGCAAAGTGCTGGGCACGGGCACAGCTGGGCCTGGCTGCGTCCTCCCCCACGGCCCCGGGCCTTCTCCAACCTGCTAATCATTAGCTTGACCTTGGGGGTCACACTGCAACAGTCCCCCCTTATCCTCGGGGGACTCGCTCCAGGACCCCAGGGGAAGTCTGAAACCACGCTGACACCCAGCCCAGCCTGTGGACACGGTTTCTCTGACACAGGCCGCGGGTCACGTGTAGTTCCTGCATCAGGCGCAGGAAGAGGCTAACAACGGGGACTTCTGGCTTCTCTTTGTCGTCTCCTATCGTCCGCGTCACTGCGCGGGCGCTTTGGGGCCATGATCCAGTGAAGTCGGGGTGACCGGGCACAAGCTCTGCGATACCCCAGCCGTCGGCCTGGTATCCAGTGGCCGCTCAGCGCCCGCCCGCGGCGGCGAGTGTGGGCGTGGGACGCTGGGCAAAGGGCTGATTCACATCCGGGCGGGTGGAGCTGGACAACTCGAGAGTTCATCACACGACTCAGCACAGCTCGAAATGGAAAACGTATGGATTGTTTCTTTCCAGAATTTTCCATTTCATGTTCTTGGGCCATGGATAACGAAACCACGGCTAAGGGGATCAGCTGCCATTTTACTTTGCTGGCTGGGACAGGGCGGGGGGCCGGAGCCTCAGAGACCCTGCTGCAAATGGATGGGCATTAAAAAAAATACATGTTTTTATTGATTTCAGAGAGGAAGGGAAGGGGGGAGAAACAACAATGATGTGATGGAATCATTGATTGCCTGCCTCCTGCACGCCCCCACACTGGGGATGGAGCCCACAACCCGGGCCTGTGCCCTGACCGGGAATCGAACCTGACCTCCTGGTTCATAGGTCGACGCTCAACCACGGAGCCACGCCATCCGGCCTAAAGGGATGTAAATTCTAAAATGCAATTTAGATGTTTGAGGCAAGAGCCCTGGAGAGCTCACCTGGTTCTCGCTCCCTCTCTCCCTCCCCCTCAGCCCCGGGGTACACAGGTGGGCGCCGGGGACGGCCCCTCTGCGCAGGCACCTGGCTGTGGCCGGCAGCCCAGCTCATGAGCAAAGGCCAGCGGGTCTGCATCCTCTCCCCTCTGATCAAACGCAGGTCCCTTTGTACATGACCCGTCCGCCCTCTCTCATCTCTGCCCGGCCTCCCGGGCCTCGTCGTCCCCCGCCTTCCTAATCGACCCGACCTGCCGGCCGGCGGCTCCGGTGCGCCCTTGCCGCATGCTAATTAAACGTTTCAAGCGGTGGTTATCCATGGTTAAGCGAAGGTACAATTTTAATGATTTAATTAGCAGCTCAACGGAAAGGAAAGTCATGATGAAGGCAGGCGCTGCAATCGTCCTGGGCTTTGGGCGGTTCCTGCGGCGGCGGGAGGCTGTGGCCCGAACCGTCTCCGCCGGAGCTCGCCCGCCCGCCCGCCCGGAGGGGGGCTGTGTCCGCAGGGCCTGCGCATCCCTGTCCAAGGGGCCCCCAGGCGAGGGGCCGGGCACCTGGAAAGGGAGCGCCCACCCCTGGGGCCAGGGGCGCCTTGTGGGGGAAGGAAGCCCAGGTCCTTTTCCAGAGGGTGATGGGGACCCGCCGCCTGTGCTCCAGCGCCGTCCTCCCGCCGCTCTTGGTCCGGGAAACGGCGCCTTCAGCCGCTCAGGCCGGGGTTTGCGCTGCGTTGGGGAAGGTGGGGTTCACGTGGGAAAGTTAAAGCCTCTGGGAGGTTCTTGGTGTTTCCGCTTTGGAGGCTCCCGTCTTTGAAATGGCAGGTTTTCTTCACGCACAGAGCCAGCCGGGGCCATCAGAGGCCAGTCTTCTCCGGGCCCAGCCGTGCCCTATGCGCCTGCCCCACCCCCCACTGCGACCCCCCCGGCCCCCCCCCGCCCCCCCGGCCCCCACCCTGCCCCAGCCCCCACCACCCCGGCCCCCACCGCGCCCCCCCACTGCCCCAGCCCCCACCGCGCCCCCCCACCACCCCGGCCCCCACTGCCCCGGCTCCCACCCCCCGGCCCCCCCTGCCCCAGCCCCCACCGCGCCCCCCCACCGCCCCCCGGCTCCCACCGCCCGGGCCCCCACCGCCCTGGCTCCCACCACGGGGCCTTTCTGCTCCGTTTCCCGCCTCCACCACATCCAGATCCCCGAACGCCCTCAGTGCTCATGCAGCAGGAAGCAGCGTGGCCTGAAAAGCCAGCAGACGGTGTCCCCCCCCCCCCGCCCCCGGCCCTGGAGGGGGCGCGGTGCTGTGTGTGCCCAGCGGCTTCCAGAATTGGCTCTGGAAGCAGAGCCCCTGGTGCCCGCTCCTGGCAGGACTAGACCGGGGCCGGGAGGCGCTCCTGTCCTCCCTCGGGGAGACCCCGCCCGCAGAGAGGGGCTCCGGGCCCCCCTGCCGAGCTGAAGGCCCCGGCCCGCGTCACCCGCCCGAGGAGGCGGGGCCTGCACAGCCCTCCCACCAGGAGGGTCTGGGGAGAGCGAGTGGATGGGAACGCGCTCTCCCACGGGCTCCCGCCCTCCCGTCGATGGGCACGGCTCGTCCTCCTGTGCTGGCGCCGTGACAGCTGGGGCCTCGCTGGGTGGAGGGCCGTCCCTGCGGGGCGACTGGGTCCTGAGAGAGAACCACACCTCTCCGATGCGAGCCCCCCTCAACCAGAGCCACCCCCCCCCCTCTGTGGGCTCACTCTGGGCCTCTGTCCCCTCCCGTCTCACCCGGGCCGAGTCCCAGACAGCGAGGGACGGCGCTGCGCCCGCTCACCTGCCTCGCCTGTTCCTTCCACGGCGACCGCAGTAACGTCTGTGCCAGGACCCGGCCCCGCTGGTTCTAGGGCGCTGTGCGTGTGGCACAGACTTCCTCCTGCACCCGGGCACCTCCATGTCGGCGTGACTTACCTGCTTCACGCCCGGGTGCCCTGAGGGCTCGGCACCTGCGCCCGGTTCCCTGGGGCCCCCGAGCCCGGAGCCCAGGAGCGCGAGGATTCATGGCCCCTCCCACCCGAGGCCTGAACCATCACCAACATATACACGTATGTACGTTGATAAATTACATAGAATATAGACATAATCTGTACATAAAACATAGTATAAACATGTGTAAGTATCTCACCCACCCCCGGGAGGGGAACTGAGGCACGCGACTCCCCGAGACCGGCGGCTCCGCTGCAGCTGCCCCCGGTGGTCGGCATGGTAACGCGTCCTCTCCTGCGTTAAATCGTTCCTCTCCTGCCTCACTTCTCCCCCCGACGCACACGCACCCGGGACCACCCCCCGATGAAGGGCCTGCACCGTGTCCTCGCCGCAGGGTCCGCCCCAGGACACGCCCAGCTGAGGCAGAATGATCGCGTGGACACGGGTCACCCGGACGCTCCTCCCGTCACCCTCCGATGGCAGCGTGCACCCCAGCGGGCTGGACAGAGATGCCGAGACCGGCCCGTGTCCTCCTGCATCTCAGGACCCAGAGCCTGAGACCGGGCCATTCAGATCCTCTTTGGAATTTCAAATGGAGAAAACGGGCATGGATTTGCCAGTTGGTGGTGAGCTTGCTGAGCTGTGTTCACGGTGGAGTTACTGCTGGGGCCTCTGGACTCTCTCCGGCTGAGTCCCCTCTGAGCACTGTCACCGGGGCCCGGGTTCGACGGCCTGCCACCACGAACGCCGAGCCGGTGAGGCAAGAGCTGCTGACAGAAGGAAAGAGGTTTATTCGAGTGCCGGCCCCTCGAGGGGATGGGGACTCTTTTAAAATATATATATTTTTATTGATTTCAGAGAGGAAGGGAGAGGGAGAGAGAGAGAAACATCCACGATGAGAGAGAATCATTGATGGGCTGCCTCCTGCACGCCCCCACTGGGGATCAAGCCCACAACCCGGGCATGTGCCCTTGATCGGAATTGAACCTGGGACCCTTCAGTCCGCAGGCCGACGCTCTATCCACTGAGCCACACTGGCTGGGGCTGATGGGGGCCTCTTGCCCAAAGCCCAGCCCCCACCTCGGTGCAGGCAGAGGTTCCTAGAAGGAGGGAGAGGAAAGCAGAACAAGACCAAGGAGGGGCGGGGGGAGAGCTTTCTGCCTGCAGGCCAGCACCGTCCACTCCAATAAGCACCTGGAAACTGGTCCAGCGGCGCCCGGTGTGCGGCATCCTGGTTCCAGGGCTGAAGGTCAGCAGATCTCTCGGAACAGCGATGACTGAGCGCCGGAGTCTGCATCTCCTGAAGCCAGTTCCCAGGATCCTCACACAAACGTGCTGTCGTCTACAGGCTGCACCTTAGTCAGAGGCAGCATCTACACCAACAGCGTCACCAGGACGCGGGAGGCTGTGAAGCCCGGCCCCACTCCTCCCCCTCCCTTCCCCTCCCCCTCCTCTCCCTCTTCCCCTCCCCTCCCCCTCCCCCTCCTCTCCCTCTTCCCCTCCCCTCCCCCTCTCTCTCCCCCTCCCTCTCCCCTCTCCCTCTGCAGGTGCAGGAAGGACAGGCCATGTGAGGGACAGCAAGGAGGTGGCCGTCTGTGAACCAGAAGGAGCCTGTCGCCAGGAACCAGCCCGACAGCACCTTGAACTTGGGCGTCCGGCCCCCGGCTGTGAGAAGATGCGCGTCTGTGGTGTGTTGCTATGGAGGCCCGAGCTGACCCTCCACCTGCTGGGAAGGCGGGTGGGCTCGCTGGTCTCTGGTGTGTGGCTGACCCCTGTACTGCACGGCGGTGAAGCTTTGTTGAGCGCAGACTGAGCTTGGATCCAGCCCCGCAGGGAACGTGGAGGAGGCTCTGAGCTTCTCCGTGTCGGGCACCCGGGAACCATGAGCGCATTCTTGGCCGGTGGCGGCCGCTGCTCTTCCCGACTGCTTCCTGTGGCCGATTCCGTCTCCGTGTTCCCCGGGCAGCGGCGAGTCTCTGGCTGATGCATTTCTAGTTCTGAGCCACCAGATGCGAGCAGTTGCCTTCTTACTGAGCTGCCGGCTATGGAACAGGGGTGCCCTGGCCTGGGCGGGTCCCCAGCCCCGCCGGGTCCGGGAGGTGCCCACCTCATTCGGAGCGGGCAGTGCCACGGCGGGGGCGTGGAGATGGCAAAGAGGCGCAGCCCGCTCTGCCCAGCGCGGCTGCTCACCGGCGTGGACTTCTTGAGCTTGGTGCCAACCTGAGATGCGTGCCGTATGCCCACCGATCTCCGAGACCAGGACTCCAGACGCGGGCGCGGGCACGGGCACGGGCGGGGGCTGTGATCACCGCCCACACACACAGCGCCCGCGTCGGAGCGCAGGAGGCCCGGGACCCCGCCGCCACCTCCAACAGGCACACACGGAGGAGGTGCCATCATTCCAGACACACAGCATATGTCCCCGCAGCTGACGAGGCGCTAAATTAATTCCAGACGCTGGGCGAGAGCTCCTCGCCGTAAACAGCTCTGTGCTGGGCATTCCTCCGGCGGCGGAGAGCCAGCTACGGACTCGCTGTGTTTTACGGCGCCCAGCGCGCTCCCCAGCAGCTCCTCCACGGGGGGGGGGGGGGGGGGGGGGGGGCGGGGGGGGATTTAAACGCGCGCGGAGGAGCATTAGCTGCATCAACTCGGGGTCCCTCTGAAGGTCTTCCACGTCAGCTGTGGGCCTGGGCCCCTGGGTGACGTCAATGCCGTCGACGCCCAGCGGTGGGAGAAAGGAGGGCCCATCTTTCATCGTCAGTCTGAGCAGCCCGGCCGCCGCCGCCGCCCGGGGAGAGCACGCTGGAGCCCTCAGCGCGTCCGGTCTGTGTCCCACATTCCGAGCTGCTCTCCCCGCCGAGCCCTTGCTGGTCACGGGTGACCGAGACCCTGAAGCTGGTCCAGGTGCATCATGCAAGCACTACACGCGGACATCTGGGGCGCGTGTCTCACAGGCGGCCACCCCCCCTGCACCCCCTGCCCCAGGGAGGGGCCGGCACATAGGGGTCCTCTCCCCTCTCCGCTGCGTCCCAGCTGAAAGCAGCCCTCCCCAACGCCTCCCCCCACCCCACCCCAGCCGGAGGCGAGGGCAGGCGGGCTCCGGGCTCCGGGCTCGGCCATCCATCTCCGGGCAGCGATGCTGGAGCGCGTTTATGGCCCATCAGTCCTTGGGCCTCGTCTCCGCGGAGTCCGCTCTGTTAACACACGGCCCCCATATTTCCTGGTGACAAACTAGGTCACCGCCGTGGCGGAGGGCGGCCTGAAATCACGCGGGGGGTGGGGGGCGGTTATGAAACCACACACTCACCTCAGGGCGGCCGTCCCTCCTCTGCGGATGGGTGATCAAGGCCGGGGTGCGAGGAGCAAGCGCCGCCCCGCGTTCCCAGCCGCCCTCGGGCCATGTGCTGCCGGGCTGGTCTGGCGGGGGGCCGGGGGGGGGGGGGGGAGGCGGCGGGGGGAGCAAGGTGTGCGGCTCCGGGCAGGGGCGCTGGGAGCTGGCGTGAGGTGCTCCTGCCGCTCTGCGGGCCACGTGCCCCGAGGAGCCTGGGTGGCCTCTTCCCGGCGCGGAGACGGCTGTGAGTGACAGTGTTCATAGCGGACCGGAGGCTAGCGAGGCCAGCGGCCGGGAGACGGCGGCATGGGGAGACGGTCTGTACCTGCGGCTCCCACGCCAGCCACGGGCCGGGCCGCAGCGGGCGGAGGCAGGGGCGGGTGCCGGGCCGCAGTGGTGTCCGCAGGAGGAGCGGGCGGGCGGGGCGCTCAGGCTGCGGGTGGGGGCACTTTGGCGGCTCTGGGCACAGGGCGGTCCCTCGCTGTGTGGAACCCGGCCCGGAGTGGGGGAGCCACCGAGGAGGGAGGGTGTGGGCTCTGGGCTGGGGGGCTGCATCTGAGGGGTGTGCTCCTGGGGACGGGTGTTCTGTGTCTGGGACTCGGCTCAGCAGGCCCCCCGCCCCCCGGGAGTCAGGGCGTCAGAACATGGAGGGTAGGCGGCGGGGTGAACGCCGGAGGGCTGGCCGCCGCGTGGGCTCTGTGGGGGCGGTGGTCCTTCGCCAAGCCCTGGAGGTTGGGCCGATCCACCTGGTGCGTTCGATGGGGCACGGGAGAAGTGTGCACGCGTGGGGGAGGCCGCTCTGGGCGCCTGTCTGACATCCGGGAAGTTCAGTCAGTCACGGGGTCACTCGATGGTTGTTGCTCCAGCTGGGTGTCCGGCCCCGCGTGGGGTTTGGCCTCACTGAGGTCACGCACTGGCCTGCCCTCGGGAAACCCGTCGTCTTATGAGAAATGGGGACAGGGCGAAGGATGAGCTGAGAGAAGGTGAAGACTGCCCCAGAGGCGGGGCCTGCAGGGGTGAAGAGAGGAGGCCGCCATGCCCGCAGCGACGGAATCAGGGAGGGCTTCTCGGAGGAAGTGGCGTTCCCGTCGGGTCTGACGGAGTCGTGTGAGAGTCCCCTGCAGAGACCCTGGGCGCGATGTTCTAGGTCAAGGTGCGGCAGCCCGGCCCGCGGGCCGTAGAAGGTCTGAAAAACCATTGGGTCCGGCCCTGCCCGGGCACCCGCAGGCGGGACTGGAGATTCCATCAGCCTCGGAGCTTCCTTCGCAGCAGCGAACACTCGTACGAAGTGAAGGGTACAAAGCGAGCGTCGTTACACCCCGAATGGCCCCTGTCGGGGTCCGGGGAGAGCCTAGGTAAAGGCAGCCCAGCTCTGCAGAGTTCTGGGGGCAAACCCCAAGGAACCCATGTGTGCAGGCCCCGAGCCGCCATCTCCCCACAGACACGCCAGCGGCCAGCGGGCGCCGGGGCAGCTCCACGCACTCCCGGCCGCAGGTGCGAAGCAGACCGGCCGCCACTCGCACCTCCCGCCTGGGGGCGGACGTCTCAGAAGGACGAGCGGTAACGAGGGTTGGCAAGGACGCGGAGAAAGGCGAGCCCTTAATGAGAATGTAAATTGATCCGGTCATTATGAGAATAGTGCGAGGCCCCCTAAAACCCCCCCTGACGACAGCGCGGCCCAGCCTGTCTGGAGAGGGAGCCGCAGCCGACTCAGCGCAGCGTTATTCGCAACAGCGGGGCGTGGGAACAGCCTGTGGCCCTCAGCGGATGAGGGAAATGTAACACACACGCACACACATGCACATACGCACAAGCGCGCACACACATGCGTGCGCACACACATACATGCACACACATATGCACATGCATGCACATGCACACACACACTGTTATTATTCAGCCTTAGTAACGAACGAATCCTGCTATTTGTAACACCGTGAGTGAACCTGGAGGACACTGTGCTAAACGGACAAGCCAGGCGCAGAGACACACACCGTACGATCTCACGGACACGCAGGATCTGAGAGCGGAGAGGTGGTAGCCATGGGCTGGGGGCGGGGGGAGGGGAGGAGTTGGTCAAAGCTACAAACTTTCCATTACAAGGTGAGTACATTCTGGGGATCTAATGTACAGCACATGACTACAGTGAACAGTCCTGTATTTTATATGTGTACAGATACATTTTTAAAATATATTTTTATTGATCTCAGAGAGCAAGGGAGCGGGAGAGAGAGAGAGAAACATCAATGGTGAGAGAGAATCACTGATCGGCTGCCTCCTGCACACCCCCCACTCGGCATCGAGCCCTCAACCCGGGCCTGTGCCCTGACTGGAATGGGACCTGGGACCCTTCGGTCCGCAGGCCGACGCTCTAGCCACTGCGCACACCAGCTGGAGCCTGTGGTATATTTGAGGAGAAGGAATGAATGCCTGCCGGCGGAATTCTGCTCACGCGGAAGCTGGAGCAGGGCCATGGGTGTGGTTCCTTCCCCTCAGCCCGCCTCAGCCTCTCCGCGGTGTGTCCCGTCGGGGAGGCCCGGGCACCTTGTCATCTTCTTCCTTTCCTGCCTCCGTCCTCACCGGCAATGCTCCTGGTGTTTGTTTACGCGCCAGGTAAGCACCGCGGAGCCGCGGGGTGTTTCCATGGCGAACCCCTCCCACACGCTCCCTTTGTGCGGCCCACAAAGCCCGCGATCTCGCACACAAAGAAAAATTGCTCAATAAACGTTTATTGATTGAATCTAAATTGCAGTTTTATCCACCACCCTCAGGGTAGCCGAGTGGAAAGGCAGTTCACCCCCACACAGCGCCCAGCCATCGATCACCAGAAAGCAGGGTGCATGGCAGGCCGGAGCCGGATGCGTGTTTTCCAGAAGCCACCGGAATCGAGGCTCACGCAGCCCCTCGGCCCCTCGGGCACTCGCACAGGCGTCGGCCGGCTCTCCTGCGTGTCCCCTCCCAGCCTCCCACCGCGGGCGACACACACCAGCTCTCGGTGATGCTGGCGAAGGGTGAGGGCAGCGGGGCTGGCCCGGGGAGGAGGAGGTGGTATCTCTCCCTCTGCCCGGCCAGGAGGCCAGAGACGCATGTGGGTGCCCGGAAGAGGCGGGTGGCCTGGTGGGGGGGGTGGCACCTGGAGGGCAGGTGGGGTCGATGGGAGGCGTGATGGCTCAGTTCTGAGCTCGCAGGGCCTGAGGTGCTGCTGGGACCTGCGTGGGGACCGCAGGGTGGGGGGTGTCCGCTGGAGCACAGACCTCACTAGCATCGCAATCCCGAGCCTGCGGACAGGGCGCGCCCCTGCACTCGCCTAAGGGGACGCAGACGGAGGCGGAGCTCAGCGAGGGAGGAGGAAGTCATGGGGGGCACTTCCTGGTACCCCTCAGTTCTCCCCCACGTTATTCAGGTGTCACTCGTTCCACACGCAGCCCTTTGCATGTGTGCATATGTGTGCGTTTAGTTCTGCACAACTTTATAGCGTGTGGCTTGTGCGATGAGTGCCATCCACAGGCAACACGTAGCAGTCCCATCACCAGGGCCCTGGTGCCAGCTGTACAGCCACAGCTACCGCTCCCCCCCTCCCACCCCCAGCCCCGGGCAGCCACGGATCTGTTCTCTCTCATTTTGCCGTTTGGAGAGGGTCACATGCATGCAACCACACGCTGTGCGGTATGAGACGTGGCTTTTAGCACGCAGCATACTTCTCGTGAGATCCGGCCAAGCGATTGTGAGCATCAGTGCGCGGCTTTTTTATTGCCGCGTCGTATTCCACGGGAGGGACAGGCTGCCACCCGCTTCCTCGTTTACCCTTTGACAGCCATACGGGGCGGTCGTCCCAACGTGGGGCTATTAAGAACGTGGGGCTATTAAGAACGTGGGGCTATTAAGAACGTGGGGCTATTAAGAACGTGGGGCTATTAAGAACGTGGGGCTATTATGAACGTGGGGCTATTATGAACGTGGGGCTATTAAGAACGAAGCTGCTGGGAGCATTCCCGTGAGAGTTCAGCGGGAACGTAAGTTTTCACTCCCTGGGGTGAATGTGCAGGACGGGGCTGCGGGGGGATGGTTGGTTGTACCGTGTCACGTTGCCACCGGCGTGGCCCGAGGACCGGCTTCTCCACGCCCGCCCCGACGTGATGTTCTCACACGGCCGCTGCAGCCACCTGCCGGGAGAGAGGCGAGGGCCGCCATGTCTCCGGTTCGCGTCTCCCTGCCGGCGAGCGGCACCGGCATCCCTCCATGTTTGCATTCGCCTTCTGCGCGTCCTCGTGGGTGGGACGTGGGTCCGTGCCTTTTGCCAATTTTCTAATTGGATTGTTTATTTGCTGTGTGTTTGGAGAGATCGTTATGTATGCTAGACCTGAGCTGTCTGTTAGCTGTGTGATTTGCAAACATTGTCTCCCCGTCCGCAGCTCGCCTTTGCACCCTCTTAGCAGGGTCTTTCCGGAGCAGAGCGTTCCACGGTGATGAAGTCTAATTAACCAGTGTCCCCTTTATTAAATGTGCTTCCCACAAACCAGCCTAAAGACGTTCTCCTATGATTTTCCTAAAAAGCATATCATCCTGCTTTTACATTTAGGTCCATGATCCATCTTGAGTTACTGTTTGTAGACCCGGTGGGTGAGGCTTATTTTGTTGCTGTTGATGGGGTCCAGTTGCCCCAGCCCCAGTGGCTGAATGCCCCCCACCCCCATCTTACATTGAATTCTTTTTCCTCTTTTGAAAAACCAACTGAGCCTTAGCTGGTTTGTCTCAGTGGATAGAGAGTTGGCCTGCGGACTGGAGGGTCCCGGGTTCGATTCCGGTCAAGGGCACATGCCTGGGTTACAGGCTCAATGCCCAGTAGGGGGCGTGCAGGAGGCAGCCCACCCATGATTCTCTCTCATCATTGATGTTTCTATTTCTCTCTCCCTCTCCCTTCCTCTCTGAAATGAATAAAAACGTATTTTTTAAAAAAACAACCACCACCAATTGAGCATGTGCGTGTCTGTTTACGGGTTTTTAAATTCTGTTTCATGACCTATGTGTCTGTTCCCTCTGCCCAGACGACCCTGTTTTGATTATCGCAACTCTACAGTAAGCCTCCGTGCTGGAGAGAGAAATTCCTCCCAACTCGTTTTCCAGACCACGTTGCAGCGGTTCTGGGCCCTGTGGCTTTCCGTGAAAGCTTTAGAGTGAGCGTGTCTGTGACACACGCTGGTGGGATGGTGACAGTGACTCCCTTGCACCCCTAGATCCATGTGGGGAGGCCTGGCATCGCTTGCTAGGTTGAATCTTGTCACCCTTGACCATGATATAGTCCCCCGTTTATTTAGGTCTCTTTCCAACTTGTTGTATTAGTATTTGCAACCTTCAAGGCGGCACATTCCGCACACGCGTCTGTGGATTTACCCGGAAGTCCTCCATTCCCTGTGGGGCAATTGTAACCGCTGGTCGCTTCGCCTTCCACATGTGTGTGTCAGCACATGGACGTGGGCTCATTTTTGCGAGCGGTCTGTGTGGTGGCGCTGCGGAAGGCACTCGCTGGTTCTAGGGGCTGTTTGGGAGACCCCTTAGAGGGGCTTAAGCGTGTTCTCTGCACTGAGCATGCCATCGGCAGGCAGTGGCGGGTTATTTCTCCCCCCGGTCCTGTGTCTCCGTCCCTCCTCTTGCCTCAGCGAACGGCCAGACCTCCCAGCACCGTGCGGAGGAGGCGGCCAGCCTATTGCTCCCAGTCTTAGGGGACAGCAGCAGCATCTCAGCATGAAGTACGGCCTTAGCCGAAGGTTTCGGAGGTGCTCTTGATCATGTTGAGGAAGCTCCCCCTGCCCCCCCCCCCCCAAAAAATGCTAGTTTTCTGAGAGTTTTTATCATCCCCGGGCAGTGAATTTGGCCCAGTGCTTTTCTGTTTGCGTGCATTGATAAGATCATATGGTTTTTCCTCCTTAGTCTATTGATAGAGTCGACTGTGTTGATTTTTGACTATTGAACCAGCTTTGCATCCCTGGAATAAACCCCATTTGGTCACGGTGTGTGATTTTTTTAATATAAAGTACTGGATTCCATTGGCTAATTTTCTTTCTGTTGTTGAGGATTTCTGCATCTAAATGTACGAGGGATATTGGCTCGTGCTGTTCCTGGTTTGCACTGTCTGTCCCTGGCTTTGATGTCGGGAGAGTATCAGGCTCGCACAATGAGCTGGAAGCGTTCCTTTCTCCCCTGTTTCCTGGGGGAGGGGGTGTGAAATGTTAGTTTCTGCAGGGACTCCAGCGTATGTTCGCAGCTTTACCGTCTGCTGGCCTCGATGCTTCGCCACCTGGGTGACGTGTAAAACCCTTACCCCTGTTAGGTCCCGTCACCTCCTCTTTTAAAAGATTGTGGGTCTGTATATAACACGCACAATCGTTGGCTGAAATATTCTCTTCTTTGAGTCTGTGGCCACCTCTCCCTTGACCAGCAGGAACCCGGGGGAAAGCGAGAGAAAAAACGAAGATGAAGGTCACAGCTAGGAGAGAGCAGTCCAGCAGCTGCAAAGAGCTAATAAACCAGGATAATGGTCTGCTGCGAGGAGGGCGGCTGGGACGGGGCGGTGTCTGCAGCACCATTTCCAGAAAAACGGCACCGAAGGGAGATAATGCTGAGCTAGGCGGCGCGGGACACGCTGTACAGGAACCCGGAGCTGACGGGGATGGCCGCTCAGACGGCCAGTCACGGCCCTGCCCGACTGAGGGGCCCGGGACAGGGCTACTAATTGCAGTGGCCCCCATTCTACCGCTCAGGGCGCCCTGCGTCTCGCGTAACATTGGCCCCGCCCGTTGCAGGCAGGCAGAGCGATCCGGGTTCCTGTGTTTGAACCTCAGCTGTGCCATCTCCTGCCTCATGATCTGGGTAAGTCTCTTAGCCTCTGAGCCTCCTCCTCTCCCCCCGTACGAGGACGTTGGTAAAGATGACAGCTACGCCGGGCTGTTCCAGGTCAGAGGTGAGAGAGAGAACGCGTCCCCTAACTGCCCGTGGGAGGCCACCGGAGTAGAGGCCCAGGGGGTGGGCCTCAGCCTGGGCTCTTGTGGAGACCGGCTACAGCGTGTGGACAGGTTCAAGCCTCGGACCAATGAGAGGGCACGATCCTCTCGTGGCAAAGCCACGTGCAAGTCCCAGCACAATTGTAGCCAAAGGCTATGGTTGTAAGCTTGACCTTATGGTCTGAACCTGTGGTCCCACATGGCTGAGTGATGAGGGCTTGATAGAGTTCAGGTGCATGTAATTGAGTAGATTTGAAACCCGCGAGAACATTGTAAACATCTTGACCACACCCTACTTTGCCTCGTGGAATCTGGCTATAAAATAAAGAGTCGGCTTGCAGGCCATGGTGCTGTCTCTCCATCAGAGAGCAGCGTCCCACCCAGCCCCAGCTTTATTCTCTTGTCTGTCTGTCTCCTTTAATCCTTCACCGCCCCCCCTCAGGTTCACCCCTGTCTGTGCTGGACACGGTTCAGGCTCTGGCTACGGAGGCACCTCTTCAAGAGCTTTGTGCTCCGCCACCGTTTGCGCCACGTGGTGGCATAGGCTGCGGGCATGCAGCACCTGGAGGCAGGTCTGGCCAGCCTGGCGCCCCCTGCGTGTTTCTGGAGCTGAATGGGCTGTGTGCCTGCCACCACCGACTCTGCCCAGGGCTGCCTGGAGCCCTTTAGAAGGGGGTGTGAGGGGTAAAGTCCCTGGAGCACCCTGAGGGTCCCCGGGACAACCCTGCACTTGGAATCAGCATGTGGCTGCCTTTTGATGTTCTCACCCTTGGAGACCAGCGTTTTGACGAACAGCAGGCACCGTTTGTTGAGTCGGACACGCCCCCTGTGTGCCAGGCATGTCCCCTCTCATTCACTCCCCCCACGACTCTGTGGACAGAGCCTCCTAGGACCCGCTTGGGAGACGAGGCACGGGAAGCTCAGCGTTGTTGAGGTTAAACAGCGGTGGGTGAGTCGCTACCTCAAGGTCACACCCTTGACCCCCAGGGCAGAGGTCAGCAAGCTGCCTGAGGGGCCAGACCCCAGGTGGCCACGGCTGCGCGGCCAGGCAGGCTCTGTGCAGCCACTCGGCTCGGCCACGGGAGCACAGAGCAGCCACGCAGCCGGCAGACCATCGGGCACGGCTGTGTCCAATAAAACGTTATTTAAGGGGCAGGGCGGGCCGGGAGAGGTGGATGGGGGAGAAGGAGACAGACACGTAATACTTTCGATAATGCAGACTTAAAAAGAAAAATCTTTATTTAGGGAAACAGCGTTGGGCCAGCGTGGGCCATGGGTGTGTGCTGGCCCGCACCAGGCAGGCCAGGAGGGAAAGTCAGGGTGAAGCAGGCGGCAGCAAAGACCCCTAACGTGCTCCCTGCTCCGGCTCCTCGTCGTCCCGGTTCGCACAGAGCGGGGAGGACACGGGCCGAAGCAGGGCGCCCGCACTGTGCCCACCGGGTCCGTCCCGCCAGCAGCAGCCGGGCCGCCACCACGGACTGTCGCTGCCCCCAGACGCGGCCAGTGTGGCCAGTTCCGTACAGGGGCCGCAGGCCTGCGGGGGTGTGGGCGCGGGCCGTGCAGGTGCACATGCGTGTGTGCGTGTGTGTGCATGTGTGTGTGTGCGCCACATGCACCCCTTTAACGTTGGCTCAAATAGACTAAACCAGAACCGCGTGCGGGCCACGGAGGTGATGTCCGGGCACTGGGTTGAGCCCTCACAGCGGTTAACGTAAGAAACATTCAAACCTGTGAAGAAGTTTTGTGAGTTTATTTGGGCCAAACTGTTGACAATTGCTGGGAAGCAGAACCTCAACGGATTGGGATAGCGCTCCGGAGAATGGCGGTTTTCACCTTGTTTTATACGTGACAGTCAAAGGAGGGGCGTCTCATAAGCGGGTCACGTGAAATCCACTGGTGATAGATGAGGGAGGCGGGAGAAAGCCAAGTGGGGAAACCTCTAGGATTGGGTGAGAAATGAAATGATAGACACCTGCTTCTTTTACACAGGTGGGTGCAGGATGGTTGTCAGCCAGGAACATGGTAATAGTAACGGGGGGGTGGGGTGGGGAGGGAGGCAAATCTGTGGTCTCTGTCCTGACGCCCAGGACATTTGGTTGTGCCCCGAGGGCCCCAGAAAAAGGGAAGTTACAAGTTACCCAGACATTTCAAGGGTGTGTTATCACAGATGCAAAAAGACAGGTGGGCTCAGTGAAGGCAAAAGTGACCTTGTCAGGGAAGATACCAGCCTAGGAGGTGACTCCCCACCATGACTGCTTTTAGTTAAAGTTTAATTTCAGGCCATCCTTTGTGGTTCCTTTAGGCCTGAGTGTGCAAAACTGCCACGCAGGCCTCCCCTGAGCTGTCAGGTCAGCACGTGGCCTCTTTGTCGCCCACACAGACGTCATCTCTCACCCGTGCGGCCCTGGCGATGGGCAGCGATGGGAAGCTGGGTGTCGGAGTCCCGGGAGATTGGTGCAAACCTCCGCTCCGCCACCGAATGCGCGGTGTGCCCTTCGGAAGGCGGCCCCCTCTGTAAGCTTCGGTGTCCTTCTCGAACAGCGGGCGCCCTCGCAGCACCCGCCGCAGGGCCCTGCAGGTAAGTAAACATCACGTAAAGTCCTGACTAAGTGCACGCATCCCCACTGTGCGTGGAGCAAACGGGAGGTCGGGGAGGTCGGGGAGGTGGGCACCCTCGGCAGTGGCAGGGCCGCAGGGCGGCGGTGAGCGCAGGCCTGGCTGGGGAGAGGTACCTGGGGCTCAGGCAACAGACCCGGTGGTAACGGCGAGGAGTGTTGCTACGGCAGCCTGCTGGCTCGGGGTCGGGGACCCGAGTGACACCCGTTGTGACTGACCCCTCTGGGAGTCGGGCTGTGGCTGACGCAAGAGGACGGGACGTGGTGCTGCTGGCGAGATGACTGTCAAAAAGCAATTCCCTCCCCGCCCCTCTGCTCCCCGTGCCTCAGGCTCCCGCGAGCCCTCCATCCGGCGGGGTCAGAGGTGACACCGACACCCCATGCCGACAGGTACACACCCAGCACCCGTGCCAGGGATTCAGAAGCGCCCTCTCCCTCGGGGACGTGTGGACTGCTGTCTCCATGGTAACAGTATTAACCGTCTCAGAGGGCGGGTGCTGGGTGTGAGTAGACGGCCCCTCCATGGGTAGCTGTGTGGCTCTGAGCAAGGCCTCACTCTGAGCCTCAGTCACTCCAGCCATAAAACGGGGACGATAACGGTCCCCACCCGCCGCGCTGGGTGAGGGGTGAGGGTGGGACGAGAGGGGCCTGCCGAGTGCCTGCGTGTAAAGCTGAGCAGGTGTCTGGAGGCGCCGGGCTGACTGAGGCACTGCCACGCGGTCTGGTCTCGGGCACAGCGTGGAGGCGACTTCCCCCCCCCCCCCCCCCCCCCCCCCGCCTACCTCTTGGAGGAAGTGACTAAACGAAGGGCCGGCGGGTCCGCAGGAAACCAGGCCCCTCCCCCCCCCCCCCCCCCCGCCTCCCCTCGTCTCTCCCTGCCCCACACCTGACCCCTCTTCAGCGGGTCCGAGTTCCTCAGGCTCCGGGAGAAAGCCAAGTTCTCGCCGTGACGTTGACCTCTTTCCTTCTGTTTAAAAAGAAGCTGGGATGTTTCCTTCTCGCGTTCCTGCCCCGTCTCCTCTGCTTCTCCCTCAGTTTCTCAGGAGGGAAGTCGCCCGGGGATAGCAATGAAGTTCTGAGTAAAGCCGCGGGCAGGTGTGCGTGTGTGTGCTCCCCGCGGGCAGGTGTGCGTGTGTGAGCTCCCCGCGGGCAGGTGTGTGTGTGTGTGTGTGAGCTCCCCGCGGGCAGGTGTGTGTGTGTGTGAGCTCCCCGTGGGCAGGTGTGCGCGCGTGTGTGTGTATGTGTGTGTGTGTGTGTGTGTGTGTGTGCGCTCCTCGTGGGCAGGTGTGTGTGTGTGCGTGTGTGAGCTCTCCGCGGGCAGGTGTGTGTGTGTGTGAGCTCCCCGTGGGCAGGTGTGAACTCCCCACGGGCAGGAGCACGCGTGAGCTCCCGGCTCCGCCTCGAACCAGTGGCGTGGCACTTCCAACACGGCGCCCGCGATGGTGCACGGCTGTGGCTCCTGTTCCGATGCTGCTTCCTGACTTGGGACTTTATTTCTCAGCCCAAGGACAGCCTGCAAGGCGCCCTGAGCAGGGCGGGGCGAGGCGCTCGTGAAGCAGGACACAGCGTCCCGTGCTGGTCGGCGATGCCCTTCCCAGCTGGAGAAGCGGGTTCGGGGCTCGGGGTACAGCCGAGCAGCCTGCGAGGCCCCGGCCTGTTACCAGCCGAGTTCTCGGTGGCCGGGAGGTCGAAGCCCTGGCGGGTCAGCACATCTGGACAGGATGGGGGAAGAGCAGGCTGGAGGGCAGATGGCCGGTGAATCTGCAGCCTGTGGGATGAAACTTCCCCAAGAAGGACTCTCGGGGAGCTGGTGTCTTTAGGGGAGAGCCTGGGCTCTTTCCCCGGCCAAGGCCGACGAGGGGACAGGTCACGAAGCAGTAGGAACAGTGACGACAGTGGGGACAAATCAGACCAGCCCACCCAGCGGGCGAGAATGCTGAGCCCACTGACTACGCTGTTGTCCCCAGGATCAATGGCATTCTTCGTTGGGGAAAACAAAAACAAAAACAAGGGCAGGGTCCAAAGGGTTAGCTTAAACACAACCTCGGAACCTTATCTTCACGAGTTATTTGCTTTTAGGCATCTCTGTTACTCATAAGGGGCATAGAACAGTATTTAAAGCCAATTTGATATTTAACAGGTGAGTTTAACCCAGTCACATTTATTGCGATTACGAATTTATTGGGATTTAATTCTATCATTTTGTATTTTTTTTATTTTCCATGCTCCCGTCCCCCTTCTTCCTTCCATGGGCTAATAATGTGTGTATGTGTGTGTGTGTGTGTGTGTGTTTAATTCTTTTGTTTCTTCACCATGTTGGAAACGATAGCTTATCTTTCCGCTTTTCCTTTGTTACCCATAAATATTTCGAACACAAAGACTATCTTCCCCCAAACAAACAATGGGCCTTGCCAACTCAACCTCCTCCCTCCCATTTTCCATGTTGCTGCCCTGGAGAAGTTTACATTTATCTTTGGTTGACACAGAAGTAGCTTCTTTTCTGACGGTCAGTAGTTTTAATACGATTTATCAGATTATTTAATTCTGCATTGGTTGACTCCTGCTTCCTGTATTCCCGCCCCTCACCAGAACGCCCTTTCCCTTTTTGCTGAAGTGCGTTCTTTAGTAGCTTTTTTATTGGGGGAGTGGGGAGCATTTGTGGAGATAAATTCCTTTCATCTTTTATGTGTGAAAATGTCTTCATTTTGTCCTCACCCCGAGTGACAGCTTATCTGGGTGTGCCATTCTAGATTGACAGTTGCTTTTCTTCCGCAGACTTGCTTCCTGGCAGCTAACGTTACTGATGAGATGCCCGGTGTGTGTGGTCCTTGCTTTGTGGGCAATTGCGGTCTTCTCCCTGGAAGCTCGTAATCTTTTCCTGTTAGGCCAGGACTGGGCCCTGGGAGGTTTAACGTTCCAGCAGCTTCTGCTCCCCATAAGCTGTGGTTCTGTGTGTATGCGTCTCTCCAAATGCACAGGCAGCCGTTTGCCCTCTGACCTCAGTCCTGTGATAAATCTAAAAAAACTGTTGGTTTTCCATGTTTTTTTTTTTTAGCTTTTTCCTTGTTGTGAGAACAGGAGTGGTAATTTCCATGCTCTTTACATTTTGTAGCTGAAACTGGAAGTCTGTTTTCTGTTTTTAATGCGTGTGTGCGCACACGTGTGTGTGTGTGTGTGTGTGTGTGTGTGTGTGTGTGTCCCCTGTTGTAGGTTACTTCATTTTTTTCTACTTCCAGTTTGATTTAATTACAGTGCTCTTGAATGAAATTCTCTCTTTTATAGATTTGTTTGTTGTTGCTCTAGGTATGACATTATATTGCAGAACATTTAACACCCTATTGGAATCCATATCTTAGCAGTTGAGTGAAATGTACAAATCTTACCTTTTTTCGTGTTCCTTTATCCTCCCCCCATTTATCATCTTACTGCGAATCATATCAGGCAGTGTTATGATTTTTGCTTCAACCATCAAATAATTTAGAAATTTCAAGAGGAGAAGAAAAGTCTACTATATCCTTTCTTCTTTCCTTGTGTTCTAAGAGTCCTTCTTTTATCATTTCCTTCCTGTTGAGAAAAATGTCTTCAGTTACTTTTCTAGCTTATGTCTACTGGTGACAAGTTCTCTTAGCTTCTATTCATTTAAAAATGTCTTGCCTGGCTGGTGTGGCTCAGTGGTTGAGCATCAACCCATGAACCGAGAAGTCCCTGGTTCATTTGATTCCTGGTCAGGGCACATGCCTGAGTTGCGGGCTCGATCCCCAGTAGGGAGTGTGCAGGAGACAGCTGATCAATGTCTCTCTCTCATCGTTGAAGTTTCTATTCCTCTCTTCCTCTCCCTTCTCCTCTCAGAAATCAATAAAAGCATATTAAAAAACAAGCAAACATCAAAAATGTCTCAATTTCTGCTTCATTCCTGAAGGATGTTTTTACTGGGTATAGAATTCTGGATTGACAGTTATTTTATTTCAGTACTTGAAAAATGTTTTGCCACTTCTTTCTGGATTCTGGTGGGAAATTCATTGTCATACGAATAGTTTTTCATATAGATAAGGTCTCATTTCTCTTTTGTGCTTTCACAATGCTTTTCTTTTCCTATTTTATTTTTCAACTAAAGAGTTCTCATAAATTTAACTATGCTGTATCTTTCAGTTTACCCTGTGGGAGGTTTATTCAGATTCTTGAGTCTGTAAAGTTATGTCTTTTGCAAAATTTGGGACTTTTCAGCCACTATTTCTTTGAAGACTCATTCAGTTCCACCCACTTTCTCCTCTGCCTGTGGGACTCGGAGCATGAATGTTAGCGCTCCTTTGTTTTCGAGCCACAGATCCTGGAGGCTCAGCTCATTCTCTTCCCCCACTGCATTTTCTCCCAGTTCAGATTGGGTCATTTCTATGGTTCCTGCTTTAAGCTCCCTCCTTCTCTGCTCCGTCCTCTCCATTCTGTTGTTAAACCCCATCTATTGACATTCTTTTTCTTGGTTGTAGTTTTCAGTTTAAAATTTTTTATTTTATTTAAAAATATATCTTCTGTGTGTGTGCTGAGACTTCCTATAGTTTCATTCATTTCAAGTGTGTTCATAATTGCCCATTAAAGCGTTTTATGGTGAGTGCTTTAGAGTCTTTCGTCAGACAATTCTAACATCTGTATCACCTGAGTGTTCGCATCTGCCTTTGTCTGCTAGGGCTGCCATACAAATCACCATGAACTGGGTGCCTGAGACAGCAGAAATGTGTTCTCTTGCAGGTCTGGAGGCCAGAAATCTCCGGTCAAGGTGTCGGCAGGATTTTCTCCTCCTGGACACTGAGGGGGTCCTGCCCCGTGCTTCTCTCCTGCTTCCGGGGGCTCCGGCGATCCCGGGCGTTCCTCTGCCTCTGTCGTTCCATGGCCGCCTTCTCGGCCTATTGCTCCGAGTCCCCCACCCCTGCTTAGATGGACACAGTCATTGCATTGAGTTAGACCCACGAAGACCCGATTTCCAGATGCCCTCCTTCCGTCTTTGAGGATTATAATTGCACTTGTTTAAAGTCATTTTTAGATTGCTCGAATGTTTTCATTTTGGGGGAACGAAACATTTGTTGGTCCTCTCCTATAAGATGTGCTTTGGAACTTTAGTTTTAAAGCTTATCTTGAATAGAAGGTGTGAGTGTGTGTGAGTATGTGTGTGTGTGTGTGTGTGTGTGTGTGTGTGTGTGTGTGTGTATGTATGTGTGTGTGTGTCCCCTTCCTGGGGTCCCCCCTCTGTGACCAGCAGAGTTGGAGGCCCCCGTCCGGCCCACTGGGTTCCTGAGTAACAGGGCCTGAGACTGGTGGCTCGGGGTTCTCGTCCTCCCGGGACATGGACGGGCTATGATTTCCCACCAGGTCAGTCCCGCCGGGCCTCTGCTCACTGCTGCCACCTCGGCAACAGCCCCGCGGCCGGCCGCAGCGGCTCAGCCTCTGCTCCTGGTGGGAGAGTGCTCCCAGCTCCCCTGTCCCGGGTGCACGGAGACCGGGCCCTGCTCGCCCTTCCTCGCAGGATCAACTCCAAGGGATGTCCGTGTTTCAAGGGCAGTTAGATCTTCCAACCTGTTTTTACCCCTGACCACACTTCCTTTCCGTGGTTTGGAGTGGGAGGGGGAAGCCCTGTGTGAACTCGCGTTGCTGTTTTGGTGGGACTTCACACACACACATACCACACACACCCACACCCACACCCACACCCACCACACACACACCACACGCACACACACACCACACACACCACACACTCCCCCCTACACACACCACACACACACCACACACATACCACACACACACCACACACATACACACACACACACACACACACACCACACCACACACACCACACACACACACCACACACACCACACACTCCCCCCTACACACACCACACACACCACACACACCACACACACACCACACACACACCACACACATACACACACACACACACACACACCACACACACCACACACACACACACACACACCACACGCACACACACACCACACACACCACACACTCCCCCCTACACACACCACACACACACCACACACACACACCACACACACACACACACACACACACCACACACACACACCCTACACACCACACACACACACACACACACACCACACACACACACACACACACCACACACACACCACACACACACACCACACACACACATACACACACACACACACACCACACACACACCCTACACACCACACACACACACACACACACCACACACACACCACACACACACCACACACACACACCACACACACACACACACCACACACACACACACACACCATACACACACACACACACACACACACGCACACACACCGGCTTTGAAAGGAAATCAGTGCCCGCAGCAGGGCTCGCGCTGGCCCCGGGCCGCTGTCCTCATTAGCGGGTCCGAAGGCGTTGGCCGGACAGCCCTAGGTCGGCACTGGCCGCAGTCCTGTGGGAGAGGAGGAACTGATACTTTAGATTTTTGAACCCCAAACCTCAGATTGCAGAATGACCTCTTCCGGGCCTGTGTTAACTGGGTGACCAAAGCAGAGGCCCGCTGCACGCGGAGCCTCCCCGAGCTTCCTGCTCCCGTGCACAATTAGTGTTTTTGTGAAACTGCCAAGGAAGTAAGAGGATGTGCTGTTTTCTCTCCTGACAGCAACTTCGTTTTCCCGGCACAAACCCGGGCCTGCAATTCCAGGAGCCACGCAGGGCGGCTGCCACCTGCTTCCCGATGGTTTCCCGCCGTCAGCCAGGTGATCAGCCAGAACACGTTTGGACGAAAATAGCAATCCCCCCCCCCCCCCCCAATCCGCTTTCTCTTTGTCCCTCATCGCCATTCCAATTCGGCCATAATTGTGCCGTTCCCATAACAACAGCCAAGGAGCCGGGCTCCCGGAGGGCTTACAGCCCGGCAGTCCCCAGAGCGCGGCGACCTGCGCAGCCCGCGTGTCAGCGTCGCACAAAAGCGACAGCGACGGGGTGAGCGTGCTCGGCAGCCCCGGCTCCAACGCACAGCGAGGGCAGCCACTGCGTTCCTGCACGAGGCCTGCACTGCACCCCGCACCCTGCACCCTGCACCCCGCACCGCGCACCCCGCACCCGCACCCCACACCCTCCACCCTGCACCCCGCACCCTGCACCACGCACCCCGCACCCTGCACCCTGCACCCTGCATCCCGCACCCTGCACCCTGCACCCTGAACCCCGCATCCCGCACCCCACACCCTACACCCCACACCCCGCACCCCGCACTCCACACCCCGCACCCCACACCGCGCACCCCGCACCGTGCACCCCGCACCGCGCACCCCGCACCCCACACCCCACACCCCGCACCCCGCACCCCGCACCCCGCACCCCACACCCCGCACCCCACACCGCGCACCCCGCACCGTGCACCCCGCACCGCGCACCCCGCACCCCACACCCCACACCCCGCACCCCGCACCCCGCACCCCGCACCCCACACCCCACACCCCGCACCCCGCACCCCGCACCCCGCACCCTGCACCCCGCACCCTGCACCCCGCACCCCGCACCCCGCACCCCGCACCCTGTGTTTCCACTCCCTGCCTCGTGGGCACTCAGGCCTCTGGTCATCACTGTGGCGGCCTGGGACGCTAAAACGCACGCACACAGAGAAACAAAAACTCCTCCTCTGCATATATTTTACCAAATCGTGCCAAAAATCGAAGAGGAGCACTCTTGAGGGGCTGCGCTTCAGATTACCGGAGAGCACAGGGCAGCACCCAGAATTGCCACGCCCGGAGGGGCCCCGCTCTCACACGCATGTTCCTTTGTGCTGAGCCCGGAGGGGCCCCGCTCTCACACGCATGTTCCTTTGTGCTGGGCCTCCGCGGCGCCGGGGAGCGACTGCTTGGACTGCTTGGTCAGGGTACCGGAGCTGGCTGGTTGGGATGCTCCCTTTGTCACCGCCCACAAGGTGTGTTGTGCTGTCGATGTGTCCCCACCAACAGCTATTTTCTCTCCCCAGTCCTCACCTGAGAATAGGCTTTTACAATTTTTGAGATCGAGAGAGCGAGAGCAAGCGGGAGGGGGGGAGGGGAGAGAGAGAGATCAATCGGTTGCTTTCCATATGCACCCCAACTGGGGGATCGAACCTGCAACCTTTTGGTGTACGGGACGACACAGTTCTGGAGCTGGAAGTCCAGGATCAGGGTGCTGTCTGGTGAGCCCTCTCCTTGGTTCATAGACGGCTGTCTTCTCCCTGTGTCCTCACCTGGCAGAAGGGCAGGGAGCTCTGGGGGGTCTCTTTCTAGGGCACTAATCCTATTCATAAGGGCCCCACCCTCATGCCCTAAGCACCTCCCAAAGGCTTCCTGTCCTAATAATATCACATTGGGGGGTAGGATTTAACATGAATTTGGGGGGAAGAGGTCAACATTCAGTTCATTGCAGCTGGGGTCTTATAAGAGGGGAATGGTGTTACGGGAAGACAGAACGCAGAACGCTGTGAGGAAAGCTCTGTGGGTGAGAAACTCTGAATTACCCACCTGTCGAGGCGAGGCTTCTACCTGCAGCCTCCAGCTGGCTGTCCTGTGGCCGTGCCACGTTCCTGGGGCCAGTGTGGGCCCCACTGTATATATGTTTTCCAACATTTTACTTTGAAAAATTTCAAATATACACTAAAGTCCAAAGACGTTTACAATGCACATCAATCTAAGTACCACCTAGATTCTACCATTAACATTTTTTTTTACTTAAAAAAAATCTATTTGATTTAAAATTCAAACATTGCAAGTAAAGATTTAGCAAATGAAGGTCCATCTGTGTTCTTTTTTTAAAAAAAATATATATTTTATTGATTTTTTTACAGAGAGGAAGGGACAGGGATAGAGAGTTAGAAACATCAATGAGAGAGAAACATCGATCAGCTGCCTCCTGCACACCCCCCAGTGGGGATGTGCCCGCAAACCAAGGTATGTGCCCTTGACCGGAATTGAACCTGGGACCTTTCAGTCCGCAGGCCAACGCTCTATCCACTGAGCCAAACCGGTTTTGGCTCCATCTGTGTTCTTAACCTTCTAAGTAACCACAGTGAATGGTTTGATGTCGATTTTTCCAGACTTTTCCATGCAAACACCATGATTATAAAAATGTACACACCCACACACAGGACTCCCCGAGTTCTTCCCCAGCACGACCCCCATCACCATTGACATTTTACGACACTTGCTTATCACGTATCGATCAGCCTCCATTCATTAACTACCTGACGTCTGGTGCGTTTCAGAACAATGGCAGCCGTCAGGAAGCACACTTCTGCAGGAAGCATACCATCATCTGGAGTTCAGTATGCCAGGCGTACCGGTTAATAATAGTGATTTTGTAATCAAAGAAAACAGGATATTTTCAAGAGAAACATCAAAAGTGCTTTATTCAAAGGAATGTCCATCGCTAGCTACACATTTCCCCCATCTTTCAGGTAATTGGTGGGTACCGTCCCAATAGAACTTTTCTTGTTTTTGAGGCAAACCATTCAGAGACCCAATTTTCCACTTCGTACGTGTTGAAGTGCTGCTCAGAAAGTGCGTGTGCCATCGATCGGAACAAGTGGTCATCTGAAGGAGCAAGGTCTGGTGAATACGGCGGGTGGGTTCATACTTCCCAGGCAAGATCTTCTAACGTGTCTTTAACTGGTTTTGAAGCGTGTGATGGTGCGTTATCATGAAGCAAAATCACTTTGTCATGTTTTCTGGCACATTCTGGTAATTTCATGATCAAAGCGTGGTTCAAATTGATTACTTGTTGTCGGTAGCGATCAGTATTAACGGTTTCACCTGGTTTTAGAAGCTCATAATACACCACACCTTCCTGATCCCACCAAACACAGAGCATTGTCTTTTTTCCGAAGCAATTTGGCCTTGCAGTCGATGTTGATGGTTGACCTGGATCAACACATGATTTTGTGCGTTTGGGATTCTCAAAATAAATCCACTTTTCATCGCCAGTCACAATTCGATGCAAAAAAGACTTTCTTTCATGCCGTTGAAGCAACATTTTACTGACGACTTTTCGGTTTTCCATTTGTCTTTTGTTCAATTGATGTGGCACCCGTTTTCCTTCCTTTAAAATCTTTCCCATTGCTTGTAAACGAGCGGAAATTGTTTGCGGAGCAACGTTTAATCTTTCTGCAAGTTGTTTTTGAGTTTGACACGAATCTTCATCCAATAATGCTTGTCATTGTTGGTCTTCAAACTTTTTCGGTTGACCTGGACGTTCTTTGTCTTTCACATCGAAATCATCACTTTTAAAGCATTTAAACCAGCGTTCACAAGTATCTTGAGATAGAGCATGTTCACTATAAGCTTCCCCAAGTATTCAGCAGCACTTTTCTTCAAAATAATGAATTAAAACTTCCCGAAAATGCTCTTTTTTTTGGCACAAAATTCAACATTTTTAAGCGTAAAAATATCTATGATGTTTTCACCTTCAGCAAATTTGACATATGAAGTTCTGAAGCTTGCTGTCAATACAATAAAATAGCATACACATCAAATCGCATGTGTATCAACATATGTGTAACTCCATCTATTGAAAAAAAATCCGCATTATTAACTGTACACCTGGTTTGTTTACAGTTTGTTTTGAGGTAAAACTTTACACACACTGAAGTGCATAAATCACAAACGGCACATGGCCCACGCTCTGAGAAATGCAATGTCTGTGTAACCACAACACCTACCGAACTATAGGAAAAGGCTGTATAACCCCCGGAAGTTCTCGTCTGCTCCTTCCCAGCGAATCCTCACCCTGTCCTTTCAGAGGCAATGACTTGTTTTCCTGCCTGCGTCCTTGTTTTACATAAATGGAAGCATACAGCGCGAACTCTCAAGACATCTTTTACTCAGCATAATATATTTGACTAGAGGCCCGATGCACGAATTTGTGCAGAGGGGGTGTCCCTCAGCCCGGCCTGCACCCTCTCCAATCCGAGACACCTTGGGGGATGTCTAACTGCCGGTTTAGGCCCGATGCAGGGATCGGGCCTAAACCGGAAGTCAGACACCCCCCTTGCAAACCGGGACCTCTGGCTCCTAACTGCTCACCTGCCTGCCTGCCTGAGCTCCCCTAATCACTCTGTCTGCCTGATGCCCCTAACTGCTCCCCTGCCAGCTTGATCACCCCTAATTGCTTCCCTGCTTGTCTGATCACCCCTAACCGCCTCTGCCTGCCGGTCTGATCGCCCCTAACTGCCCTCCCCTGTTGGCCTGGTCGCCCCTAACTGCCCTCTCCTGCCAGCTTGGTTGCCCCTAACTGCCCTCCCCTCCTGGCCTGGTCGCCCCTAACTGCCTTCCCCTGCCGGCCTGGTCTCCCCTAACCGCCACTGCCTTGGCCCCCATCACCATGGCTTTGTCCGGAAGGACGTCTGGTCTAATTAGCATATTACCCTTTTATTAGTATATTCATCCATGATGTGACATATGTTAGCATGGCATATATCAATAATTCATTCCAGTTGATTGTTGAATAGTATTCCAAGCAGCAGTATTTTGATCACCATATTCACACTGATGAGTCACATGTACCTACAGGTAAAATTAAAAAGTAGTTCTAATCCCACACATACAAGTAATTACATTAAATATAAGTGGTCCAAACACACCCTTTAAAGACAGAGCCAGCAATACTACATGCAGATACACATGCTAGAGAAGCTCTGGTGCACGTGTTCATGTTTGTCCCTACAGGGTTTGCTGAAGGAACGTTTGGAAGTAACCAAGTGATCATCAGCACAAGAACAGGCAAATAAATTGTAAAATATGCATCAAAGGAATATCCGTTAAAAATAAATCCACATGTGTCAGAATGAATATATCTCCTAGAACAAATATTTCAAAGTAATGTGAAAAAATGCCATTTGTACAAAATTTTAAGGATACACAAAGCTTACCGTACATTATTTATAATTGCACATATATGTAAAAAATAGAAAATCAAGAATTTAATGAATTTATGATGTTGGCTGCCTCCGGAGAGAACAAGGAAATAATGGTGGTGATAATGGTGATGATGATGGTGGTGGTGATGGTGGTGATGAGGTGATGGTGGTGATGGTGATGGTGATGAGGTAATGGTAGTGGTGGTGATGGTGGTGGTGATGGAACTGATGGTAGTGATGGTGGGGGTTGGTGATGGTGGTGATGGTGGTGGTGGTGGTGATGGAAGTGGTGGTAGTGATGGTGGGGGGTGGTAATGGTGGTGGTGATGGTGGTGTTGGTGATGATGGTGGTGGTGGTAATAGTGGTGGTGATGGTGGTGGTAATGATGGTGATGATAGTGGTGATGGTGGTGATGGTGGTGGTGGCGGTGGTGGTGGTGATGGAAGTGGTGGTAGTGATGGTGGGGGGTGGTAGTGATGGTGGTGATGGTGGTGGTGGTGGTGGTGGTGATGGTGATGATGGTGGTGGTGTTAATAGTGGTGGTGATGGTGATGGTGATGTGGTGGTGATGGTGGTGGTGGTGGTGGTGATGGTGGTGGTGGTGTTAATAGTGGTGGTGATGGTGGTGGTAATGATGGTGATGATAGTGGTGATGGTGGTGATGGCGGTGGTGGTGGTGGTGGTGATGGAAGTGGTGGTGGTGATGGTGGGTCATGGTGGTGGTGATGGTGGTGATGGTGGTGGTGGTGGTGGTGGTGGTGATGGTGATGATGGTGGTGGTGTTAATAGTGGTGGTGATGGTGATGGTAATGATGGTGATGTGGTGGTGGTGGTGGCGGTGGTGGTGATGGAAGTGGTGGTAGTGATGGTGGGTGGTGGTGGTGATGGTGGTGGTGTTAATAGGGGTAGTGATGGTGATGGTAATGGTGGTGGTGGTGATCATGATGATGGTGGGTGGTGGTGGTGGTGATGGTGATGATTGTGGTGATGGTGATGATCATGATGATGGTGGTGGTGGTGGTGGTGATGGTGACAAGTGGAAACCTGCACAACATTTGGAAGGTAAAATGGACAGGATTTAGTGATTCTCAGAAATCACGTAGAAATGGAGGATGAGAAACAAGGATAAGTCAGGTGTATTTTACAAAAAGTCTGTCGTCACCCAAGCTGCTCCCTGTTAACCTCTAAGCGAACTCCAGCCCTCGCCTCAGACAGGAGCGCGCAGTCTCCACCACAAGGGCCGCCTCGCTGTTCCTGTCGCTGCGGCGGTGAAAGATGGCTGCACGTCTGCGACAGCCCTTCCATCAGGGGCGGCCCGGGCCCCTCCCGGTGCGGGTGCTGGGGCCGCTGTGACAAACAGCCTGTGGGAGAAGGGATGTGCGGGCCTGCACGCAGCTCGCCCGCCCGAGGAGTCAGGCCCGGGTAATGGATGCTCCGTCCGACAGGCGGGTCCCCGAGGGGGGCCTGATGCATTGCCTCGTCACCGAGGGTATTTAAATGACTCGATTGGAACAGTCCTCCCCACGGAAGAGATGAAATCCCAGCTGACAGAGAGATGCAGGGAAGTGGGGCCGGGATCCGCCAGCCGCTCTCGCCAGGCCTCCACGCCGGGGCCGCGTGGCTGCGGAGACCGAGAGCAGGTGCCACTGAGGAGCAGCCACACGAGGAACACGCATGGACGGCTTCACGTGGCAGCTCCTCTGAAGATGCGTGGCCCAGTTGGGCTCTTTGTTACCGTTTCACTGTGAAATGGCCTCTCTCCCCAGGATAAAGGCGCGTGGAGACGGTGCCTTCCCGGGAGCATATGGGCCGTCACACTCTGCTAACTTTATGTCCGATTAAAACTCGCACGCGTCGGCACCTCCCTGGGAATAATTACAGGCACTCCAGCAGGAGGGCGGGGAGCTGCTGTGTCCGAACACAACCGAGTCGGCAGCGATGGGGCGAGGGACATCAATCCGGCATCATGTCATTCGACGGTAATCGAAGAGAGAGGGATTGGCGTTCTGAGAGTGTGCGCTTCCGTTTGGGGTGAAATAAGGTGCACTCTCCATTCAAAACAAGGGCCCTGTCTGTGGGCAGGGAATGGATGAAGCAGTTTATCTCCAGGGGCGGAGGGAGAGCCGTTATCAAAGGGGCCGCTGTGCCCGGGAGGGAGCCCCGGGCTGCTTGATCCATTGATGAGCGCCGTCTAATGCTCTCCCCGAGGCCCAGTCCCCTAAATCTCCGAGACGTTTACAGTCTTCAGGATGCGCAGTCTGGAGCCGCTCCATCACGCCGTGGGAACTTGACAGCGGAATGGACTGCTATCATCTATTTTCACAGGAAGTACTGGCTTTGACCTTGAAGCTCCTCACCACACTTTATAACCCTCAGCCCATCCTGGCCAGCAGGGCCCCTTCAGAAAAATGCCCTGGCAGCGTGTGAGTCCGTGAAGCCTCGGGGCGGGATTGAGAGCCGGGGTCCTGGCGGCTCTGTGGACCCACAGGGCCAGCAGAGTGGGGGCGGAGGGTCACAGACAGTACTAACCGCCACAGCCTCCTGAGCCCCTCGGGGTGCCAGCCCTACGCCTCACGGGAGCGTCCCCTTCCCCCTCGTGACTTCCGTCCGCATCATTGTTTCCTGGCTGGGACCTGGAGGCTCAGAGAGGCTGAGGAACTTACCCCAGGTCACCCAGCGAGTAAGTGGCAGAGTCCGATTCACACTCAGGTCTCGTGACTGCAGAGCCGGAGGGGCCCGGCGGCTGGTGCTGATGGTGCTGAAGTGCCCGCTCTGCGGTGGCGGACGCAGGGGCCGGGCGAGCTCCCTGTGCTGCGTCTACCTTGCTCAGCTCTCCCCTGTCCCGCCACCCCCGAGGGCAGCGTGCGGGCCTGTGTCTTGCTCTGGAGATGCCGCGTGTCTCTGGAGTGGAAAGCCGGGGGCGCCGAAGGGGTACCTGCCTGCAAACCTCCGGCTCGGAGCCCCCTCAGGGCCCATCCTGACAACCGGGCCACCCTCGGCCCCAGGGCACGCGTGAGGCGCCTGACCCCGCAGGGCCGTGCCTCGTGGCCGAGCTGAGGTCCTGGGGCCGCGGGGAAGGTGGACAGCCACGCGGCCCCCAGCCGGCGGGGGTGCGGACACGGGCTGGGAGGAGCCTTGCTCAGAGCCACGGTGGCCCCGACGCGTGTCTTCCCGCAAGCCATAGGCTTTCCGTTCCTGAGGGTGACCCCCGTCTAGCAGTTTATCAGCCCCTGGAAAGCAGACAGCGCCACGGGCCCTGCGTCCTGTCCACTGGCCAACACGGAGGCCACAGCCACGGCAGGGGGGGGGGGGGCATGTCCCGGCCCGGCCCTGTGCCCGGCGCCAGGAGAGGAGGCGCCTGCTTCCCGGGGAGGCGGGGGCAGACCCCGCAGTGCAGGGCTGGGAGGCGGGCAGAGGCGGTCCCCGCGGGTCCCGCGCGGTCCTGTCCCTCCCGGGGCACACGCACCCCTCCAGGCGCCGGGCACCCTGCAGCCGCCTTCGTGGCCTCGCCCTCTCCCCTCAGGAGCTGCCGGTGGGGGGAGGTGGGTCTAGAAACGAACAGTGGGCGCGTCGCGTGCCAACCACAGCCCGGGGCTCTGGTCAGGGCTGTGGGGGCCAGAGACGGGGCGCCTGAGCCGCCATGGAGGCGAGGCTGTTGGGTCTCGGCAGCTCCTCCGGGGCTCAGGCCTGGGGGCTCGAGGAGGAGGAGTGACAAGAGGAGGCGCTTGGGGAGAGGACCTGGGGAGAAGGCCCGGGAGGACCACGCAGGACGCGTCGCTGTCCATCTGTGCAGGGCAGAGGGCTCTGGCTGGCAGACAGCCCGCCTGTTCGCAGTCTCCGCCCCTCCCCTGTGCCTTCACCACGCTGCTGGTCGGAGGGCAGAGGCCGCGCTGCGCATTCCCCACCCCACCCCCCTCTCCCACTCCCACTCCTGAGAGAGGAGAGGAGGGGGGCGGCGAGAGCAGAGGGCGTGGCCTTGGAGGGTGAGTGAAGGGAGAAAGGGACCAGGTGGGCTCTGAGGTGAGGGGGGGGGTGGGTTTTAGGAGAGTCTCTAGGCGCCAGGCTCCCTGCACAAAGTGGTCAGCAGAGGGTGTCTCCAGAGCTCAGTGCTTCATAGGGAGGGGTGTGTGTTGTTAGGGAGGAGTGTGGCCTGTTAGGGAGGGGTGTGGGTTGTTAGGGAGGAGTGTGTGTTGTTAGGGAGGAGTGTGGGTTGTTAGGGAGGGGTGTGGGCTGTCAGGGAGGAGTGTGGGCTGTTAGGGAGGAGTGTGTGTTGTTAGGGAGGAGTGTGGGCTGTCAGGGAGGAGTGTGGGCTGTCAGGGAGGAGTGTGTGTTGTTAGGGAGGAGTGTGGGTTGTTAGGGAGGAGTGTGGGCTGTCAGGGAGGAGTGTGGGCTGTTAGGGAGGAGTGTGGGTTGTTAGGGAGGAGTGTGGGTTGTTAGGGAGGGGTGTGGGTTGTTAGGGAGGAGTGTGGGCTGTTAGGGAGGAGTGTGGGCTGTCAGGGAGGAGTGTGGGTTGTCAGGGAGGAGTGTGGGTTGTTAGGGAGGAGTGTGGGCTGTCAGGGAGGAGTGTGGGCTGTCAGGGAGGAGTGTGTGTTGTTAGGGAGGAGTGTGGGTTGTTAGGGAGGGGTGTGGGCTGTTAGGGAGGAGTGTGGGCTGTTAGGGAGGAGTGTGGGTTGTTAGGGAGGAGTGTGGGCTGTTAGGGAGGGGTGTGGGCTGTTAGGGAGGAGTGTGGGTTGTTAGGGAGGAGTGTGGGCTGTTAGGGAGGAGTGTGGGCTGTTAGGGAGGAGTGTGGGCTGTTAGGGAGGGGTGTGGGCTGTTAGGGAGGAGTGTGGGCTGTTAGGGAGGAGTGTGGGTTGTTAGGGAGGGGTGTGGGTTGTTAGGGAGGAGTGTGGGTTGTTAGGGAGGAGTGTGGGTTGTTAGGGAGGAGTGTGGGCTGTTAGGGAGGGGTGTGGGTTGTTAGGGAGGAGTGTGGGCTGTTAGGGAGGAGTGTGGGCTGTTAGGGAGGGGTGTGGGCTGTTAGGGAGGGGTGTGGGCTGTTAGGGAGGAGTGTGGGTTGTTAGGGAGGAGTGTGGGCTGTTAGGGAGGAGTGTGGGTTGTTGGGGAGGAGTGTGGGCTGTTAGGGAGGAGTGTGGGTTGTTGGGGAGGAGTGTGGGCTGTCGGGGAGGAGTGTGGGCTGTTAGGGAGGGGTGTGGGCTGTTAGGGAGGAGTGTGGGCTGTCAGGGAGGAGTGTGGGTTGTTAGGGAGGAGTGTGGGCTGTTAGGGAGGGGTGTGGGCTGTTAGGGAGGAGTGTGGGTTGTTAGGGAGGAGTGTGGGCTGTTAGGGAGGAGTGTGGGCTGTTAGGGAGGGGTGTGGGTTGTTAGGGAGGGGTGTGGGCTGTCAGGGAGGAGTGTGGGCTGTCAGGGAGGGGTGTGGGCTGTTAGGGAGGGGTGTGGGTTGTTAGGGAGGAGTGTGGGTTGTCAGGGAGGGGTGTGGGCTGTTAGGGAGGAGTGTGGGCTGTTAGGGAGGAGTGTGGGCTGTTAGGGAGGAGTGTGGGTTGTTAGGGAGGAGTGTGGGCTGTTAGGGAGGGGTGTGGGTTGTTAGGGAGGAGTGTGGGCTGTTAGGGAGGAGTGTGGGCTGTTAGGGAGGAGTGTGGGTTGTTAGGGAGGAGTGTGGGCTGTTAGGGAGGAGTGTGGGTTGTTAGGGAGGAGTGTGGGCTGTTAGGGAGGGGTGTGGGTTGTTAGGGAGGGGTGTGGGTTGTTAGGGAGGAGTGTGGGCTGTTAGGGAGGGGTGTGGGCTGTTAGGGAGGGGTGTGGGCTGTTAGGGAGGAGTGTGGGTTGTTAGGGAGGGGTGTGGGCTGTTAGGGAGGAGTGTGGGTTGTTAGGGAGGAGTGTGGGTTGTTAGGGAGGGGTGTGGGCTGTTAGGGAGGGGTGTGGGCTGTTAGGGAGGAGTGTGGGTTGTTAGGGAGGGGTGTGGGCTGTTAGGGAGGGGTGTGGGCTGTTAGGGAGGGGTGTGGGCTGTTAGGGAGGAGTGTGGGCTGTTAGGGAGGAGTGTGGGCTGTTAGGGAGGATTGTGGGTTGTTAGGGAGGAGTGTGGGCTGTCAGGGAGGAGTGTGGGCTGTTAGGGAGGAGTGTGGGTTGTCAGGGAGGAGTGTGCGTTGTTAGGGAGGGGTGTGGGCTGTTAGGGAGGAGTGTGGGTTGTTAGGGAGGAGTGTGGGCTGTTAGGGAGGGGTGTGGGTTGTTAGGGAGGAGTGTGGGCTGTCAGGGAGGAGTGTGGGCTGTTAGGGAGGAGTGTGGGTTGTTAGGGAGGAGTGTGGGTTGTTAGGGAGGAGTGTGGGTTGTCAGGGAGGAGTGTGGGCTGTTAGGGAGGAGTGTGGGCTGTTAGGGAGGAGTGTGGGCTGTCAGGGAGGAGTGTGGGCTGTTAGGGAGGAGTGTGGGCTGTTAGGGAGGAGTGTGGGTTGTTAGGGAGGAGTGTGGGCTGTTAGGGAGGAGTGTGGGCTGTTAGGGAGGAGTGTGGGCTGTTAGGGAGGAGTGTGGGTTGTTAGGGAGGAGTGTGGGCTGTTAGGGAGGAGTGTGGGCTGTTAGGGAGGGGTGTGGGCTGTTAGGGAGGAGTGTGGGCTGTTAGGGAGGAGTGTGGGCTGTTAGGGAGGGGTGTGGGCTGTTAGGGAGGGGTGTGGGCTGTTAGGGAGGAGTGTGGGTTGTTAGGGAGGGGTGTGGGCTGTTAGGGAGGGGTGTGTGTTGTTAGGGAGGAGTGTGGGTTGTTAGGGAGGGGTGTGGGCTGTTAGGGAGGGGTGTGGGTTGTTAGGGAGGGGTGTGGGCTGTTAGGGAGGGGTGTGGGCTGTTAGGGAGGAGTGTGGGTTGTTAGGGAGGGGTGTGGGCTGTTAGGGAGGGGTGTGTGTTGTTAGGGAGGAGTGTGGGCTGTTAGGGAGGGGTGTGGGCTGTTAGGGAGGAGTGTGGGTTGTTAGGGAGGGGTGTGGGCTGTTAGGGAGGGGTGTGGGCTGTTAGGGAGGAGTGTGGGTTGTTAGGGAGGAGTGTGGGCTGTTAGGGAGGGGTGTGGGTTGTTAGGGAGGAGTGTGGGCTGTCAGGGAGGAGTGTGGGCTGTTAGGGAGGAGAGTGGGTTGTTGGGGAGGAGTGTGGGCTGTTAGGGAGGGGTGTGGGCTGTTAGGGAGGAGTGTGGGCTGTTAGGGAGGAGTGTGGGCTGTTAGGGAGGAGAGTGGGTTGTTGGGGAGGAGTGTGGGCTGTTAGGGAGGGGTGTGGGCTGTTAGGGAGGAGTGTGGGTTGTCAGGGAGGAGTGTGGGTTGTTAGGGAGGAGTGTGGGCTGTTAGGGAGGGGTGTGGGTTGTTAGGGAGGAGTGTGGGCTGTCAGGGAGGAGTGTGGGCTGTTAGGGAGGAGTGTGGGCTGTTAGGGAGGAGAGTGGGTTGTTGGGGAGGAGTGTGGGCTGTTAGGGAGGGGTGTGGGCTGTTAGGGAGGAGTGTGGGTTGTCAGGGAGGAGTGTGGGCTGTTAGGGAGGAGTGTGGGTTGTCAGGGAGGAGTGTGGGCTGTTAGGGAGGAGTGTGGGTTGTCGGGGAGGAGTGTGGGCTGTTAGGGAGGAGTGTGGGCTGTTAGGGAGGGGTGTGGGTTGTTGGGGAGGGGTGTGGGCTGTTAGGGAGGAGTGTGGGCTGTTAGGGAGGAGTGTGGGCTGTCAGGGAGGGGTGTGGGTTGTTAGGGAGGGGTGTGGGTTGTTAGGGTGGAGTGTGGGTTGTTGGGGAGGAGTGTGGGCTGTTAGGGAGGGGTGCATGTAGAAGCCATGTGAGACCTCCCAGACCTCCCAGTGCAGTTGGCCCACTCAGTTCTTGGGCTCTGGGCCTCCTTACTGACCTGCCCGGTCCTGTCTCCCAGAGCCAATGCCTGTAGCGCTGACCCAGGGTGAGCTCCAGCATCGCAGCCGCCCTGGGCTGCTACTCAATCAGCAAAGAGGAGACAATGCACACGTCTCCCTCACGGGGCTGCTCCCTTATGGGGCTCCTCCCTCACAGTCCTCCTCCCTCACAGGCTCCTCCCTCACGGGGCTGCTCCCTCCCGGGGCTGCTCAGCGGCTCCAGACAGAACAGTGGTTCCCAGCAGCTGTCATGCCCTGGTCCCAGGAGGGAGCCAGGTGGGCGCTTCCCGGGGAGACCACACGGTCTGTGTCCCCTCAGGGCCCCGAGCTCCGCTGCGTATGTGGGTCAGGATGAGGCCTGGAGTGAGACACAACGGATTCAGTAACAGGCCCCAACCCTGCCTGTTCACTCTCTGGCCTCTGAGCAGTCTTCCTTGGTCTCCAGCAGCCCCGTGAGGGAGCAGCCCCGAGAGGGAGCAGCCCTGTGAGGGAGGAGCTCCGTGAGGGAGGAGCCCTGTGAGGGAGGAGCCTGTGAGGGAGGAGCCCTGAGGAGGAACCCTCTGAGGGAGCAGCCCTGTGAGGGAGGAGGACTGTGAGGGAGGAGCCCCATAAGGGAGCAGCCCCGTGAGGGAGCAGCCCTGTGAGGGAGGAGGACTGTGAGGGAGGAGCCCCATAAGGGAGCAGCCCTGTGAGGGAGCAGCCCCGTGAGGGAGACGTGTGCATTGTCTCCTCTTTGCTGACTGAGCAGCAGCCCAGAGAGGGACAGTGATCTACCCAGGGTCACACAGCTCGGAAGCATCAGGCCCAGGGCTGGAGTCCAGACGGCTGGCCGGCTGAGCTTTGGAATCGCGAGCCGCACCCCGTCTCAGGAAAACCAGGAGGCTCCTTGCCAATCCCGGAGGGGCGCACCCCAAAGTCCATTCCTCACAGTCGTACACTTACCTCTGAGGGCTGTTGCTTCGCTTCTGCAGGTTAGCATTTGAAAAGCGGTGTTTGTATGTCCCTCCTCCCCTCGTCACCATTATGTTCAGATAAAGGACGGCGCTCAGCTGTGCGAGAGGCGGGTGCTGCCGGGTCAGGTGGCCCCGCGGGCGGCCGCACAGCCCGGACAGGATTCAGGAAAACATCTGTGTTTCGCAAGGCTGCGCGAGCTCCAGACAGAACAGCTGTGTCTCCCCAAATGCTCGGTGACTTTTAAAATATGTATATTTTTTATAGGTTTCATAGAGGAAGGGAGAGGGAGAGAGAAACATCAGTGATGAGAGAGAATCTTTGATGGGCTGCCTCCTGCACGCCCCACACTGGGGATTGACCTGCAACCTGGGCCTGTGCTCTGACCGGGAATCGAACCGTGACCTCCTGGTTCATAGGCTCAAATTCAGCCACACCAGCTGGGCGCTTGGTGAGGGTGTTGACCGTCCGGGCCAGGTGTGGTTCAGAAGAGGCAGAGCGGATGCTGGGCTCCCCCGCCAGACGCCGTGGCGGCCTGGGACACAGAGCCGTGTGCAGAGGGGGGAGGGATGGGGCCACCCTCGTGTTGTTGTCCTCAGAGCCGGTGAGTCACGAGCACGCTGCCCACCTGGGTCTTAGGAGCCGTGGGTAACGCCACGCGGCACTGCTGTCCGATTAACCAGCCTCGGCCTTGACCTTCACCAGGACCCGCCAGGGGTCGACCCTCCGGAGGGGAGGCCCCACCGAGACGCCCAGGGGCCTGGAGCTGTTGTTGGTCCCGGCAGGTCTCGTTTGGCGGGAAAAGAAAACCTAATCGCCAGCAGGTGCAGCGGCTCCCGGAGCACATGGCTCTCGGATTTGCCAAGAGTCCGGCCCCCGGGCGGCTTTCTTCCTGTGGTTGTTGCTCATCTTTACTTGAAAGACGTGGAAAGCCGCCCACTGGGGACACCGACCCCGCATCTCTGCAGGCGACGGCGAGCGGCAGCGCCGAGCGGAGCCAGGACACTTGTCTGCCCACAGGAGAGGGCTGCGGGGCCGCCTCCGCACTGACTCCTCCCGATGGAGTGGCGCCCCGGTGCCCCGGACCTGCTCTGAGCCTCCGACAGGCTCGCTTTCCCGGTTCTGCTGGCCCCTCTGGCCGGTCCCTGGAGGCGTCCTCCTCGGTGGGTGCTCCCGTTTGAGGGGAGCCGTCACGGCCGAGGGAGGCGCAGTCCTGGAAAAGGCCGTCCTCCACGAGCCGAGGGAAACGCGGTTTAAATCTCGCTCACACATTCGCGTGGCGTCTTTAAAACCCGTCCTTCTCCCCTCTCTGTCCCTCCCCACCGTGGCTGTCAGTGAGCTGTGTGGTCTGGTGAGTGACCAGGGACAGGGACATGCCCGGAGGCCTGATGGGCAGAGAGTGTCTGAAATTGGGCGGGGGGGGGGAGGGCAGGGAGGAGGCAGTTTGAGGGGTCAGCGTGCCATCTGTCTATAGAAACCGCCCAGAAGCGGGACTGTGGGCGTGAGACCGACGGTCAATGGAGAATTGTTAGGACCGAGCGGACTGGGAAGCAGCGCAGCGGCTACGGGCAGGGCGAGGGGTCAGGGCGGTGGGCGCCCTGGGGCTGTGTGGACGCCCCGCTCCCTGTGCTGACACGCAGGTGACCCCTGTGTCCTCTGAGGGCCGCAGGCCAGGCGCTTTCCCAGCCCTAATCGGGCCTCCGGTTTCCTAAGTGGCCAAATCGAAGGGCATTAGTGCTCTCAGGGGGCCAGCTCCCACCGGCTCCTGTGCAACGGGCCTCGGACCCCGCCTCCTTCCTAAATGGGCCTAATGCACAGTCCGCGCCCTCCTCACACGGCCTCCCGAGACCGGGGCGAGTCCTGAATATTTCATCAGCGCTGGGCCTGCCTGTGCGGCCACATCCGGGCGCCATCTGTCCTGTAGGACACCCTTTCCAGGAGGGAGCCACCAGCAAGGGGGCGTCACCGTCCTTCGGAAACGAGGGCTCAGCCAGGCTCCCAGCAAGACTGGAGCTCGTTCTCCTTCCGTGAGCAGGTCTCTGTGGGTAAGGGGAGCACCCCACCGAGGCCTTGCTTTCACTAAGGCCTGTCTGCCCAGCCCCGGGCAGCAGAAGAGGGAAGAGAACGTGGAAAAAGAAAATGTGAACCCCCAGGACTCCAGGGAGTGCCTGTTCAAGAGGCACTATTTCCTGAGAGGACGGTTTCTGTTCTTCTGTTTTAGAACGCGGGTGAATTCATTTCTTTCGTTAACGAATGTTTATTTAGTTCCTGCTACGTCACACACACAGGCCAAGGCACTAGGACTCAACCCTGAACAGAAATATGCCCGCCTTGCCCGCAGAGAACAGAGAGCCCAGTGAGGGACTCATTCATTCATTCATTCATTCATTTATTCATTCAGTACTACTTATTGAGTGTGTATTACATGCCTTGGCATTGCTCTAGAAACAGGCGTACACAGTATGGACAAACCAAACCAATGTCCTTCTGGTGGGAGACAGACCCTTTCCAGATAATCGTACAATGTGTGTAATTATTCCGTGCAATAAGCACAATAAAGACACATTTCTTAAAAAGGCCTTCCGGAGCTTTAGCTAATAATGTGATTCAAAGAAGAAAAAAGCAAACAAACTAACACCTTCACTGGAATTCAATACCCAGCTAAACTGTCACTCAGCATTCAAGGCAAACCAGAGGCATTTCAGACATAAGCAACAATGGATAACTCCTTGTATTGCCAGCAGAGACTCACAATCAGAGGGAAATGAGAAAGAGCACAAAAACTCATGACATACAGGGCCCTGGAGACACTCCCGGGTGTGCACAGTGAGACCGATCCGGGGCACTCGCTGCTGAGTGCTTGTCATCACCCCCAGTTCTGTCCGTGAGGAATGGCGTGGAATGTGCGGAAGCTAGGCAGAGAGACTGACTTTGTAAGGCTTATTCTCTCAGGTCAAAAGTCCAGGCCTGGGGAGAAGGCTCCACAAGTCACTAGGGACCCAGCCTTGTCTGTCTTCCTGCTGTCAGACCCACAGGTGGCTTCCCTCCTCAGCATGGCCACGTGGTCCCAGGCGGCTGCGGGAGCACCAACTATCAAACCCCCAACTCTGAGCAACAAGAAGAGGGAAAGGGAGGAAGAGCAAAGTGTGCCCGTCTTTAAAGGAGCCCTCACTTCAGTCCCACCCAGAACCCCCAGAAGATAGACGTGGCCACCCCTGGGAGCAAGACCGGCAGGGAGTCTTAGTAGGAAGTTACTGAGGAAGAGAGAAGGGGATTTGGGAAGCAACCAGCAGTCTTTGCCACGCCACTTGAATGTCTGTCTGTACAAGAATGGATGAATAAACTGCAGTGTGTTTTTGCAGTGGAGTACTATATAGTGGTTGCGAGGCAGGCAATAGAGCGACATGGACCTATAGAAATAATCCTCAAAACAAAAGCTCTGGCCTGGAAACGCAAGTGGTGAATGATTTCCATTTAGGTCAAGTTTAAAAGCCTGCAGAATAGCACAATATGTCTGTTACGGCTGCACGAAGTGCTTATGCGGGGAAGGTGTAGAACATGAATGAGAATGGAAACCCCAAATGCAGGGCAGGAGGGCCGGCCGTGGGACCAGACACAGGCACGCCCAGGGTGTCAGCTCCCCGGTAACGCTTTCTTTCTTCAAAAAGAAAAGAAAAAGGTTTGGAGGAAACAGCACAATGTTAAATCTGGTTAAAATTAAATGGTGAGTTCACAGCGTTTAAGCTGTCGTTCCCTATACATTTCTACATGGCTGACGTTTCTCGGCATGTGAGTTAGAAGTGGGGGAGAGAGAGAGAGATGATAGAAAGGCATCATGGGTGAGGTGTGACATAGAGTGAAGTCACACACCCCAAGAGCACAGCTTGATAAACTTTGTCAAGTAAACACACACAAAGCCTGTAGAGAGCCCAGCGCTCCAGAAAGTTCTCTCAGGCCCCTCAACCATAGGCCCCTCGAAGCAGAAGCACCGTGGGTGGCCGTGTCCGTTTCTGGCTTTCTATGAAGGAGTCATGCCGCCTCCTACAGGTGCCCCCTCTCCTGGCAGCTTCCTCTCCCAGCCTCACGTCTGTAAGGATCATCCCGAGGGGATGTTTCTTTTTAAAAATATATTTTATTGATATCAGAGAGGAAGGGGGGGGGAGAGAGAGAGAGAGAGAGAGAGAGAGAGAGAGAGAGAGAGAGAGAGAGACATCAATGGTGAGAGAGAACCATTGATCAGCTGCCTCCTGCACGCCCTTCTCTGGGGATTGAGCCCCCAACCCGGGCACGTGCCCTGACAGATTGGAACTGTGACCTCCTGGTTCATAGGTTGATGAACCGGCCGGGCCTGAGCGGCTGTTTTCTAACCGTCCTCCT